>NW_022681457.1:111137651-111552981 GCF_009764315.1 Trachypithecus francoisi
GAAGCCCAAGCAGTATATCCCCACCCACTAAAAAAAAATTTAGGTAAGTTTTTTTTTTTCTTTAATGTGCTTGGCATAGAAACTGAAGAGTAGGGGGAAGCACAAGAATCATTCGCTATGAAAACAAAGTTCACCAATTCCATGTACTTTTTGACAATAACCCATGAGATTTATAAGACCCTGTCTTTAAAACTTAAAAGGATCAGACAGAAACTGAATAAGTATCACTTTTTCTTGATTTAATATTTTCTGCACTCTACTAAAACCCCAAATTTTATCTTGGCATACAGACAGTAATTTACATTCTCTTCTATCCTGAATTCCTGGATTTATAATAACTAAAAATAGATATTATGCTTATCACTCAAAGTTGATCTTTTTATCAAACACGCCCATGACCCATCTAACAAGGGAAGGACACTGTGGATCACACCTTTAGCAATTAGCAAAATTCCTAAAATCAAGTAGATTTGGAATCTTCAACCCCTGGTCCAAAAGTCCAAGATTGAGACTACTGGCAACATATGATATTTATTATTATTATTGATACTTTTTACTTATTTTCTTGGATGTCAGAGAGAAATTGTAATTTCAACATTAGTGCTAATCCTACAAAAATTACAGTCCATCATGTGTAAATAGTCTAGGAGATTGTTCCACGTGTAAAAGATCAAAACTACAACTATTATCATCATGGTGCTGCTCACAGCGTAAACCTGCCATAGAAGGTTAGAAGACTTAGGACCCAGCTATTACCAACATTAACATCCTCATGGCAAAAGTACCAAGGCAAGAGGTGGACAGTAGGAACCCTCATTTCTCACAGGCCCTTAGACATTCTGCTTATGGCCAGTAATCTCTTTATTCCAGAGAAGCACGCTCTGATAATCCCATACATGAAAGACGAAAATGTAGTCAACAGAACCAGAAAGGCATATCCTACATCTCAAACTGGCAAGAGAATGAGAACTGAACCTGAGAGGCCAAATGGTAAAAAGAATAACAAAAGGCTCAGAAATTGCATTGTTGCCCATTCTGAATGGCATTGCAACTTCAAACATTGCACATAATTCCGTTTTGGGGTTCTAAACATGGGTGAACAAATCAGTTTGCCTTCATTTTTGTGGCATGTGGTATCTCAGGAAATCTACAAAAGACTGCCCCAAGAGGCAGGATTACAAATACAAGAAAAAAGATTGTTTATCGCTGTAGTTTTAATTAAAAAAAAAAAAAAAAGAGTGCAGGCGAATTTTAGCCTAAGCAATGCTGTATTAGTTTTCTTTTTAACCGGTCAATCCTTTGCTACTGTCCGTAACTGGTAACAGACAGCTAAATTCATTGAGAGCGCAATTAGTTTTTCATTATTCAGACACTGATTAAACTAATAAGAACATATAAAACTGAAAGCTACCTAAGTATCAAACTAGCAGTATTTTAGCTGTTATATTCTTAGCTTATAAACTGTGTTATTTTTTATACCACACAATTATCTCATTCACTGGAATAAATCTCTTGCCTCTGAAACTATTCAAATATTCTCACATTAAAAATAAAAATGGTATGTACTTTTAAAATATAAGCATCTAAAATAACTACACATTGACTAGATTATTAAAACTTTCATCAAAATATTTTTAAACTTCAGGATCATGGCCACAGAAGCAGGAAATAGCAAGCAGCTACAATAAATGCTCCAGAACACCGAGACTTTTCTAGTCTCTTACCCAGAATCCCTCAGAATACTTTAATACACGCACCAAGTTTTAACCTTTTAAACAAAGTTACCTTCTCCTATTTTTCAAAGAACAGGTTAGAACAGAAAGAAAAATACTAAAGAATTTTGAAAAAAGAAAGTATAGATTACAAACTGCAGTTTTGCCTTGCCTACAGTATGTCTGGGGGGTTGGGGAGGTGTTAACGACTTACTATGTCTTTTTTTTTTTTGAGACAAAGTCTCACTCTGTCACCCAGGATGGAGTGCAGTGGCGCAATCTCAGCTCACGGCAACCTCCGCCTCCCGAGTTCAAGCGATTCTCGTGCCTCAGCCTCCAGAGTAGCTAGGATTACAGGTGCCAGCCACCACCACGCCCAGCTAATTTTTGTATTTTTAGTAGAGACGGGGTTTCACCATGTTGTCCAGGATGTTCTCATACTTCTGACCTCAGGTGATCCACCCACCTCTGCCTCCCAAAGTGCTGGGATTACAGGTGTGAGCCACCGCGCCTGACCACTACGTACGAAGTCTTTAAGGAACAATCGAATGAAGTACTCTCAGTAGAAGTTCCAAGTAGAAAAAGCCACATTACATTTGGCTACAAACTCAAGCAGCTTTAAAAATTTTATATAGACACACATATTCTAAGAATCTATTGTGTGATAAAGACTATGAGGAAATCAACGCGTGCCCCTTCTTAGGAAAATTCAAGAGCACACACGGCTAGGTTAGGGTGACTGTTTTCACCTTCTGGTCTCCTTTAATGGTTCTCCTCTGGAATGAGTCAAGCAGCTAGACTAGGAAAGCTTTATCAGCAAACAAAACCTCTGAAGAAAGTACTGCTTCAAAGAGTTCATGTGCATTTCTCTTAAATGAAAAAGTAAAAAAAAAAAAAAAAATACATATATATATATTCTACCCCCCCTCTGCAAATAAACATTTTGGCAAAACAAATAAACAAAATGTCACCACCCAAAACTGAAAAACAAGCAGGATATAACTCAATTATATCCACAAACAAATCAGAATTGCACTTACAGTTTCTGTAATTAATCTTTAGAGTACACATTAATTAAGGCATGTTCATTATCTGTAACATTCAACTTAAGAAAACTTTAACATGTGTATTTTCATTGGTGGAACAGTCAGACTGTTAAGCCAGTCTCAACACAAGACCAGTGCTGCAGAGCTGGAAGCTAAAGCTTCTCATCAATAAGACAAAATGAAAGAGCTCTATAATCCTAGACTCTGCACTGCAGAGGGAGTTGGGCAAAAGCAATGTCTCAATGTGCTCTTTTGGTTTCAAAACTAATGCCAAAATAACATAAAACCTAAGAGAAAGAAAATATTCATTAGAAACTTAAACCGACAAATACGTCATTTAAAAAACACTTGATAGACAACAGCTGGAAAGGGGTGAAAATGCAATCTGTGTTTTTAAAAACTGTTTATTTGGGGTGCTCAAAAGAATACAACATACCTATGCAATCCATAAATCTCCAAAGCAGAAACAGCTGAAGGTGTCGCCATGACTGGGCTTTCCTACACCAAACACTTCACTTAACCATAGTCTTGGTATTTAGGATTGAAGTGGGCACTTCTTACAGTGGGCAGTGAAAATACACCTTGGCCAGTGAGTAAAGCAAATAAAACATGGCAACTTATACAGTATAACTGTCCAACTTAGAAACATTATGCATAAAAACTGGATTTAGACAGACAGAGCCTTTTATGTAGGACCTTGTGGGAACTTGGCCGAAGTATGTAAGCCCCACGGAGCATCGGTTTCCTCTTATACAAATGAGGATACGGATCTCAACTTTGCAGGGTTATTGGGAGGATTAGCTATGGTATACACAGGGCAACCAGCACAATGCTAGAAACAAGTGTAACTGCTGTCATTGTCACCATCAATAGAAATGAGTGATTCACAGCATGACATGATGTGCAAATAAGTGTCAAGTCATGACATATGTCCATATCAAAATACATTGTAATAAATGAATTCAGCCAAGAACTCTTGTATGAAAACTGGTTTTACTGAGCGGCAAAAAGAAAAACAGCTACTTTCAGTATTTCTCTTTTTCACTTAGAGAAACAATAGCATTTTCAAGTAACTTTTGCTTCTCCAGGTCATTCAGCTCCTCTAAACTATTTCAACCAAATTATGAACACTAATAAAACACTCTGAGCCAGACGGATGGCCAAAATAAAACTTTAGGCCTGTACTTGGCAGCATGTGAAATACAAACCAGCCATCTGAATGCCAACAAAGTCCCACGCCAGTCTACCTGAAACTTCCACTTCAGTTCTCCATACGACCTTTAACTAAAAGAAACGCCTATTTTTAACCTCGACAATGGTGTTCTTGGGATATTTATCCAATTTCTCAATTCTTTTTTGAGAAGGAGTCTCTCTCTGTCGCCCAGGCTGCAGTGCAGTGGAGCGATCTCAGCTCACTGCAGGCTCCGCCTCCCGGGTTCATGCCATTCTCCTGCCTCAGCCTCCCAAGTAGCTGGGACTACAGGGGCCCGCCACCACGCTTGGCTCATTTTTTTGTATTTTTTTTTAAAGTAGAGATGGGGTTTCACCATGTTAGCCAGGATGGTCTTGATCTCCTGACCTTGTGATCCACCCGCCTCGGCCTCCCAAAGTGCTGGGATTACAGGCATGCACCACCGCGCCCGGCCTCCAATTCCTCAATTCTTTAGAGGCAACTTTAAATACAAAGCTACACTGTGTGCATGCCTGTAATACCAACTATTAGGGAGGCTAAGGTAGGAAGACAGCTTGAGCTCAGGGGTTCGAGTTCAACCTGAGCAACATAGAAAGACTCTGTCTCTACAAAATAAATAAATAAACTTTAAAAGTTATTTTATTTATAAAGTAACTACACCCTTTCTCTCTATAATGCTCCCATGAACATTAAGTTTGAATATCGTAACAGCTATCTGTAAACTGGAACATGAAATTGCCTAGGGAAAAAAAAAACACTGCAAGAGTTTAAACAAAAATAAAAATTCATCATTTAGAAAAATAACCTAGTGTTCATATTTAAGGAAAACACAGGAAACTGGGTTTTCTACTTTCAAATTATAAGTGGATTTGTTAAAATCAACTAAAGCATTTTGAACTAACTATAAGGGTCTTGTTACCTCTTTTATATTGTTTAGAAAATTTAATCATAATCAAACCTTTTTTCTGTATTAGGCAAGTCTCACTTTCCAATTTACATATGGACAAGAGAACCAAAATAACCTAAAAATAGGGCACAGCGTGGTTCCCAATACACTCAATTATGATATTTAAAACTTTTTAATCATGGCATGTTAGGATTTTTACAAATTCACCAAGTAAAATACAGTTGAAAAATTTGCAAAATGCTTTGTAAAATTTAAGTTAATGCACATAATTTCCCTGTAAACAAGGATAGACATAAGAATCAAAGGCACAAAACGAAAATGCTGACCAACATTTTCATCTAAATTTGGAGCAATTTAGTAGCAGCAGCAGAACTGCAAATTTTTAACAATTCCCTAACTCCTACTATTGAAAAAGTACGAATTAAAACCATACTGAGCTCTTCAAAACAGACCACCACGACAACAGCAGCAGAGAGTTCATCCTGGCAGGCAACCACAAAGGCACCCTCAGCTAGGAGGCAGCCAGAAAGCTACAGCAGAGACAGGCCCCTCTAAGACTGACCAACCCGGAAACAGCTCATTTGTGTCTAATGCTACAAGCTTGCCAGCATAAAGCCGGACACAGGAACACACTGCCATGTCCAAGCACTCCACATCCTGCTCCAGCACCTGCAAACAGGAACCACAGGCCAGTGCCCGTAAGTCAGCGGGCACAGGACCTGCCCACCAGGCACCCAGTAGGCATAGGGCCCATCTATCATCATCCTCAGACACCAGAGTCAGGCCTCTGTCATTCAGCCTGGAGCCTGAAACACAGCTGCTGGCTGCTACAAAAGGTTAGGAGATCAAACTCCACGGAAGCCCGTCCACTCTCTGCGTTTATTAAATGTATTCTCTAATTTCAACTTTAAATGGAACCAATGTTGTCACTTCTGTAGTTGTCAACCGCATGTAGAAGTGGACAAAAAGCTCCATATCATATAGAAGAAAAGGCATGGGAAACCTGGTTCCAATTCCGACTGTGACACTCATTGGTAGGGCGATCTTGGACAAGTTATCCAATTTTGCAAAGTGTCCATTTCCTTCTCTCCCACATCAACCAGAACACCCACTAAGTCTGACCTGCGCGTGGCTGTCATGAAACAGACTAGAGACTCCACACTGGAGGAGGATGGTGCCTGCTGTAGTCATCTCTCTCATCTCCCCCACCAACCAACCCAGCCACTCGGTACAGCGCCTGGCAGAAAAAGGGCCAATATCTGTCCATTTGCAGAACTGAGTTTCATAATCCAAAAATACTCATGTAGCTAAAAGAACTGGGTCCCTCTTCCCAAAGCCCTCAGCCCCTAGAACTTCCTGTGTCATTTATGTCACAACCTCAGAATGGTCACCCCGACCTCCCACCTACAGTCAGGCCATACCTCCCCCACCCACCCTACAAAACACTATTGACAAGGTTTCCCTCCTTCATCTGTTGGCCTGTACTCCCCTCTCCAGAATGTGACTCCGTGTGAACAGGGACCCTTGTCATTTTAGTTCTTTGCTGAAACTCCAGCACCCAGAATAGTGCCTGACACAGACACAAGGAATACTTGGTCAATAACAGAGAGGAAGACCGTCCAGACAGTTACAACTTCTCAGGCCCCAAGGTTCCTCCTGACGTCCTCCTCCTTCCTCTCTCTGTTCTGAAATGTCCCTATCCTGCCACCCTTTCTACAGAAAGGCTCCCTGGCCAGCCCAGCTCAGCATCCCTTTTTCCTTCTCTTAGGGAGGGCCAATAGTCCTTACTGCCTATACAATCCATGTTGCACTTTTTTACAGACTACCTTAGACTGAGGTATCTTTGCATGTGGCTCTCTTACCTCCCTATATTTTAAGTCTCTAAAGGCTTGTTATTTAGCACCTTTATAGAAGAATTTCAAATATATACAATTTCAAAAAACTTGAGTGTTCTTCACAGTACCAAGATTTTTAATTTAAATTCTGATCGTAGAGACAGATAAAATATTACTTTGCTAAGCTGATTATAATTTAACTGTTCTGTGGCGACTAAAAGTCGCTGAGATAAATACTTATAAACCAGTTGATATTCTCGGGCACTACTTACGGTTTTTAGGAAGGACTATCTGAACCTACTAACTGACCTTAAGGAACTTGTTCTTTATAATTCATTACTGATTTTGTTATAAACCTTCTGTCTTCTTCTCTGTCCAGCTTTCAGGTAGAAAACTTCTTGCTGCTATAAATATAAACTCTTCTCTCTCAATCTGCTGTGAACAGCCAGGTCAACAGGTTAGAACTTAGGCCTAAAATAAGGGTGAATCAGCACAGAATAGGGCTGTGACGTAGGAAGGAAGAGGGAAAGAAGAGACCCAGTGCTTATTTTGAGCTTACACGGGTGCTCCATAAATCCCCATTGATTAAATGAGTCACCAACTCAGTCGTTCCTCCGCAAGAAGCACAGAAGTAAACGCCAGCCATGTGGTGAGAGTTGGTACTTACAGTTCCCAAGAGCCCACAGCTTCACAAAGCACGTTTCTATTATCTCACTTGCTCTTGACAACTTTGTGAGGTTAGGTGGCACAAGCATCATCGAGATGATGATATTCCTTTTTCAGGCTAGGGAAACTTCATCACAGAAAGGTGACATGAGTTGTCCAAAGTCGCACACCTGGTAAATGCCCAGGCATCCCATCTTTTTCATTCCTTCCACTAAGCCCATTTGTAGAAAGCCACTGTTGTTTCTCCAGGTAAAAGAACTTCAGGTAAGGCTCTTATGTAACTGATAGAGCAAACACTCTGCTATTATAATCTACACTCTGGAAGAGCATTTGCCAACAGTCATTGCTTACTGCTAACAAGCAAATTCAATTTCTCATTTGTCACCAAAACAAACAGGGGACAGAGATCAAGAAGATGAGAAATACTTCTAAATTTGGCTGTTTCTATGCTATTTTATAATTGTAATTTTTCTGTGGTTCACATTAAAATAGCCTGAAACACCAGACACTAAAAACCCTCCTTGCTCTCTACCTGAAAGCTTAACCTATTCCATCTAAGGAACTTATTTTTCATTGCATAGAGGCTGCTCAGATGTGTAAAAAGTGAAGAAGCTCAATTACAAAACTGGGAATCCAAATTAAACTCCAGTTTAAAATGCCTGATGTACATCCATCTTTGGCCCATGGCAAAATTGCATGCTCCATGGTCGCAGCCAATATGAACTGTGTTCTCACCGCACTGCATTTTTTTCCTTCCTAAAACATTTGTGTGAGTCCTTGTCAATCAATGAATATTTATTGAGGGCCTACTACATGCCAACCATCTAGGCGCTGATCAGCTATTTACTGATTTAATGTTTGTTTTCTCCACTAGATTACGGGCGCCATGAGAAGAGTTACCACTGCTTTTTTGCTCATCACTGTGTGCTACAACCCAGCAGAGAGCCTAATACACAGCAGGGCTCAATAAACATTAGATGAATGAATGAATATGGGGAGGGGAGGGGAGGGGAGGAGAAAGGAGACGTGAGGAGGGGAGAGCGGAGAGGCCACTACTTTGTATGTAAAGAAATCAGGGCTTTGCTCTGCCCAAACACGCCTTATGATCCACCAGCGATCTGATGAATTCTGAAAGGCACCACATGCAATGCACAGCTGTAAGTATAGCAGCTGTCATGCAAAGGAGCTGAGGTCCAGAACTATGAAGAATTCAGCCCTTTGTTTTTCTCTCTGTCTCATAATGAAAATGAAGTCAAGCCCACTGTCAATCTACCTGTCGGCTCTATGTATTCAACATGCGGCTCTCAGCAATACTAAGTTAACATTGCCTCTGAATGACATTTATGTTGATTCGCTCTCTGACATCACTGCCTGAAAAGATACTATTTAAATGTTTGAGGTCACACATAAGACCTAAATAGAACTGAGTTAATACAAAAAAAAAAAAAAAAAGACTCCATTTCAGGTCTTTGAAAGCTATAAATCGGTTTATCGGTTTTAACTGAGTATTTAATTTAAAAGTAAAAAAGGTTTGACTCATTAAACTCTCCAAAGCTTAAGTCTTAGAGAGCAAACAGATCTCTTTACCAGCAAGCTGTTCAACACAGACTGTAAGTTCCAAGAGAGGGCTTTGCATAAGCATAAGTCTTTTAATTAATTAAAACCTAGGATTCTGGGTTATAGGCTGCCCAGAGTAGTACAAAATAATAGGATAGTAAGAAATATGAACTATTTAAGTCAATACGAAACACCAACAGTTTACGCAGGTATAAAAATGCAGATATTAAGCTCATATATCACTAATAAAACAGAAAGTATATGTTCAAGTTTTTCCCCAAATCCCACTGAGAAAAATAAACAGATAAACAAAAAAGCAAAAGAGTAATGACATATGTTCTAAACATGCACAACAAAGTATGCCAAACAGAGAAAAGCGTTAAAGTAAGGTTGCTATTAAACTACAAATCTATTTAAGTACAGGAGTTAGTTATGATTAGTGGCACAGTAAAGAGGGTCCTGTCCTCCCCATCTCCAGCCCCCTACAAATAACAACTTACCTGGAAGGCTGGTAACATTAGTTGTAAACAAAAGGAATACTAAATAAAGGAACAAGTTGAATTACATAAAAAGTTTTCACTGCAAACAAGCACTAAGCCTAATATCAACAAAATCCCAGAACTCAGTTAAAACTTAAAAAAAAAAAAACTGGGAATTTTCTAGACTCTGATCATCTGATTCAGGATCAAAAGCATTGAACGCTCTAAAGCAGTGACTCAATCACATTCAATATATAGACAATGCATATTCAGTAAAAGGCCTACTAACTGTCTCACGGGGAAATTAATTGTATTTCCATTTTGTGGTGATATACAAAGAATACATACTTGAAAAATCAGAACAGACTTCTTGCCTACATTCCTTAAAGTCGATTTTAACATTTTCCTAAATCGAGTTTACGACATGATTTTATTTACAGTATGACTTCCACAACTCACTTTGCAATGTTCTGAGTAAAGAATAGACTCTTTCGTTCAGATGACTAAAAAAAATCTACTTAACACCTCAGGAGAGCAAAAAAAAAAAAACCACAAATCTGTATTTGTATCAATAGGAAACTATCATACTGTGCTTTGGCATATTTTCAAAATGGGATCTATGAACGATTCCTGAATTCACATTAAAATTCTTCATTAAAAAAAAAATCCCAACATGTCAGTATGCCAGCTGGAAACACGATACAGCCAACCAAACTATTTTCCTACCCAGAAACTACCCCCCTTCCTTTTTAAGTGTGACTACACTTTTACCTTTTGTTCGAAATCATCAGAAGTCGTAAAACTATGAGAATTGAGTCAAAACGACAAAACAACACGCTCTCTAACTTCCACATCCCCCTGGGCATCGGAAGCCCACCGCGCCCGCTGTCTCCCTGCCCTCCCCGCCGCCTCCTGTCTCTTGTCTCTCTCTGTCTCTGCCTCCCCCACGCCCCCACCCCGACTCCGCCGCCGAGGCGGCCCGCGTCCTGCGCGGCGGGCCCGAGTCTGCGGAGCCGGGGCTGTCACGCCAGCCGCGAGAAGACTCCAGCGCCCGCCGTGAGCGCAACTGCGGAGCGCGGCTCGGGGAGCCAGCGGGAGAATGTGCGGCCCCGGAGAGGCGTCCGCGCACTTTCCGCCGCCCGGGAACTAAGTCACAAGTTAGGAAACAGCCGGAGCGCGCGGAGGCCGTGATTCAGCAGCGGGGCCGCCCGCAGGGCGGGAGGGCGGTGATCGTAGGGCCTGAGCGGGACCGCGGGGCGGGAGCGGGGCCGGGGTCCGGCGGAGTCCGAAAAAAGTCCCCGAGACGCCGCGGGCGCCGCCGCCTGAGCCCGCGACCCGCCGCGCGGTCGGGCCAGCAGCAGCGGGGGCGGCAGGGCGGCTTCCCCGACGGGCGTGGCGCCGGGACCGGGCGGGCGGGCCGGGGTCTCCTACCTTTCCGGCTCTTGGAGGAGCTCCGCTTGCTCCGGGGACTGGCTCGCTCTTCCTCAATCGCAGCTGCTATCTCAGGGTTGTCTTTCCTATTGTACCAGACCAGGAGCTCCTCGCCCGGCGCGATTGGCTGCGGGGAGAGAAGAGACAAGCGCCGGGCCAATCAGAGCGGCGGTTGTTGGCGGGGGCGGAGCCCGGGACGCCGGCGGGAGCGGAGCGCGCACCTGGACGCGGGCGGGAGCAGCGCCGATGGCAAACAGCTGTCGGCGGCGTCGCGCGCACCCGGCCGGCAGGAAGGGCTCCCGTCCCCGTGCGGGCGGCGCGGGCGCCCGGAACCCTCTGCTGGAGGGAGGACCGCACCCGCGGCGCGGGGCGAGGGGCGCAGAAGGCCAGGTGACGAGCCGCGGAGCCCGGGTGCTGTCACAGCTTCCTGTTTAAAGCCTCACGATGGCCCACGCACGAGAAAAAATAAAACATGGGACCATTTTAAAAGCTCACGAAATCTAAGTCGAGAAGAAATGTAAAGCATAACTGAAAAGCGTGCGGTGTGGAACGCGGAGTGCTGAAAGATAACGACCAGCGCGCGTTCCAGACCAAGAACAACTTGAACAGGACAACTAGGAGGAACCACGCGCAAGCACTTACAAATGCGCCTTGGTTTCTATCCCAGAGCCGCCAACAGGAGGCCGCCCGGGGCCACCAACCTGCTCGGGTCCAGGGAGGTCAGTGCCTCGCTCTTCGTACCGGACGTCAAACTTCCACATTTTAACTTTTAAATACAACAGGAAGTATTTCCCATGTATTATGCTCCTAAACCATCACGTTCTTAAGCCACGTATGACTGGAAGCACTGAGGGCCATCATCAAATTGATTCCACCCAGAACAAGATCCCGAAGAAAAGATCCACTGAGTGCAAAGTTCACACCCCTAGAATTTGGGGAAACAGCTTATTGGTTTCTCTCACAGCGATTGATCTGTGAGAAAAGTTTCAAGGCTATCAATATAAGTAAAATTCTATCTAAAATCCACTGAATACAATAAGAATCCATGAGTCCAGCCTGATGTGAATGAATGAAGGAATGATCAAGTAAATAAAAAGGAAAGCTCTTCCTTAAAGGAGATCCCAACTAATCAGTAAAAAAGAAATGTTGGAATTAGAAAATCGTCATTTGGCAATCATCACGGTAATGATTAATTCAGGCAAGAATCATAAATGGATGCTAAAAGTAGGTAAAAGTTGGAGGAGTAACAAAATACATAGCCTCAGAATATCTCCCCATAAAATACTTATTTATTACAAAAGAAAAAAACACTTTTGTAATAAGACATATCAACATCATATGTCTCCTGATATAATGCACAGAAAACAGAGCATCACTTCTGGTAGATTTCTACCCAAAATGCATACATCGAATCTAATCATGATGAAACATAAGAGAAGCTCAAACTTTGGGACATTCTACAAAATAACCAACCAGTTCTCAAAACTGAAAGGTTGTAAAAAACAAAGACTAAGGTACCAGCCAAACACATGAGACGTGACAACCGAATGTGAAAACGTTTTCTTTTCCTACAAAGAGATGACTGGAACAATTGACAGAATTTGAGTCAGGTGTACATATTACCTAATAAAACAATGTGTTGCTATTAGCTTCCTGATTTGGATCATTGCACAATGGTTATCTAAGAGAGTGATCCTGCTTTTTGTTTTTTTCCTTTTTTTGCAGGGAGGGAAATTCCACCTACAGTTTAGAAACAAAATAGTTCCTCACTTCAACATACCTTCTAGTCTAGATAAAGCCCCTAAAAGTAAATATTACTTGATTTAATTCACTGCAGAACTGTTTCTATAGTCCAAATTTTAAAATATTCTAAATTATTTAAAAGAAAAGGCAGCTGTTTCCTTGGCTCTCCCCCACCCCTAAGAAGGCTAAAATCTGCCTTTTTCTTATTTTTGAACCAATACATGATTTCCCTTCTTGAATCAGTTAAATCTAACCAAAAAACTTACTTTAATATATAAGATAGTAATGAGTTAAAACAGCCATCACAAACAACTTTTGGCATTCTGATGAGCTAATCTGTTGAAACAGCAGGCTTATGTTAAAGTAAACTGTTTCTGGATTATGTAAATTCCAAATGCATAGTTTCTCTATTTTTTGTTAAAAGTCACATATTTAAGAAATGGTGCTGTCAACTAATACCTGAAATGACTAGAGTTCTCAGAAATATGTAAAGTCTTAAAACCAATGCAAAAAAGAGTATGGGAAGGAGTGAAAACAAAGGCATTCCCCATTAATTCCCCACTGAAATGACGTAACCAGAGAACTGGCTAGAAGATACCACTGGACATTTTCAAGAGACCTCTAAGAATAAGAACTTAAGTTTCCCTGTTCACTCCACTGCAGTTGTCAGTGAAGTGATAACTGAACTAGCAACTTGGTGAGGGCGCTCATGTCCTAAGATATTCTTGTTGCTGCAAAACACACAAAGTAAAAACACACCAGAATCTGTATCACAAATCAAATACAAAATTTCTAGCACTGGTGAAGTGTTAGATCAAGAGGAACATATCTGTTAGCTGCTAAACAGCCTTCAAAATTATTAGCGGGCATAGTGGCTCATGGCTGCAATTCCAGAACTTTGGGAGGCCACGGTGGGCAAACTGCTTGATCGCAGGAGTTTGAGACCAGCCTGGGCAACATAGTGAAACTCTGTCTCTACTAAAAATACAAAAACTAACCAGGCATGGTGGTGTGTGCCTGCAGTCACAGCGATTCAGGAGGCTGAAGTGGGAGATCACTTGAGCTTGGGAGGTGGAGGCTGCAGTAAGCCAACATTGTGTCACTGCACTCCAGCCTAGGAGACAGAGCGAGACCCTATCTTAAAAATAAATAAATAAATAAATAAAAATAAACAAGTAGTAGAAAATAAAACAACACAAAAATTATTAGCAACTTGAAATGGTTATATTACGGAGCTATATATGCTTCGCAACTTTATATTAAAACAGCTACACCAATAGACCCTATGAAGAGGAAAATAATAATTTTTTTTAAACCAAGGCTTGTTTTCTTCCATACTATATATATATTTTTTCTTCTGTATAGGTTAGCATTTTTAAGTCAAATTCAGAAGAAAAGAAAAATTAATCCCTTCAACAATGGAAATAGAAATCCACATTAAAAAAATAAAATCAAAAGACCAACCTCTTTTTAAATATATTTTGATATTAAAGAAAAAATTAACAACAACAAAGATTTTAAACTCTTCCCACTTTCTCTTTGGGTTCAGACAGGTATAAAACCAGGAATCCGCTCTATATTCTCTTGTTTAAACATCAGCATATATAAAGAAACTTGAAAGTTTACCAAACAAATTGGGAAGAAGCAAGGGTTCTAATATTTTTGTACTGGATAAGCAATAATAGAAAAATGTGTCAGAAATATTTGAAAATTAGAGAAGTATTCCAGAATCACTCGAACACACAAAGTGCATCCAGTCATACCCACCTACAATCCAGTCCCCAGCTCGGTTAAATTTTAAAAAGTCATCGGTCAGCTCATGGCCTCAACTCTCCAATGGGTGAACAGCACTTAAGCCTAAAACTCACCCATCCCTGTGGACCTCACCAGCCTCATCTCCTAAGATTCCTCTCCTCCTCCCTCCAGCCACATGGGCTTTTGTTCTATATTCCTTTAAAATAAAAAACAAAAGCGGTGGCTCACGCCTGTAGTCCCAGCACTTTGGGAGGCCAAGGTGGACAGATGACGAGGTCAGGAGTTGGAGACCAGCCTGACCAATGTGGTGAAACTCCGTCTCTACTGAAAATACAAAAATTAGCTGGGCGTGGTGGCACACGCCCATAGTCCCAGCTACTCAGGAGGCTGGGGCAGGAGAATCGCTTGAACCCAGGAGGCGGAGGTAGCAATGAGCCGAGATTGCACCACTGCACCCCAGCCTGGGCGACGGAGCACGACTACATCTCAAAAAAAAAAAAAAAAAAAAAAAACCATTAGCTTATACTTACGCCAAAGCCTTTGCTCCTACCACTCCTCTTCCTGGATTGCTCTTCCAGCAGACGTTTGCGTAGCCAGCTCCTTCCTATCCAAGGAGTGGGGTTCGAACGTCTTTCCTCAGGAAGGCCTTCCCTGACTCACTGGAGATAAAGCAGCCCTCTCCTACCTAGCTAGTCTCTTATGACATTTTACTGTCTTAACACACTAATCGCTACCGGAAATTACTCTCTTATTTACTTACTATCTGCCTCTTCCCCTGTAACACGGAACATCCACCAGACCAGAAACCTTGTCTATCCTGTTCACTACCATAGGAGAGTACTCGGTACACAGCAGACCCTCAATAAATATTCACCAAACTAATGAACAGAGGAATAAATAGATAGCAGACTTAACAGCTAACTTTCAGGAATTTTAAATCATTTTTAATCATATTACAAACAAAACCAGTGTTGAGATTTCCCAATTATCTGGGTGTAATAATAAGCTGAGAAGATACAGAGCCCACAGAGCATCACATGTAATTTCTTTAGAAAACCTAACCCACAGAACACTTAATCTAGAAGAATAGAGTTAAGATAATCACTAGTAAAAAATCTGAAAGGCTTTGTACATACTTGAGCAAATATCAAAGATCAAGACTGGGGGAGGTCTTCAAAAATCAGAACTATGTTATTTCGAACAAAGGTAAAAATAATAGTACTAGTATAGCTAGTTAACACTTGAGGACTTACACTGAACTAAGAACTGTTCCCAGAATCTTATATATATATATATATTGGCTTGTTTAACCTTCACAACAAACTATGAAGCAGTTTTATTATTACCTCCATTTTATGGATGAGAAAACTAAGACACAGAGAGATCCTTCGCATGGTCACATATCTAGAAGCCAAAATTTGCTCACAAGACAGTCTGCTCCAGAGTCCCCACTCCTGACCATGACACCATACCACCTTGTGAAAAATAACAGCAATTATTTATTAGCACATACTAGGTGCTGGAGCTCTCTCTGTATTCACCCGTGCAATCATCACAATCACCCTATGAGGTCAATACCATAATTACCGGTATCTTACAATGAGGGACTTGAGGCACAAAGAGGGACTTAGCTAAGGTTGCAAAGCTAGTCAGGTCACACCTACTTGCCTTGGATCACAGCAAGGCAAGATCTAAAACAGGCAGTCTGGCCTCAGAGTTCACTCTCCCAACCACTATTCTATCTTGCTTCTCAGTGTTTCTGTGAATTTGCATCAGAGATGAACACATTTTAACTTGAAGTATAATGAAGGAATTGCAGTGTCCTAGTATCTACATGAGCTTGCATGCCTTCAAAACTTCCTTCCTGCCGGGTACGGTGGCTCAAGCCTGTAATCCCAGCACTTTGGGAGGCCAAGGCGGACGGATCACGAGGTCAGGAGATAGAGACCATCCTGGCTAACATGGTGAAACCCCGTCTCTACTAAAAATACAAAAAATTAGCCGGGCGTGGTAGCGAGCGCCTGTAGTCCCAGCTACTTGGGAGGCTGAGGCAGGGGAATGGCGTGAACCCAGGAGGTAGAGCTTGTAGTGAGCCAAGATCATGCCACTGCACTCCAGCCTGGGTGACAGAGCAACACTCGTGTCAAAAAAAAAAAAAAATTTCCTTCCTATTACCTTGATTGTCTCATATTCACCCCCTAGTGAGTATTTCATCTCCACTAGGATTCTACCTCACTGATTCAACCATATGTATTTCTCACTTTAAATACTTTTGAGAAACAGAATGCATTCTTGAATCCAACTTCAAACTCCAATATAAGAAAATTGCAGAGTAATACCTACTAGAAAAGCATGCTACCATGATCTAGCAGAATAAAAATTGAAAACAGGTTTTTAAAGTCCTAAATAAGAAAGTGTAACAAAAAATCTGCAGGGATTGGACGCAAGGACCTGGGTAGAAACGTGGTAACAGTCAGTGTAGTTGGCTAACAATGTCAGGAAAGATGCAGCAAAATTCAACAGCTACAGGTTAACTGAACTTCCAGAAGGCCTACTGCCACTACACTAACAAAACACAGCACACTGCAAAGCTGGCCACGATTTGAAATATGTGCTCATCAAAAGTGTTCGACTCCATGGAGATCATTTTTTTCGTAGACTGTTCTCCAACGTATGACATTTTTAATGGAAGTGAATAAAGAGAAATTTGCCTTATAGCAATTTTGCCTATCTAACGCAAAAAGCAACAACCATCCATCTTAACAGGCTTGAAATTTTGCCTTAGAATATCTCCATGTATAATGTGAGGATCTTTATTTACTTTTTTTTTTTTTTTTGAGACGGAGTCTTACTCTGTCACCCAGGCTGTAGTGCAATGGCATGATCTCGGCTCACTGCAAACTCTGCCTCCCGGGTTCACGCCCTTCTCCTGCCTCAGCCTCCCGAGAAGCTGGGACTACAGGTGCCCGCCACCATGCCCAGCCTATTTTTTGTTTTTAGTAGAGATGGGGTTTCACCGTATTAGCCAGGATGGTCTTGATCTCCTGACCTCATAATCTACCCACCTGGGCCTCCCAAAAGTGCTGGGATTACAGGCGTGAGCCACCAAGTCTGGCCGGATTTGTCTTCTTAAAGAATGTGACCCATGAAAATTAGGGAGACATGGCCTTTGCTCCACGAAGAAATGCAGCAACACTCCACGCTTCCTCACATTCATGTCCCTGAATGTGCTCCATAACCTCATTACCAATCCTAAAACATGACTTTCTTCTTTTCAACAATTAATATCTCCAAGGAAAAATTTGGCAGAAGGAAGAAACATGTTCTGTTCCATTTCTATTCTCAGTAAAATTTAGGGAAAAGAAAAGCTAATCCAAGGCTGCATTAATATCAAAGACTAACAATGTGTATTCAGTTAACACAGACCCACCATACCTACTGATAGTTTCTTACAGTTGGATAAATCTGCCAGACAGTTCCTAATGCCTCTGTGTCATAGGAGGAGGGAAGCAGCTGCCACATGCTTAACTCATCAGTATCTTTAAACATGCACTGTGTAATTACTTAACACGATCTTCATGCTTTAGCTCCCTGACACACACGGCAACCATATATTAAAACACAGAATCCTGAGAGTGTGGATGAAGCACTTCCAAATATAATCCTTTCCAGGTCTGCAAAATCATTGTCAGTCACAACTAAGGACAGCATTAGAAAAACGTAAGCACGCCCAGGCATTGTGGCTTGTGCCGGTAATCCCAGCACTTTGGGAGGCTAAGGCAGGTAGATCGCTGAGCCCAGCAGTTTGAGACCAGCCTGGATAACATAGCAAAGCTCTGTCTTTACAAAAAATTCAAAACTTAGCCGGGTGTGGTGGCATGTGCCCATAGTCCTGGCTACTCAGGAGGTTGAAGTCCGAGGATCACCCAAGCCTGGGGAGGCTTAGGCTGCAGTGAGCCCTGATGGAGCCCCTGCACTCCAGCCTGGGCAACAGAATGAGACCATCTCAAAAAAAAAAAAAAAAAAAGGAAAATATAAGCAGTGTAACTAACAGTAAATTAATTCTAACACTGTTACCTTTAAAGTTTTATAGTAAATGGCTCTGTTGATTTCCAGTGGGAATAAATTTTGCTCTTCTCCTGAGCAAGCCCAATTCACATATCGCAGCCAGTTTCCCTTCTCTGGATCAGTGGCATCAGTGCACATCCATCCCAAATTTGGGTAATATACCTTGAAAATGGAGAAAAATAAAAAACTTCTGTTAAAATAGGAGTATCTTTAAAATGTTTCCATTTTTAACTTTTAAGGATAATTCTTTTTCATTATATGCAAGTACTCTATATAAAGCATTTCATAAAAACAAAACAAGCGACAGAGAAGAGAAAAATTCAAGGTGAAAACTGGAATTCAATAGTGTAATTCTCACTATTTTTCTACTTAGGCTTGTTTCCACCTGCCCCACTCCCCACCCCCCACTCCCTACACACACACACACACACTCAGAGAGCTACAGTTAACATGCTTGGTATCTCCAAATGCTTTACAAATATGTACACAGAGACAAATGACAACTATGCTCCGTAAAGTGTGACTTAGAAAGGAAAACAGCTTGCAGTGGTGTTCAGCAGCACAAAGATCCCAAGCTTTCTGGGTTGCTCCGCTAATCGAGTATGGCACCTGGCCCTGCCAGGCTATACAGTTGAGCAGGTCCCTTTCTGGCAGGGTTGACAGGGACTTCAGGAGTGAACAAGCATTGTGAACCAGGCACATGGGTGACAGGATATGATGCTTCTGCAAACTCAGCTGACCCTTAAAATAGACTCCATCCAAAGCATCTGCAAGGACGAAGGGGCAATGGAACAGACTCTGGGAAATATCAGTGGCCTTCAAAAAGAAAAGGACCAAAACTTCAACCCCTTTCAGGAGTCAAATCAAATCTCCTCTTGCAAGAAGCCTTCTCTTCTCACCCACATCAATTCCTCCCACAGAGGCTTCCAGCACTTATTTATCATCCTTCATTTTAAAAGAACATCTATTTGGCAACTATTTTTAACTTTAATTTTGTGTATACATGCATCTATATATACACATTTTCCCAAAACCAGTCTACAAAACACTCGAGTAGGCACTGAAACAGAACTGCAGAATCAACTCGCTGACAGACATGTTGGGCAAAAGAAATGAGTCTTTTACTTGATTTTTAGGAAGAAAGGATAGAATCTAGATGTTTCCATTTTTTCCTCATGATTCCCATCATTCATGCCTTCTTCCCTCCCCTCCCCACATTAATCACCTTTCTTCACTGCACCTTTCCTTCTGGAACAAATCTCCCACTCTGCCCACTGATGGTGAGGATGCTGCTCTTCTGGGCATGCCTGGGTGTCTAGGCCTGTGATTGCCAAGGGGCAGCATCCACCTTACCGGGCCCTAACACTCCCTTCTTCCTCTGGAAAGTCAAACATCAGGCATAATGCTACATGCCTGACATATTATCTCATTTAACCCTATGTAGCAGGCTTATTAGCTCTCCTTTCAACATGTGAAAATTGAGGCTCAAAAGTTAAATAATTTTCCCAAAGTCACCTGTTTAATTGTCATAAAGAAGGGCCTCAACTCAGATCTGCTTGTCTTCTATTTATCACTGCCTTCCTTGACCATCCTGGTTAACTGAACTACCAACATCTAATGAGCATCTACTGTGTAACAGGTACCATGCTACAAGGTGCATTGTAGTTACTTTCATCACCATAGGCACCAAGGAGAGTATCTGTACACAGTAACTTACACAGACATTATTCCCCCATCTGCAATATCAACTGCCCCTGGGCTCAGGGATAGTAAGTTTCACTTTAATTTACTGCCGTGATGACAGAGTCCCACTCACTCCTCACCCGAATACTGGCACAGCTACCAAGACTGATGAGACTGCAGAGACAAACACAGAGAGAGTTGCCAAGAAAACCACACAGTTCACAAGGTAGCTGGAGTCTATCTACCTGCCTCAGGATAAAAATACAGGTTGTGTTGGCCGGGCGCGGTGGCTCAAGCCTGTAATCCCAGCACTTTGGGAGGCCGAGACAGGCAGATCACGAGGTCAGGAGATCGAGACCATCCTGGCTAACATGGTGAAACCCCATCTCTACTAAAAATACAAAAACTAGCCGGGTGAGGTGGCGGGCGCCTGTAGTCCCAGCTACTCGGGAGGCTGAGGCAGGAGAATGGCGTAAACCTGGGAGGCGGAGCTTGCAGTGAGCTGAGATCCGGCCACTGCACTCCAGTCCGGGCGACAGAGCGAGACTCCGCCTCAAAAAAAAAAAAAAAAAAAAAAAATACAGGTTGTGCCAGAACTTCCTGGCTCTCAGGTCAATATAGCCATATGCAAAAAGCAAAGTGTTACAGTTGAGTAAATTTTTTATTCATACATAACTCATTTTGTTTCAAAGAAGACTAAGGCATCTTCTAAGTCATACTGACTGATGTACAAAAAGGGAATACTTGCTTTTGTAGAAAAAGATGACACTTCAATTTTTAGAAATAGGCCAAGAAGTAATTCACAAACGAATACATGTAGCCAAAACCTCGTAATAGTAAACTCAGTTAATAAAAAATAACTTGAAAGTAAAACAGTTTTAACCTTTTAAATGGGCACACACAAAAAATTTTTCTTAAAGATAGGAAAGGGTGTGAAAAAAAACAGATATTCCCCCAAACACTGCTGATCAGAGAACACACTGATTTTGGAAAGAATTTAGCAGTACCTGACCAAAAAAAAAAAAAAAAAACTCTTTAAAATATACACACACTAACCAGCACATACACTTGTAGGAATTCATTCTAATGAGATCATTGGACAACTGTACCCAGATGTATATACAAAAATGCTCACAGCAGTGTGGTTTACTGTAAATTGCTTCTAATTCATGGCTAAATGGAAAACAATACGGAATTAACTGAGTAAATTATAGTCCATCCATATAGCTGAAACCTAAGACACTAAAAAGTACTGTGGTACAAATGATTAGATTACATGGCAAGATTTATTTCCTATTAGATATACCGATATACTTGAAAATGTTTTCCAATAAACATGCATTATTTCTGTAATTAGAAGAGAGCAAAGATAACCAGATGTTGCGGAAATACATTGATCAGCATAAAGGCATTCACAGTACATTTGATTGAATAAAGCATTTACAGGCCAGGCACGGTGGCTCATGCCTTTAATCCCAGCACTTTGGGAGGCCGAGATGGGTGGATCATGAGGTCAGGAGATCGAGACCATCCTGGCTAACATGGCGAAACCCCGTCTCTACTAAAAATACAAAAAAATCAGCCAGGTGTGGTGGCAGGCACCTGTAGTCCCAGCTACTCGGGAGACTGAGGCAGGAGAATGGCATGAACCCGGGGTCGGTGGAGCTTACAGTGACCCAAGATCGCGCCACTGCACTCCAGCCTGGGCGACAGAGTGAAACTCTGTCTCAAAAATAAATAAATAAATAAATAAGCATTTATAAAAAGTATTTTTAAAGTATATCATTTTTTTTTAAAGTATATGAACACATGAATAGGAAAAGAAAACTAATCTGAAACTAAATACATTAAAATGTCAACAATGGTTTTCTCTGAGAAGGGGGATAATCCATAATTTTTATTTTCTTTAATTTTCTATCTTTCCCCCACTGATTTGGTATATTCTACATGGTAAAAATGGGAGGAAGGTGGGAAAAGCAACTTAGTCTTCTGAATGAAAACCTAAGTTTGAATGAAGGTAGCCAAGGTCTGCTGAATGCTAAGCTAAAATCCTCCTCATCTTCTTCTTCCTCCACAGGTATTTCTAAAAATCTTATAGCTTTCACATTTTTATTGAGAGTTCAACTTATGTTTAAGAAACTGAGATTAAAATGTGTTTTCATACAATTCCCATCCTACTTGGTCAAACCTTTGTTTCCAATCAAATTAATTTCAGTGATTGACACACCGACCCTATTTCCAAAATGTGACATAATTTTGCTTTCTCTATCAATGAATAATTAATTTCCAGATCTTTATTAGGGCCAACAAATATTCAACTGACTTGATCCCAGAGAAATACTACCTTATAATCAATTATCTTTTTATTGATTTAGTCTATAAAACAGTCCTTTTTAAAAAGGCAAAGGTATCTAATTATGTACCATGAAAAATGAATTTTCACAAGTTAACTAACTTTCCAATTCAAACTCCCTACTTCGAAAGAACGAAGAAAGAGAGGGACCACTGAACCAAGCAGTGGGCTAGATGACTTACATGTTATTTAACTCTTTTAAGAATTTATAAAATAGGCTGGGTGTGATGCCTATAATCCCAGCACTTTGGGAGGCCGAAGCGGGTGGATCACCTGAGGTCAAGAGTTCGAGACCAGCCTGGCCAACATGGTGAAATCCTGCCTCTACTAAAAATACCAAAAATTAGCTGGGCATGGTACGGGCACCTGTAATCCCAGCTACGCAGGAGGCTGATGCAGGACAATAGCTTGAACCTGGGAGGTGGGGGATGCAGTGAGCTGAGATCGCCCCATTGCACTACAGCCTGGGCAACAAGAGCAAAAACTCCGTCTCAAAAAAAAAAAAAAAAAAGAATTTAAAAAATAACTATGAAATATCACTAAGCTCCTTTATAAGTAAACAAAGTTATGGAAGGTTGGTAACTTCAACAGGATAATTAAGTCACTAAAAATCACAGCCAGGATTCAAACCTGATCCCCTCATTTCTTCCTATGCCAAAATAAAACAGATATGCAGACAGGCAAGGAGTTCTCAACTTGCCTTTCTATTTTCCCTCTTTCCAGACCCCTCTTTCCATCCCTAACCTCCCACAAGTTGGTCAGGCCCTACCTCCTTTCTGCCTCTACCACCTAACAGAGACTGAGTAGTAATTCTTGTCAAGCAGAATGTAATTTTCATACCACCCAATTTCCATTCAATTTAACCCAGTTATCAAATAGCTATAAAATAATCTAAATTCAAATTTTAGTACACGTGCCAATTTAAAGACACATTCAAAATTAAATATTTTATGCCATATAGAGAAAGGTTTGCAAAGAACAAACCAAATTATTAGTTACCTCAGGGGATAGGAGTGAAGGTTAAAACTTATAGCCTTCCTTATCATCTACCTATTACATGTATTAATTCAAATTTATAAATTTAAAAAAAATTCTGATTCCACTATTGCAAACATACCATCATTTGAATCCTCAACTGTTCACCTATAAGCATCTCACTTAATCAAAACTTACAGTAACCAACTTATTTTGATAGAAACCACTCAGGAATTAGGACAAGGCAATGAAGAAACCTCCTCATACTATAGCAACTCCCACGTTGAGAGAAAATTTATCTTCACTCATACCAGCTCTCCAAAGTTAGAGTCTACAGCAATAAAATCATTTCTGCTGGCTGTTCTCTGGATTTCCCTTCCACTGCACATAACCTGGGGCTCTAACACATGGAGACAGAATCTCTCTTGGAGACCTGAGCTCCCATTTCAGTGGGCCTTTGTCCACACCTCCTGAGGCTCCTTTTCACATTTTCATTTTTCTGGGGATCTAGCTTGTTGAATTTCCAATGTTATAATCTACACCCTGCTTTTCACTTCCCCTGTCTGTTCCCAAAAGATAGGCAAGAGGTTCACGTTTAACCTCCAATGAGTCCCCGTCGGTAAACCTTGACTCGGAGAACTTTCGGATGTCAGTTCTGGAATCTACACCCTTTCCCATTATTATTCTCATTTTCTTGGTTCAAAATAACAGCCCATATCCTCTAACATTAGGGGAAAAAGCGATTCTAGGCAATAATTAAGAGATTACTGAATTGGTAATCTTTTTTTATTCAACTCATATTTGTTAATGAGGAAAATATCTATAGCATCTATTTTAAAAAGTCATTGATATGCAATAATTGTACTTATGGAGTACATGTGTTATTTTGATACATGCATAGCATGTGTAATAATCAAATTAGGGTATTTAAGGATTTCATCACCTCAGACATTTAATGGGTACAAACATCCAGGTGGATAGAAGGAATAAGGTCTACTTGGTTATATTTTTAAAAGAACTCTACAAAAAAAAAAATCATCATCATCCAATCCAAGTGTTTTTCTTTGGTGTTCAGGTTCAACTAACATTAACTGAGCCAGAGATGTCTATATCAACTAATTTCATATACATTATCTAATTTGTAGTAAAACAAATCTGTTAGGAACTTACCCTCATTTAAAAGTAGGAATAAAGAAAAAAAAGATAATCTCACTTCGGTAAAAAAGTGTTTCAATGAAAGCCTTTTTTAAATAATGGATTTTATTGACATTGCTACCTAGAAAATACTATACCTTCTTGGTATGTTCAAATTCCAGTTGTTTTTCAGTTACAGAATTAGGTACCTGAAGGGTTTGCTGAAGATTGTAAAACTGACATCCTACAAAATTAACTTCCTGGTGACCACAGACAAAAATGGGTCTTCAGTATCAACTACTTCACTGCTCAGATGACTGTAGGAGATCCGAGACTTACTTTAAGAACTATTCTAATACATCACTGTATTCTAAAATGTTCTGAAAATTCTAGAATAAGGGAAATAAAAGAGAATCTAACAGGTGACAGCACATTTTATTTCAGTAAGTACACTTGTCAGAGCACATTTCCCAATACACAAGTTACTTTTATAGAGATTCTAGAACACAAATTTAAAAAATAAATAGCTTGGCCTCTCAAGCCCTTGAAGCCGCACTAAGAGAGCCTCTCTTTTAAAATTAGTCTGACTAGATTTCATACAAGTAGACAAATGTTCTGGAAAATCTCCCGACAACAAATGCACAATGAGTGTTAACTGGTTCACAGTAGGCACCCAATGAACAGCCGCTGGACAAATAATTTATTTTCACTCTTAAATCGGAAGTTCTATCTATGAACCATAGATGTTTAAGAATCCCATATAATCCTATAGGTAACATGCAAAATTTTGTGTACATATGTGCATTTGTGTGTTTTCTGGGGAGATTCTCAAAAGGGTCCTCAACACAAAAAAGTGTAGGAGTCTCTGGGCTTTGCTAACAGGAAGAAGACTGAATAATCAACCAAGAAACGGGCTCCTGGCCTGATTCCAGGACTAATATTCTAAGAATATTATTTTTAAAAAGGCCTTTATTTTAAAAAGGCTTTCATTGAAACACTTTTTTACCAAAGTGAGATCATCTTTTTTAAATTTATTCCTACTTTTAAATGACAGTAAGTTCCTAATAGATTTGTTAGGAACTTCATGAAGGCACGTAGAACTCAGATTTCTCTCCTGTGGAAAGATCTAGGTCATTTCTAGCATTCCTTTATTCCACAAATAAAAATTTCCATGAGGTATTACCAGTAGTTTGTAACACCACAAACATTTTATGCCCAGCATGGTGTTCAAGAACTTAAGACAGTGCCTGGTACGTGCTAAAAGTTTAACAGGGGTTAAATGAATGAATAAACAAACTCTCAAAGAGAATTTTTTTTTTTTCGTACCAGACCAAGCTGCCAATCTGAGTACAAGTTAACCTGTTCAAAAAGATCACTTAATTCTCTGTACTTCAATGTCCTCATCTGTCCTGCAGGTCCTGAGAGAAGAGGAATGTAATTGACTCATCTGTTTCTATGACAACCAATTCTACAGCCATCCCACCTTTAATTACTTTGTTCAAAACCTATGCACTGCTATTAACCACTCAGCTTCTCAGCAAACCTGAAACCAGACATCATCACATTCACTCCTACTGCTACTCTTCCCTACACATCAAGACCAAGGCTGAGCAAACTTTCTGTAAAGGGCCACACACAAATATCTGCAGCTTTGCAGGCCATATGGTCTCCATCACCACTGCTCAACTCTGCAATTATGGGGCAAAAGAAGCCATACGTAATATTTAGATGAATGACCATAGCTGTGTTCCAATAAAACTTTACTCATGAACTGAAATTTGAATTTCATATAATTTTCATATGTCACAAAACATTTTTATTTTTCCAACCATTTAAAAATGTAAAAACCATTCTTAGCTCCAGCGCTGAAATAAACAGGTGGCAGGTTGGATTTCCTTAGTGATCCAAACCTTTTCCCACTGCTAGAAAGCAGCACTGAGAGCTGAAAAGTATTTTCTGAGAAAAGGTTCTGCAGAATCAGCTGGCTGACTTCTCTCTCTTCTTCTTGCTTGCAATTTTAACTTGCAAATAATTTGAAATCAGAAGAACTGAGATAGCGAGGACTATAAAACTCACCTGTTAATATTGAATCATAGCAGCGCTCACTGATAAAAAATGTTTACATATCTTTTAAAAATTGCAGTAAAGTCTTCTCATTATACAGAGACAATTTCTCTATGAATCTTTTTTTTTTTTTTTTTTGAGACGGAGTCTGGCTCTGTCACCCAGGCTGGAGTGCAGTGGCCGGATCTCAGCTCACTGCAAGCTCCGCCTCCCGGGTTTACGCCATTCTCCTGCCTCAGCCTCCAGAGTAGCTGGGACTACAGGCGCCCGCCACCTTGCCCGGCTAGTTTTCTGTATTTTTTAGTAGAGACGGGGTTTCACCGTGTTAGTCAGGATGGTCTCGATCTCCTGACCTCGTGATCTGCCCGTCTCGGCCTCCCAAAGTGCTGGGATTACAGGCTTGAGCCACCGCGCCCGGCCAATTTCTCTATCAATCTTAACTGACATGCAATTTTACTTTCTTCCCTCTATCCTCCTGACCTCAAAATTTGTTGCCTGAATGAATAAAATGCAAATATTAACAGAAGCAGTGACCACTGGTCTTCCTCTATAAAAACTGGTATTTTTAACTACATAATATTAAAAAGATTAACAATACTGGATTTTAAAATTTGGCTGGCAAGAAACATATACCCTTGGTGGTTGTATAAATAACTAATAGTACAATCCTTCTGGAGGGAAAACGTTTGGCAAAATTTACAAAAAGTTAAAATGTATATAACTTTTTGACAACACTTATACTTCTAGAAATTTAAGAAAACAGACAAGTCAACACATATTTATATACAGTGAGTTTTATACTTTGAAGAATTATTTATAATCATAAAAACAATAAAATAATTTAAACGTCCAACATAAGGCTTGGTTAAATAAATCATGAATGGTACACAATGAAATTCTGGGTAGGCGTAGGAATAATGATGTAAATAAGCCAGGTGCAGTGGCTCGCACCTGTAATCCTAGCACTTTGGAAGGCTGAGACAGGCAGATCGCTTGAGCCCATGAGCCCGTGAGTTCAAGATCAGCCTGGGCAACATGGTGAAACCCCATCTCTACCAAAAATACAAAAATTAGCTGAGCATAGTGGCACAGGCCTGTCCCAGCTACTTGGGAGGCTGAGGCAGGAAGACCACTTGAGCCCAGGAGGCAGAGGATGAGCTGTGAACATGCCACTGCATTTCAGCCTGGGCAACAGAGCAAGACCCTGTCTCAAAAAAAAAGAAAGGAAGGAAGGAAGGAAGGGAGGGAGGGAGGGAGGGAGGGAAGAAGGGAGGGAGGGAAAGAAACAATAACGTAAATAAGTAGTCCACATAGATATGTCCACAAGATACGGAAAGAAAGAAAAGCATTATAAACTGCATGTACTGTTTGATCTCAATTGTAAAAATTTCTACATACGGGTTGTAAATATACCAGTGTATATGTGAGGCTGAAAACAGAGAAGCAACGAAGCAGGGAGTTAAAAGAATGTTCAGGAAGATGTTCACAGTGGTTGCACCTGGATGGTAGGAGTATCAATGATTTTTATGTTCTTGTATGTATTTTTCTGTATTGTTTCTATTATGTTGCAGTGAGCATGTATTAATTTTAAATTTTAAAAGATTTATTAGAACATATAACACAAAGAGTGACCGCTAATGTAAACTGTGGACTTTGGGTAATAACGATGTGTCAATGCAGGTTCATAGGCTGACAAATGCCCCACTCTGCCGCAGGAGGTTGATAGTGGGCAAGGCAGTGCATGTGTGGGGACAGCGGATATTTGGGAACTATCTGTACTGTTTGCTCAATTTTGCCGTGAACCTAAAACTGCACCAAAAAAACACGAAGTGTATTTAAAAAAAAAAACAAAGCTTACTAAAATAATTCTTATCCAAGCAATTCTAAAGTTCTGTTAATTAGAAGCAATTTGAGTCCCATAAAAGTACGTCTAAAAGGCTTTTATCAGAGGTGGTTTTAAAATATGGCAGATTCCTCAGCACGGATGGGGAGAGTCAAGAGAACGAAAACACCAAGTCCTGAGCGCCAGCTAGCTAGTGGCTCCCTGCCAGAAACCCATGGAAGAACACGCTCTCCTTGTGAGAACCGATTTTGTGCATTCACCCTGAGGATACTCTACTGTTTCTCTCCTGTTATTTCTGATTTAACAGAATGTTTTCAGTGAAAGCTTAGAGAACTTAAGACTGGGTTAGTTAATCAAGGGCTCAAGGAGAGCAATTTAACACTTTGTCTTAAATTAGCTTTAAGATGGATTTCTGGCTGGGGTCTAAGACCCTGCTGCTAAAAGATAAGATGGTCTTAGGGGATTTGATGGCAGAACAAATACCCAAGATGAGATTCTGATGATAAGCCATTCCCATTCCTGTTACATTAATACAAGGCATTCTGATGCAGGTCTGAGGGTAAGAGCAGAGTCGGAATAAATTAATGGGAAACTACTAAGTCTGACCTCAATGTTCATTTTATTCTTTCTAAGAAATATTTACATTATAATTTATACTTCCTTTGCCATATACATACTTACACATGTATGTCACATCTATTGACTTTTATTTTAACAGAGCAAAAGGCTTACAGGTTTCTACAGCAAATGTATACTTTGTAGTCAGAACTACTTGAATGAGATTTTTTTTAATTGCAGGAAGACAAAAGCCACCCTTGATAAGAACTAGGATTCTTATCAAGGATTTGCAAACTCTAGTAGTACAGTATATAAGAAGTATCTTACATTAACAATGGGATGTTAACAGGTTTATAGAAGAAATTCTAATAAGTCATGGTTCCCAATTCTCAACAACTATCAAGTCATACTATGTATGAATCTCAATGCAAATGAAGCTTAATTTACAAAAAGGACTATTAATAAATGATACGATATGCCCAACAACATCAAGTTGTTACATGGGATAAAATAGGTACTACTAACTTAAGTTTAATATTGATGGCACTTGTTCAAGATTAGCGTTATAAACACAGCACTAGAGTAAGCAGTTTCTGGTTCCTTGACATTATTCTCACTAAACGTAGTGCTAAACCTGGTGAGCAAATTTGTTACTTTCCCTTGGGAAACATCTAAAATTAAAAATGCAGTTTATTTGGGAGAATAATTTTGTGTTCAAGAGATTTTTAAACACGCAGGCATTATCTTAACATTTTTTGACCGGGCAGCTTTTCTACAAACACAGAACTCTTACACCTCAAAAGTGGTGAAATAACAGAATGCAACGACTCTTGTGGTAAATCCTAATTTCCTAAGACACCCCCCTTTAAGAGTCAGAAGATACATTATAACAAATTCATAAGAAACAAAGAACTCAAAATTATTGGGAGAAACTGTCCGGTTTTTTGAGTTGGGAAACAGCCTAGAGCATGAAGAAAAACAGCAGCGTACCTCAACCATACAAATGCCACAGAACTTCTTGATGAGAAGTGTCCACACATTTCCTAGCCATATTTTATGTTTAGGCTTTTATATGTTAATGTGTAAAAAACAGATGTGATTCAATTTCAGACAATCTAATAGGAATGCTTTTCCTCACCAGCCAAAAACTTAACTTGTTTTGAAAAGGAGTCACACCATGGAGCTCCTTTAAGAATTCAGGGGGCTTCCAGGGGGCACTGACTTGAACTAAATTCATTACAAATGCTGAATTCCTATGCAATACCCCAGGGAACAACAAAAGCAACAATGACCAATTTTATCTTCACAACTATCCTAGGAGATATCTTTTATCTCTATTTTTTAAATTGAGGGTTTTCTAGCCCAGAGGTTATATACCCTGATCCAAGTCACAAAGCTAGAGGTAGGATTTGCACTCAGGCAATGCAATGAAAACCTTAACTGCCTCCCAGTGAGGCAGGGAGAGATGCATTCTAGTTCTGCATCTACAGGCCTCTCGAGTGGAGCCCCACAGAGAAGGAGAGCTCAGCTCTGTCTCCTGACTGCTTCCCCTCTCAAAGGAGCGTGCAGATGCCCTGCTGTCTTCCAGGATTGCTCGGAAAACATGAAATTAATAGATGAAAAACTCCTGAAAAATTACAAGCGCTATATATGTGCCATATGCTAAATATATCCAACTCTGAATATCCTAGCAACACTGAAATTACTTTCTAAAATATAGAGAAGAACCTAACAGTGCTTTCTTTGCAGCCACCATAGTGTCTTTTATGGGGTTTATCTGGAAGCCTGTGAAGTGACAAACCATCGAACAGGAAGTCAAAGTCTTAGTTGCAAAGCAAAACACCCTGGACACCGCAATATAAAACATGGATTTGACATTCATTGTTGAGGACAGCCAAGCAGTTTCAAAACACAAAAGCATATACAAATAGCAGTCTGTATCCAGGGAAACACATTTTCTCTTTAATAAAAATATTCTTGATTTTAAAGAACACATTAAAATGATTGTTTTAATTTCAAAATGTCAAATTCTGAGAGAACAGAATAATTATTTCATAAAACTCTGAAAAACAAAGAATCAGAATTACTTCTTACCTCCCACATGTATACATTATTCTTAACCTGAGATCTTTTTTTCTTATCACCAACAAATGGCCCAAATTTTTTGCCTTTTAAAATTGGTTTAGTGGCCCAGACACCTAGAAAATAAAATCAGTATTTTTATAATGCATCATGGTTATTTTAAAGATTCAAACCATTAAAATCGATTAAGTTTCACAAAATAGGTAAAAGGCTAGACTGCCTAAATCAAGCTAATGTTAAATAGCCTGAGATCAAGTTAAATTAAGTCAAGTCCTCAATGGGGATTTTTATTTTTCTTCTTTATACTATTCCGTTCTATAAAGAACCTATATTGTTTTATAATTAGAAAAAAATGTTGTATATATTTTTAAATGTTTTACATGTAACACTATCCATACAGTAGGATCACAAATACTTGAATAACAGTCACAACAACTGATGAGAAAAAATATTGGAATGGAGTGAAACTACAACTGATTTTTAAACTCCTCTGTCTGCTTGTCTATAAAGTTCAAATTGTCCCTAATGAACATGACTTGTTCTTTTAAAGGGTTAGAAATATAGTTTTAAGAATAAATATTTTTGAAATTCATTTGCTTAAAGTGGAAAACGCTTTCCTGCCTAACTAAGCTTCCTGAAAACTTAGCTACTGGAACGGCTCATTTTTCAGTTTCTAACAGCCAAAATAGCTGTTCATCCACAGTATTCTTAGGGTTATTTCTATTTACTATGCACTGACCATAACAGAAAGAGATTTAATGAGCAAGCAGGCAGTGAAATGGCAGGAGTCTGGCCCAGCAGTCAACAAACTGGCACACAGCAGCACCTCAGATCGGTTCCCTCACCTTTTGGCTTCAGTTTCCTCATGTACGGAATGGGGGGTAAAGGCTGGGCCAGTCCTATCCTGCTAGGATGTACAAATCCCACTTTTCTGTAAATCTGCTATGAACTGCATTTGACAACAACACTAACAATCAATTAGTTGAGCTATAAAATCAACCACTTTCATTTGAACAATATATTCAAACTGCTCAATGAATAAGTTTCCAATGAGAATTTTTAAAAGCATGTGTTAAGATTTTTTCACACACGTGTACATATAAATTGGAGTATCGGAAGTACATCTAAAAACAAGAAACAGAGATATAAATATGATGTATTCCAAGACTGTATTTTGACTAGTTTTACAATTCACTTCCTTAGCCTTCTGTCTAAAGATTAGGCCACAAAAAGAGCAAACACACACAAGCTTGGTTTGTGTTCAAGGAGAAATCCCAGCCAGAAGAATTTAGATACACTCACAGCATGTCATTCATTCAAGTATCTACTGAGGGTCCACAAAGTGTCTGGTACTGGAGGCACAAAGATACATAAGAAATAAAGGCACTCACAAGAAACAACAGGGCCAAGTGTAAAAATAATTACAAAACAATGAAGTGAATATAATGGCACAATCACGCTCATCATGGTGAAATCAGAGAGAAGGGAACAACACATTCTGTGGGGCGAGGTTCAGCAAGGAGAGTCATAGGAGGAGGACACTTGGGCAAGTAAAGAAGGATGGGACCTGTGTGTGTGTGTTTTCCTAGTTTTATTTTTACAACCCATGTCCAATCTGGATTCTTAACTGGAAAATGCATCAACACCATAAAATCTTCTAAGTCAAGGGTAAATCCGCTGCTTTTATGGTGTGCTCCCTACCTGACATGCCCCTGCAGGAAGCCGCACTGCCACCTGCTCTTTACTGCCTGACTTGCTCCGGGACAGGAGGAACACTCACCAATCCGGGTCTTGTCAACAGCAGAAGGGAAAAGCCTCACTTCCTCCGGAAGTCCTCGCAGCACATGTTCGGGTACCTCAGCCAGGGTCTCAGTGGCCACCGCAGGCTCAGTAGTGTTCTGTAAGTCAAGAAATAGAAGGATCAGAGCAAAAGAAAGAAAACCCAAATCGTGGGGTTGTTTTTTTTTCTGGTTCAATAAGCAAATATGCAAAAATGTAATCGAAACCTGAAGCTGGCAAGCCAGACCAAAACGATGATGTCAAGCATTTGAGGAGCTGCTTTGATGCCTGTTTGTAACTGTCCAAAGGAAACCACTGCAGCCTTCAAGCATGTCTGTGTTACTCTATTTTGTTCCAGCCACCTGTGGCCATTTCCAAAACATGATAATCTCTGGCACCATACTGCTTTAAACTCAAATAGAATCTGGCAGCAAAATATAGCATAAGCTTACTTCTAAATCAAAGGCTACCATCAGTACCTTAGCACATTTAAAAAATAAAAACCAACACTGCCCACTTCAATGAATGCTTTCAGCACACACCACGAAGGCTACTGGGGCCCTCCAACCCTGCCCCATCCATGTTGCCCTCCAGCAACAACCCCTAACTGGATGGGGCCTGAATATTCCACTCCAAAACACGACAACTTATTGTGGTCCCTCACTGCAAGTGCCACCTTTCCAGGAAACAGTAAGTTTCCACCAAGTCACTAAACAGCAAAATCACCAGGATATCGCTGAGTTGCTAAGAAACAGAGAATTTTTTTAAATTACTTTTCAAAGTTTAGGCTGGAATTCATAATCTTAAGAAAAGATTACTATTGGGTATGTATGTAAGGAAGGGAGAGATTTAAGCCAACTGGTAGAATATGACTGTTATTTTTTGATAACTTTCAAATCAAAGGAACACCAAGGGTCTAGTAACCAGTACATCACATATCCTATGGAGCTGATGTGCTTATCCAGTCTAACTGATGTGCGTATCATGGCACTGCTAAGAATGATAGGCTTCGTAGTCTGAGTGTGTTTCATTTCACTGCACACGGAAACATTTCTCCAGGACTTTTAAAGGAACCAACATAGGCAAAAGTAAACCCCCAGACAAAAAAGATCAATTTTTCCCACAACAGTGAAGCCCTTGTCGTCTTCAAGAATATATGTACAAAGAAAAGAATATCATCCAAACTGGTATACTCTCAGCATTTTAATTTTTGGTTTATTAATTATCAACAGTCTACTTCAAGAGAAATAAATCTCACAGTCACAAACATGGTCAACTACTCTCTGGCCTGCTTCAAGCTGGAGAGCCCAAGAGAGGGCATCTAGAGACAGGTTCGTCTCTCGTGCAGAGCCGAGCCAAATGAGCCTACATTTCAGACACACAAATGCTTTGTTCCTGCTTGATTTACACCTTTGTCCCAACAATATCCCCGAAAAATTTTCAAAACATAAGATAGCCAATCAGCCCCAGAAAATGGTCTTACTGGTACTTCTAATTAGCTAAAGTGTGAATAAATTAACTACAGACATTTTTCACTTTTAAATATAGTGTCCCCATTTTTAAATTCTTAATCTATAAGATGGATTTTTGGAAATGTGAACAATTTATTTCCAAAGACGGAAAAGGTATTACATTGGTAGTTGCCACTGGCATCCTAAGCTACATAATGATTATTTCCTAACACTGATAAAGTAAGTGACATTAACAAATATGAGCCAGAGTGATGTCCTGTCAGCACTGGCCATTTAGTAAAGTAAAAGGGGGTCTTCTTCTGTCTCAGTTGGGACCCTAGGCAAACACGCAGCACCATTTATTCTCCCCAGAAGCACAGCCGATTTCAAAAGTCACCGTGTCTGCTAACCTAAACGGATACTTCCAGACACTTTCACAGTAATTCTAATGACAACTTCATATTTACTGAGAACTTCCCGGCTCAAGGCACTGTGCTGTCTTATGTGCTGGGGAGAATTTACTCCAAATAGCCCAAGAGACAGGTATTATCAGTGTCTCCCCCTCTCCACACAGAGCAGGGAATTAGAGCTTACGGACGTTGCTTAAATGGCTCAAAGCCTGGATCTGAACCCGTATCTGTCCGATCTGAGTGCCTATAGTCAGTCCTAACCACCATGGAGCTTTCACTTAAGATTCTGCTGGAATATCATCTAAGAACCTCTGCCCTAAAACTTCCAGATTTCCATGGAAATGTCAGCAGGAGATGGTGCTTAAGGCAGGAATGGTCATTCCCATAGGAAATGTGTAACTTGAGTACAAGTTGGAGATCATGTGTATTAAAATTTCTGAAGCACCCGAGAACATAAAGGACCTCAGCAGAGAGGTCTTGGGAAAAAGAAATACCAAAAAATCCTATGCATTTGTTTATCTGTTTCAAATCAACCCATTATTTTTTGTCTTTTTTTTTTCTTTTAAATTACTCTTTTATTACACATCTTGTCCCAGTAGACACATTGGTTTTCCTTTTGGACTCATACACACAGTAGAGGAAAGCTTTTTCTGTTATTGCCGTATCCTTCACATTACAAAAGGACCGAATTACAAAAGGAGCACCTCAGTTCACAGCAGGACAACCCAGACACTGGGCAGCCCCAGGGCCCTCCCTCCCTTCTGCCCACACCCCCACTGGGCTCTCCATGGCCGTGGCTATGGCTGCAAACTGTCTAGAACATTTCTAGAAAATCAAGGATTTGAGGAGTAGAAAGTAGACTCATGGGCTGGACTTCCTAAATAGAACCACCCTCTTTTCTTCCTTGGTTCTCCTTCATAGCTCTTACCACAGTTTTAAATGCTTATTTGTATAGTTCTGTGTTTACTGTGTGCCTCCTCTGTGAGACTGCAGTGAAGACAGATGGTGTCTATCTTATTCAATGTTGTGTTCCCCCAGCTTAGCAGTAGATTTCAAATGTTTGTTGTCACTTAAATACTTGAATGAGTACATGGCTCTTTGTAAGCTAACTTAAAGCTTTTTCTAAAAAGAAGGGATAGAAATAAATAAAAGAGCAGGGTCATTTATCAGGAAGTATCTTCTCCACATGTGCCTGAATTTCTTGAATGTGAGGTAGGTATTCTTCTGGATCAATATAAGAAGCCTTTTTTAGAAAATGTGGTGTGCCATTAATTCCAAGCAATCAATGTACAAGTAAACCTTAGGAACAAAGGAATGTTTTCAAAAAGTTCTCTCCCCCACATACGTATAAACTGCGATCTCTTCTTGGTATATATCCTGATAGGATTAGAGGTAATATCATATCTAAACAGGTTCATCTTGATTCTTACACTAAAGAATCACAATTTGATCCTGGCACTATTTCCCAGATTGATTTTGTCTAAAATAAATTGCACCATCTACTCCATTTATTTATTTATATATTTCCGAATCCCTACTATGGGCCAGGCAATGTTCTAGGCAGCACACTTGCCTCAAAAAGGCATTACTCTGGTGAGAAATAGAGACAAAATTAAACACATACATACAATGGCTGATGCCCTGTAGAAAACTCAAGCACAAAAAAGGGGACACATGCCTTCTGATCAATGGCGAATGAAAAAAAGAGCGGAACGTCAGGTGCAGTGGCTCACGCCTGTGATTCCAGCACTTTGGAAGGCCAAGGCAGGCAGATTACCTGAGGTCAGGAGTTCGAGACCAGCCTGGCCAAATGGTGAAACCCCATCTCTACTAAAAATACAAAAATTAGCCAGGTGTGGTGGTGGGCGCCTGTAATCCCAGCTACTCAGAAGGCTGAGGCAAGAGAACTGCTTGAGCCCGGGAGGCAAAGGTTGCAGTGAGCCGAGATCGTGCCACTGCACTCTAGCCTGGCTGACGGTGCGAGACTGTCTCAAAAAAAAAAAAAAAGGAAACACAGTCATGGAGTCATGGAATAGGGATGGGGATGCCTTTTCAGACAGAAAGGTGAGGCCTCTCCAGAAGTAGAAAGGAAATCTGTGACAATATCAGGGAAACATGCCAGGAAAAGAAAACAGCCAGGACCAAATCTCAAACTAAGAGGAAAAGCAGTATCCAGGCAAAAAGACCCATGTGTCCAGAGCAGAGAAGGTGGGAGAAGCAGCTAGAATTGAGGCAGGAGGGGCAGGCAGGGGTAAGGCCTCTGAGAAACACTCATCGCCATTTGCTCGTCTACCCAGAGTAAGCGGAGTAGAAGTCATCAAGCAGAGAGCAGAGAGCAGATCGCAAGCTCTGCAAGGCGCCCCAGCTGCTGGCATCTCCCAGCACGCCCCATCCTTGCTGCCCCTGAATAGAAGTATGTTCCTATCTTATAGGTTTTTAACACTGATCACTGTGATATGAAAGAAGCTAAAGGACTTCTCTGCTTCCCTGTTAGCTGACCTCAATGAGGACTCATTATTTGACTGCTTAATGAAGTACAGTCTTTAAACATGTATCAGCAAACAGATCTGGAACAATATGTATTAAATTTAACATGTTAAATTTAAGTCAATTTAATGTCATTTAGTTATTAACTAATAATTGATCTCATTAATCCGATGTTTCCAACTTCCTACCTCAAACTCAAAGTCACTACTCGCTTCTCTTCCCCCAATTAATCGCCAAAGCCTCCCTCCTTCATTCAGCCCATTCGTCAGACACTCACATACTCCCTGAGTGTCTGCTCAGAGCTAGCACCATGCTAGGTGGTAAGGATCAAGGACCCCCCTCCTCATGAAGCCCACTGGCTAGAGGAAGAACTTCTCTGTTCCTGCTCCCTGAGACAAGACACCTTAGAGAGAGTTTGATTCATGAGGTTTGACCTTGCTAGGGAGCCTCTGAAGGGCCTTTCTACTGCTTTCCTGATACATTTCCTCTGACCCAGGATGACCTTCCCATGCTGGACGGGGTGAGGAGTTTAGGGAGTACAACATTTATTCCATCCTCCGGGCCAAGATCTGTGCTAAGCACTTTACATGTATTACCTCATTTAATCCTCACAACAATAACAATCACAACTAACACAGATGGAGCGTTCGAGATATGTCAGACACAATTCCAAGCACTTATCACCTCACTTAATCTGCACACTACCAATTGCTATAGGCACTTTTATGATCCCCACGTTACAGATGAAACTAAACCTTGCCCATAGTCAGAGCCAGCAGGTGGCAGAGCTAGGTAATTTCAATCCAGACAATCTGGCTTCAGGGTCTGGATTCTCAAATGCCATGCCACAGAGCAGCCCTGCTGAGTAACTTTCCCAAGCTACATAGTTTTAAAGTAGTGGAGCCAAGATAAGATCCAGACAGATTCCAGAGTCTACATTCTAACCACCAACCCAGTGGTGTCTCATACCTCACAGTCCGTGGACACCTGAGAATTCCCTTTCTAGGGCCCACAAGGTCAGAGCTATTGCTATAACAACACTAAAACGTTGTCTGCCTTTTTCACTCTCAGGTGTGTACAGTGGAGTTTTCTGGAGGCTATCGTATGTGAAAATGTCATCATTCTGGTGGTTCATGAAATGTGTGATTGCTTAATCTTATGTTTTAACTTTTTCTGATTTATCAATAAGGCCTGTAGTCTAACTAGCATTATTATACCAAATCAGTTTCCTAGCTTTCATATTGTCCTAAAACTCTGTAAGATGCTACTGCTAGAAACGGCTGGGTAAAGAGTACACAGGACTTGGGCCGGTGGCTCATGCCTGTAATCCCAGCACTTTGGGAGGCCGAGGCGGGCAGATCACTTGAGGTCAGGAGTTCGAGACCAGCCTGGCCAACATGGTGAAACCCTATCTCTACTAAAAAAAGAAAAACTAGCCGAGCGTGGTGGCACACGCCTGTAATCCTAGCTATTCAGAGGCTGAGGCAGGAGAATCACTTGAACCCGGGAGGCGGAAGTTGCAGTGAGCAGAGGTTATGCCACTGCACTCCGGCCTGGGGGATAGAGCAAGACTCCTTCTCAAAAATAAATAAATAAGAGTACACAGGACTCTCTACACTATTCTTACAACTTCATGTGGATCTATAACTATTTCAAAATAATTTATTATAATTGCCAATATGGTAAACATCCATAGATACAACAAACATCATCAAAAAGCTCGAGCTGCTGCTGCACTAAGACCGCCTCCAGTCTTCCATCGCACCTCCCCTCTCAGGGCTAAGCAGCAGAAGACAGGACCGATTCCTAGAGACCAAACCTACAACAGTGGATGGAGGCAGCGGGGGTTTAATCCAAACATTCACGTCCTACGTTCTCCCCTTCCGGGGCACCTCCCCCACTTCCTGAGTACAACTGTTAACATTAAAAACTGCAAGCGTTACAACTATAAGCTTTCTCCCCTCTTCCTCCTCCTTCCTTTTTCTCCCTCTATGCCCTGCAATATCTTTTTCTTCCATACTTTGTTTTATGTATTTTCCCTCAAAAATAAGCCATGAACTTTGGGAGGTAGAGGTGGGTCAGGAGATTGAGATCATCCTGGCTAACATGGTGAAACCCCGTCTCTACTAAAAATACAAAAATTAGTTGAGCATGGTGGAGCGTGCCTGTAGTCTCAGCTACTCGGGAGGCTGAGGCAGGAGAATCGCTTGAACCCAGGAGGCGGAGGTTGCAGTGAGCCGAGATCGTGCCACTGCACTTCAACCTGGGCAACAGAGCGAGACTATCTAAAAAATAAAAATAATAATAATTTTAAAAGCCATGAAAAGGAATTTCTGTAACTTTCTACATCAATGCACATTTGAAAAGAGAGTGAGCAGTGTCAAGTACGCAAAGTTGGGGACAAGACATGGCTGTGACATTTGCTCTCTCCAAACAGGCACAAGAGTTTTTTTCATTTGAAGGGTTTCACTGCTAATCTCTAAAGGAGAAAAAGCAAAATATACCAGAATAAACTGAGATAAGTTGCAATATCTTCAGAGTATTAAACACAACAACTTACTGTCAATGCCCATTTGGGCTCTTGCAGGGAACGGAGGAAAAAGCAGAAGAAAGTTCCCGATGCTTTAAACCCCAGGGTGGTGAAGCTGAGACCCCACCAAGGTGAGGTTACCAGAAGGGGCCAATTTGCATTTGTATTCCAGGCCTGGGCTCTACCCAGAGTACACTTTGGCCTCCTAGAAGCCAGTCCCCACTATCCTAACCTAGTAGGATTTCCCCTATGGCTCAGTTACAACACTCTCCACAACTTGCAGCAGTGTGCCCTGTGTATTGTGAAAGCCCTTCCTGGTTGGCTTGGTTAATCACCTCTCCAGAGAGGCAAATTTAGGGGTGTAGACAGGCAGGCTCTGCTTCACTCACCTCGATAAAACCTGGCACAGAGTACCCAGCTCAGAGCAGTGGTCACTGCAAACAAGCAAACAAATGCCTGGCAATCAACTGCCCAGAGGTCTGGGCACAGAGAAATGGCTGTAAGAGCAGTATGGCCCCAGCTGGCCATGGAGTCCATGGAAGTGGATGAGAGGCCTCCATGGAAAGCAGAGAAGGAGAGACTAGCCAAAAACAAAGCCCTCAGAATGCCCTTATCAAAGAATGAAACGGAAGAAAAAGCGCAGTAAATGAGTCCCAGTCCTAGAAGTCATCGCAGAGCCAAAGAGGCAAGCGCATAGCATCACCAAAGCCAGGGAAGACTCCGGGACGTGAGGTGGTCAACAGAGCCAAACCCTGCTGCTGATCCTTCAAAATCTGTCACATCCGATCTCTTTCTCCAGTTCCCATTGCCACTGACATCTTCCAACCTGAAGCTATTCAGGAATCTCCAATCGTCCTGCACATATTGGCAGCAAGTGTCCGTGTGCTGGAGCAGTGCTACCTGGGGAACGCAGCAACCAAAAGAAGGGGCAGGTCCTGCCCACCTGCACCCCAAGCTAATGTGGCAGACTGGGGGTGCTCAGCATCTCAATGACCTAAAGAGTGATGTAAGAGAGATGAGGAGGGGACAGTGCAGTGCTTTAGTTAGGATGGCAGGGGAAGGTCTCTCAGAGAAGATGTCATACAGGGACTTGGACTTAAGAGATGAAAATGAGTCATGTATTAAGAACTGAGGAGTCCAGGCAAACATGCTGAGGAAAGAAGGGCCTTGGGCTGTTCAGGAATAAAGAGGCCAATGCAGCTGCACCAGAGTAGAGCCGGGAAAAAAGCAGAGGCAGCCGCCACTGGAACCTGCAAAACCAAGGCAGGAAAAAGAGCTGGACTGCATTCAGAAAGCATTGGGATGACACAAGAGGGTTTGGGCAGGAGAGTGACAAGATGGGGTGAGGCTTTCTGGCTTCTAGTCTACTCTATATTCAACTTCTCTGAACCTTTTATCTTCTTGAATAAGCAATCTACAAAGCATCTGATTCAAAACGCTTTTTAAACTTTCTAAATAAAATCTAGTCGTTCGTCTGCTGGCTTTAGAGACTGTCAATGTTCAAGAGAAGCAAAGAAAATAAGACACCTGAGGGCTCATCCCCTCCTCTTGTCCAGACAATTCTAATACAGAATGGGAGTGGGTGAGAGTGGTGACAGGGAGTCAGTAAGCAGGAGAAGGAGCTTTCTACTGCCTCCCATTGAGGCTGTTACTGATGAGACTGAGTTTCAACTTCTCAAACTATCTTCATCCAAAGCAGCAAACTGTGGGCTACAGCCTTTCATCTCAGATGCGGTTTGTTTGGTCTACCCATGGATTTAAAAAAAAAAAAAAAAAAAAAAAAATCTATTGGAAGAAATCACAGAAAAATCCCCATTTTACTCTTACAGGTCATCCCTGGCCCCTCTAGGCATCTGGGTTCCTGGCACACCCTCTGGCCCCTCCCACCCTCACCATACTAGGTCCCCTTCCTACTCTGGGCCTTTCTCAATTTAGGCTTTCACCTGGCCCTCAATTCTTCTGATGGTCAATATCCTCCACACCCTTCCAGGTCAGTGCAAATCCCAGCTCCTCCACGAAAACGTTCCCAACAACTCGCAACGACTGCTGGCTTTTCTGATTTCCCAGATGGTGAGCTGCATGTTCTGTAAGGCCTGTGGAGAATGGTCCCGTAGGAAGGAAAACTGCTGGTGAGGAAATCAATCAGGAGCTTTCGTAATAGCCCAGACAAGGGATGTTTGGGTCTGAATTCAAGCAGTAATAGTAATCAAACTATTTTATAGGACAGAATCAGCACGTGGTTACCGGCTGAAAAATAACAGTAATAAATAACAACTTACGGTGTTTCCTGTATGTCAGGCATTAGCCTAAGGGCTTTATGTCCGGTAACTCATTTACTATTGACTGCAACCACATGGCACATGGGGTGGGCACCATTACTGTCCCCATTACTGTCCCCATTTAACAGATAAGAAAGCGAACACAAATAAGCCGAGGACTTGCCCAAGGTCACACAGCTGGAATGGCATTGCCAGAACTGACCAAGGAGAGTGAGTTACAGGGTATCAAAGGAGAGGCAGAGAAAACCAGTCCCACAGCTTCCTTCTCTGCCAAAGTGTTACTATCCTAATGTAAAAGAAAAGGCTTCTTGCCACAAGCTTGTTCCAGTGACTTAAGGAAATGCTATTCAGGTTGTTAATTTTTTTCTGAATTTCAGAAATAATATTTCCATTCAGAAAGACAAGGTCCTAGATTTTCTAAAAATTGCTAATTTACCTAGTAGAATACATGATTCAAAATGAGATTTCAAGTGCCACCATTATTCATTCAGCATGCTAATTTCCAAAACTACACATTTATTAATTGAGGTTTAAGTCAAAACATAGGAACCACCTTACTTAGAAGTCTTTTTTAAAAGTGAAAAAGTCAGATTCATATTTATAATTATCTACAAAAAATATACTTCTATATTATAATGATAAAACAGTGAAAGTGGTTTCAACTTTTTATATCCTGTATATTTTTAGAATGAGAAAAAAGGGGGAGATATAACTAAGATGAAAAGATAGAAAGCTATCCCAGGGTTTCACTCTTTGGAATTAAGATTATGATAGACCTATCTAGATGGTCAGATGGTCTCCCATAAAACAGCTCCTGTAAAGAAATGAACTACTGATACATGCAACAGTGCGGCTGAATCTCAGAAACAGTATGCAGACCAAAACAAGACAAACGCCAAAGGCAAGGGCGGTATGATTCCACTCCCATGAAACCCCGGAATAGGAAAAACCAGTGTGTAGGAACAGAAAGACGATCAGTAGTGACCTTGGGCAGGGAAAGACTAACTTCAGAGCAGCAGAAAAGAACTTTTTTTGGGGTGAGGGACACGTCCTATGACTCGACAGCGGTAAGAGTTACACGGGTGTGAAACTTGTACTATACAGTTAAAGCAGTTACCTTTTACTGTATGCAGATTATACCTCAGAGTTGATTTTTAAAGTCAAATAACTAAACAGGTCAATAAATCCTAAATTCTCATCTTTAAATCATGTTAAAATGAAACTTTAATGCACCAAGAAAATATTTTCAATTGTGTTCACGTTCTTATCTGTCAAATAGGGATAGTAATGGTGCCCACCTCACGCAGTTGCGGTCAATAGTAAATGACTTACTGAACTTCTGTAAAGCATTTTGGCTACTGCCTGACATATAGGAAACACTGTAAGTTAATATTTTTTTTTATTATTATTTTCAACCAAGTCCTGGTTCTGCCCTGTAGAATAGTTTCATTATTTGTATTTATTAAGAATTTTTTAACTCAACTCTAACAGTCCTCTACTCAAAACCCCCCAAAGTTTCCCCATCTCACTGGCAAAGTCTACTCTGGTCCTTCTGGCGACCCGAGAGCTGAGCCCACACTTCTTTGACCACTTACTCCACCCTCCTAAGGTCTGCTCCAGGTACGTGAACCACAGAACCAACCTCCTCCACTCTCCCTACCCAGCCCTTCTCTCCATATTCTTTAGACAAATGTTGACTGTCATCAGCAAGGTAACTCTGCTCTAGAGTGTAACATTGACACTGGCTGCTGTTACATAAAGCTGCATGCACCATCCCACATGGCCAACACACACTAATGTTTTTATTTTTAAAACTATATAAGAATAAGCAAATGTTATTGGTGTTTCATTTAAATTTATATAAGTAACTCCTTTTATATGCTTTGCCCAGAGAATTATCAGCAATTATTATATCAGTTTAATCCATTTAAAGCACCTAGTTTCTTAAATATTGACTTGATCAAAACTAACTAGAAAGTGACAGCAATACGTGATGGAATACATTAGACCCAATTTTCCTTAATATTAAGGACAATTCATAATATATTCATACTAAAATATGTATTATTGCTACAATAGACTAATCATCATCATCAAAGTAATTGTTACAAGCAAAACACAGCTTAGAATCACACAGTATTAAAATCTCTAAAATCCTATGAACAACCCATTTTTGTATAGATTTGCAAACAAGAATCTAAGGGGAAAAATAAAAATCAAACAAGCTTCAGTTTACTGAAATGGCATTAAATTATATTTGGTTAAGAAACGAGCAGGACTGCTATAACAATAAACAGATGAAAACACAAACCAAGAAACATTTATACACCACTTTTGAAAAAGAAAAGGAGTCAAATTAGTTCTGAAATACAAAAAAGTACCCGCTTTCAAAAAGCTGTCAGGTCCACTAAGTTGTCCAACTGAAGAAACTGTCCTAAAGCCTGGTGTTCATCTCAGTAGTGAACACACATTATCACCACACTCCTGCTCCCTTACAATCCGGTTTCCCTAGCACAGTGGGGAGGACATCCTAAAAATGGAAATCAGCTTGTGTCACTGTCCAGTAGCCCTAAAGGCCCTACGAACCTTAGCTCTCACACCAATGTCCTCTTATCCCAGAGCCCCTGATGGGGCCAAGCTCCAGACCATGGCTTGCTCTCTGTCCTGTGAACTACCAAGCTCATTTCCCCTCCAGGGCCTTTGTACTACTATGTGTTCACTCTGCCTGGAATTTTCTTTTTCCAGATCTTCATGTGTCTATGTGGCTCCCGGCTATTACCTAAGTTTCAGTTCTACTAGCACGCACCTCCACAGAATAGTCTTCTCTGACCATGTAATCCAAAGACCACCTTTCACCTACAGCCATCACCCTTTAGAACAAGATCTTGTTTAATTGTCTTCACAGCACTTTTCACTATCTGAAATTACCTTGCTTGTCTTCCTGCTTTTTTAACCGTCTCCCTCTTGGAGTACGTTACTGGCAGAGCCCTTGCCCACTTAGTTCACTGCAGAACCCACAACATACTGGGGTACAGTCTGTGCCTGATCAAAGAGGGAAGGAATGAATGAATGTTAGGGACAACTGAGATAATGAACCCATTCCTGAGATAAAGCCATTCCTAGATAAGTCTAGGAAAATAAGAAGGAAAACAGTGGAACATCTCAAAAGTTAAGTATCAGGATGGGTGTGCAATTGAAGCAAGTAGGATACCGATGATCTGAGAATGCTGCCTCAATAGTCAGTGCTGAAAATACTGGCAGGCTGTGGACTCTATTGCTTCTTCTAAATTGCTTCTTCTAAAGGAATCAATAACAAACAATATGATATGCCCATGAAGAGGATCCCGCAGTCCCTGAAACTCAGCTGTCAGGCATATATAAACAAATTGTTCTATGCTATTGTCTTCAAGACCATACACATCATAAGAAACAGAACTGACAACTAAAATCCATCAAAGCAATGCTGATCCGTTCCCAGAGAGAATAACCTAACCCTAAAATAACCATCAGGATTGTATGTATAAGTATTTATAAGTCAATCTTCTTCAAGTTCAAACTTTTTTATATCTGAATTTTGTTGTGTAGATATTTCTCAGTTTTTCGAGCATTTACTGCTCATTTTCACTGTATGAAAATGAGAGCAATAAATATGAGAAGGGAAAACTGTAAATTATCCTGAAATAAGTCTTAATCCTTAAAAATTCCTGGAGTGATTGTCGAAAAACACTGATAGATTTTATGCCATAACAATAAGGCCTAAACAGCATATAACTAATATTCTTCTAATAATGAAAATATAACAAAAGATGCTAAAAACTTTTCTCATGAAAAGTGGGCAATTTTTATACTACAAATAAAAGTTTCATTACTACCAGACCATTTAAATGACACCCAAATCAGAAATGTGTTAACCATTAGAAACATAAGGACACTTTTCCACTGATACTTGGCTTTTAGGATCAAAGGCGGTCTTCTGCAGATCTGATATTAAAACTTGTCAAAAGCAAAATGAAATTGTAAAAGAGCCAAAAAAAAAAAAAAAAGAAGTAGTTATTGCTACCACTTTTTGACTGGCATGCAGACTTTTTTAAACACAAATTTGACATAATTGAAATATAAAGCAAAAGTTTGAAGTGTCAAGTCTAATACACTAGAAATATTATAAGCCTAATACTGTACAAGAATTAAGGCATAATTAATCATAAGGTTAAAGGTGTAGACACATCAAATAAATGATTCTGAACAGCAATGCAACAAGAACAATATCAACATTTAGATTCCACTTTGGAAGAACTCACAACCATTCTAGCACAGGATAGAGACTCCTCCAACAAAACAGTTCCTAGACCGTAGAAAACTGAGCTCCTTTGAGTGACCAGGTTCATATTAAGAATCAATCTTAAAATAGGAAAATAAATGAAATCTATGAAATATATATGAGCATAACTTTGATGGACGATGACTGTGAAATCCACTTTGTTCTCTTTTCCCTCCCCCACCTCACCATTTCAAAAATAATTTGCCTTCAAAAGCATGTCAATAAATCTGCAAGTTTTAAAATAACAGCATGTGCCCCATGTGTTCGCCAGATTCATTTTTTATGATATATGTCCTCTGCATTAAAATAAACATTTCTGATAAAGAAGGTAATGAAAAGAAATCAAAAGAATCCATTCCAAAAATTTCACATCTCTCAATGCAACACAGGACTGAATTTATTAAACTTGGACCAGCTAATTAAATTGAACTTGTGATCTCTAGTTAGAATCACCTGTAAATGATAAAAAGGTGTCCAAAGTTTCAGTTGATGAGGGATACAAAATGTTTTCAAGTCTGAGAGTTTTAAGCTAAAGACTTAAAAAAAAATTACATACTTCATATTTTTGGTTTTGTCCTTCTTATTTTAAAAATAAGTGCTTATGAAGATTTTAAAAAGAGAACATTTCTGACACCCACGAATTTCTATAACTACAAGTGAGATGATATTGAAACCAGAAAATAAGAATCCTACTCTAGAATATATTATTAGATCCACATAACTGGTTCTACTTATCAGAACACCCTTGAGGCTATGAAAATATCCATAGCAGAATAATTTAATCACCAGGTAATCCCACATCTCCTGTAAAGAGAAACACATCTTACATTTCAATATCTGCCCTCTTGTTTTTATTCTGAGAACAGGTTTTTCAAGGACAAAATGCTTAAAGTTTCTTCTTTGAACATTTGTGGTCTCTATAAATAACTTTTAATCCTCTCTTTTCAACCAACAGATAATCACAAAATAAAAAATGCCAAAAATGAAAGCTTAATAAGCTTCAAAACACACACAAAAAACTCACACTAGAGTGTGGAAAGGCAGAATTCAAAAAGAAAGTCTTAATGAAAATCCCTAAGAATGAGTCTTCTACTCAGGGAACCACAGAAACGCCAACCCACGCCCAAACAACGCACATTCCATCCACTGCACGAACAAATGCACAGTATGAACGCAATGAACTCATTAATGGTATTAAGAAACAACAATGAGAATCCAGGAGAAATGAACGTGTGTGCTACTATCTTGTAAAAATCAAGAGCTGGTCTAACATCTAGGTCATGTATTTGTATAAATTCTGATTTTTAAACTCACCTGATTCATTTTCAATTCCTGTTGTGTTCTGTAAAGATACACACAACAAAGAAACTTCTTTGATTACATGAACCCTAAAAAGAAAAACAGACAATTGTAATATGTACCTGCCTACAAATTTACAGGGATTTAAAACCACATACAGAACTGTAGAGTTTGCTCAAAGGGCTATTTATAAAGCAACTCTATGCCAAATCAACTTCAATCTACGCTGAGAGCTTCCTTATCAGATTTATTATCTCCAGTAAAATAGATTTCTTACTACTCTTTACTAGGGCTTCACTGTACTCTACAACTGAAAGCAGACTCATTAGGATGACATCAAATCTTTACTTTGGAACTGCATCATTCCTAAGAAGAAATAAACTAGCTTTGTTAATAGAAATACAAAGCATTATTGAGTACCTTATTATGCAATATAAGTGTCCTTCTTTTTCTTTTACCAATACTGTGTTGAATGTAAACACCATTAGACCCCATTACATTATTCTGTTTTTCAAGTTCCTGAATTAGAAAGGTGAATTTACTAACATTGGCCACCGGGAGTTCTCTCTGAGGAAAAGAACAAAAAACTGGCAGTAAAATGCAAATGTTTTAATAAAAGATGTTTGGAAACAGCTACATTGTCCCTTTAAAAACCCGTGTTCAATGTATTCATAGTACAGTAAACTAAGAAGACAAAATTATTTCTCGTAAGTGCATATGATATGCTTGTTTCTAAATAATAATCTCTGAAAATGGTCCTTTCTGCAATGTATGTCTTAAGAGTCATATGATATAATTCATAATATATTAAATCACGACACTTTAAGTAGAACTTCCACTGTAAGGTTCTAAACATTTCCCACAAGTTTATATACACATACCATTAGGCATAATTCTCCTATTTCTTTATGCACTTGTTTATAACTTATCTTTCCTTCCTTGACTCACAAGCCTCTGCTTACATTGTAACATTATGTTCTAATTGTTAATAACCCAAAGAATACATTCTTCCTACTGCCTACCCACTGTTTTGATATCTTACCCTTGTTTTTTAATAAGGTAGTTGGATTTTTCTTTCCTTTTCTTGATCTATTTAACCACTCACCTGATCACCCTTAACCACCAAAGGCACTATATTTAAGTTAGGGCCTGGCCGTCTGAACTACTTTTATTCATAATTGGCATAAGGATGTATTCCATGAGATTGCATCTTGTTAGAGAGCGCACTGCTAGCCAAACCAATATAAACTCTTGGTAAGCAAGTACTCAGAAAAAAAAAAAAAAGCCAGAGAATTGAAAGTTAAACCATGAAGTCCATTCCTTTACATTTTAATACTGAGCATCTTTCTCATCTGTATTTACATGTCCTGCCTTAGTAAACATCATATATTGAACATAATCAACCCTCTTCTCTAAGACTTAAGATTGTTATCAAGTTAAAAATGTATATTTTGGTATTAAATAGTGATGCGGTTAGTCATCCCTCAGATGTGCACACCTGAGCCGCGGCCAGAAATGCCTACTTACTACTATCTAGTTCCACGTGGTGGCCCTGCATGACACCTTATTCCCCCAGGTGAATAAGATGTTAGGGGTTTCACTTGTCCTCTTACAAAGCTTTTATGGGTAGATGTATTAACACTGGCTCAGGGGAGTTCTCTTTGAGGAACAGAACAAAACACATCTGTGGTAAAATGCAAATGTTTTAATAAAAGATGTTTGGAAAGAGTTATAACGCTTTACCATTTCCCTTTGTTTGCCTTTTCCCTCTCACAAGAATCGTCGGTATCATGATCATCAGTATCATTTATGAAGCTTCTTCCAAGGACCAGCAGGCACTGTGCTGCCTTCAGTGAACCGGCTCAGGTCCCCTTCACCAAAATAAGCACAGCACCAGCATCCTCAGTTAACAAGAGCTTAAGACAATTCGGTCAAGGTCTCATAATTTTGGTTTCTGCTAAAGCATCTAAACTACATTTCACCCATTTTTTACTCCTGCCTCCCAATGAGCACCCACTATGCGTCAAGCACTACCCTTGAGCAGTGGAAAAGAGGAAGATCCCTGTCCTTTTGGGGAAGACAGCTACAGTAAATGCATAAGTAAAATATGTGGCATGCCAGAAAATGAAAGTGCTTTAGAAAAAAATAAAGAGTTATGGAGAGGGAGATAGTTATCACAATCTCTGTCTCTACCTCTATGTGTGCAAATTCAACAATGTGGTCAGAGAAGGACTCAGAAGGGGCAGTCTACATAAAAGCCACGAAAGGGACGAGCTTCGAACAGGAAAGTATGGGGAGAAATATTATATGGAGGTGGAGGTGGAAATGAAAGCGAGAAGCCTCACAAGGCTGTGAGCCTCGGGAAGCAGAGAGGGAGTCAGGATGCTGGTGTGGCTGGTACACAGTCAGTGAAGGGCACATGAAGAAGCAATGTGGGAGGGTGATGCCCAGTCTAACCAAGAGACGATGGGGGCATGGCTCAGGCAGTAGAAGAGATGTGAGAAGTAACTGGATCCTGGATGGACGGACGGAGGGAGAGATGGATAGAATTTTTATTTATTTTATTTTATTTTATTGAGATGGAGGCTGGAGTGCAGTGGTGTGATCTCGGTTCACTGCAAGCTCCGCCTCCCAGGGTCAAGCAATTCTCCTGCCTCAGCCTCCCGAGTAGCTAGTACTACAGGTGTGTGCCATCACACCCAGTCAATATTTTTGTATTCTTAGTAGAGAGAGAGTTTCACCATGTTGACCATGATGGTCTCGAGCACCCAAGATGTACTGCAGTTTTAGATCTTAGGCATGAAAGAAAGGAAGTCAGGGATGGCACTGAGGTTTTTGTCGTGAGGGCATGGGAGGATGGAGCTACTGTTTTCTGAGATGCTGCCTTATTCTTACCATCTGCTTTTCATGTTTGCCCTCTTTATTTAACACTTCTTTTCTTTTCCTCACCTTTTGTCATTGCTAGCTCATAGGCACAATTCAGACAGCTGAGATATCCTAACATCTGATATTGAATAACTAAAATAGTACTTAAAACATTGTATTCTTTATTATCTCAATGAATCTCATGTTTTTCTTTTTTTCTGGAGATGGGGTAGTACTCTGTCACCCAGGTTGGAATGCAGTGACACAATCGCAGCTCAGTGCAGCCTCGAACTCCTGGGCTCAAGTGATCCTCCCACATCAGCCTCCTAAGTAACTAAGACAACAGGCTTGCATCACCATGCCTGGCTAATTTTTTTAAATTATTTATTTATTTATTATTATTATTATTATTATTATTATTGGCAAAGACGGAGTCTCACCTTGTTGCCCAGCTATCATCTTTTTCTTTTCTTTTTTTTTTTTTTTTTTTTTGAAACAGAGTCTTGCTCTGTTACCCAGGCTGGAGTGCAGTGGCACGATCTCCGCTCACTGCAAGCTCCGCCTCCCAGGTTCATGCCATTCTCCTGTCTCAGCCTCCTGAATAGCTGGGACTACAGGCGCCCGCCACTATGCCTGGCTAATTTCTTTTTGTATTTTTAGTAGAGATGGGGTTTCACCTTGTTAGCCAGAATGGTCTCGATCTCCTGACCTCGTGATCCGCCCGCCAAGGCTTCCCAAAGTGCTGGGATTACAGGCGTGAGCAGCCAGCCTGCCCAGGCTATCATCTTTTCTTAATTAAAAAAAGGTTAGAATATAATTCAGATTGTTACATAATTAATAATCTTCTCTTTCTACACTACCTGTTTCCTCTCTGTCCTAATGAGAATATACTTATTATTTCTTTCCAGAGAAAAGAAAGATCATAACATCTTTTTCTTAAAGATTCACTATATATCTGTGTGGAGAGAGCCTCCTCCCTATTACTTCCAATTCCTAATTGCTAAAAACCAGACCCTCATTTTTTCCTCTCTGCCTCTTGGACTCACAAAATTGTCAATCTATATACATAAAATACTGTACAACAACAACACTGTAAATCTGATAGTGAATTCTCAAATGTTATTTTAAAAACTTAATTCTTTATTCAACTATACCAGAAACAAGGGGTATTAAACGAAAAGAAGTAAGACCTGGGCAGAGTGTCTCAACAGAAGAACCCTGCATTTTGGACTGGCCAACTCCTTGAGCAAGACAGTCCCTTTCCTTATGGGCATTTAACATTGCTCTGAGCAATCAACACTAGCAGTGCCTCCAATAATTTCGACAATCGAAAATACCTACACACATTCTCAAATGCCCTTCCAACTGAGAACCTCTGAATGTGGTAACCATGTGATGAGCTGCAACAGGATAATAATGTATTTTAAAGCAACTACAGCATCTAAAAATGTTTGGAATAACTTCCTTAAGATTCCCCCAGCACTGCTCAAAACCCCCATGGAAATGCCATGGCAATCCCACATAACTTTCATATTCAGTGCTGACTTCAACAGTCCTGTCTTTACACGCCCATGTAACTAACACATGGTGTCTCCAGGCCAAGGTTTTATCAAATGTGAGAAACTGAATGATCAATCCAGCAGTGCAGAGGCAGAGAGAAATCTTTCCAAGCGTATCGCTGAAACCTTAACAATTCTGCCAAATGCTCTTTTTTAACGTGCTAAACAATTAAGTGCCTCTGCTTTGCTAACGGCAGATACTGAAAATCTTTAAATCCCTGGGACTTCTCCAACCTTGACTTATATTATACTTAGTTTCTTTTCTGGATTTCCATGTCTGATCAAACCTTCTTGAATATTTCTACAGCACCCCTTGAATAAGTCTAACATATCCCTTCTATCCCACCTTAATATTTATCAGTCCTATAACAGCATATACTCTTAGAAAATAAGAGTTTGATCTCTATTTTACATATCTAAGATTTTAATATGAGTATATGAGTATATGCACTTAACTTTTCAAGATACTGCTTTCAAGTTCTAGACAAATCAGTCTTAGAAACATTTATTAATAGCATAAAGATGATTTGATGATTAATCAGTATCAATATAACAATAAAATAATTTGAGTCATTTTTAAGATACTAGTCCCATAAAGTGTCAACACAACCTCAACAACTGTTAAGCTGCTGTCTTCTGACACGGAAGTCCAGAGACCAGAAAATCTAGACACATGGGACAGCCCTTTCCCTGGGTCATACCCACCCTGCAGCCCCAGCACTCTCTATTACCAATCCTCTGAAATACAGCAGGTTTATCTCAACAAAGACACAAACTAGCATTAATATAATACATGTTACACTTAAACTGTCTTCATATCTGCCCTTTATGGACTTCTAAAAATCTACAAATCTATATGAAAGGCAAAGTAGGAGCAACAGATTTTTTTAAAAAATTAGTTTAAGTCTGTGGGGGAAGGGACACAATTGGGAAAATACATATTTGATTTGTACATTCACCTTTAAATCGCTGATATAATTTTCACAATTTTCTTTAGGATCACTTTAGATCTCTGGCAGGGAGGGAAGAGTATCTGGAAAATAATTAACTGCAATAGTCACATAGAGGTCACTGATACTATTTTATAATTATTTTAAGTTACAAAAAATTCTACATTGTGACACCAAGAATCAGAAAAAAACTAACTTTTATGATTCAGGAAGTTTATGGATAAAGAGTAAAACAGAAATAAATAAGAGAATATGTTTTTATCAAATTTAAAAGACCAGAATGAAAACATGGACTAGACATAAGAAAAAAAAGTTGCCATTTTGGGAAAGGAGTCTTAGAAAGTTCATGGCCAACATAAAAAAAAATTCTAAAGCTAATCACCACATAAAGAAGATCTCAAGGCAAATAAATACTGTAGCAAATACAGAGATGATTCAGCTTTTAGCAGAGTAGATTTGTAGTGTCGTCTAACACTGACCTTAACTTACTCTGACCAAAAGATTCTTGCAATCCTGAAACTTCTAGAAAAATAATAAAAATGTCTGAAATATGCCAACTTCTCACAAACAGTTTTTATTGATTTAAAAATGCTATTAAGGTATTCACTGTCATAGAAAAGTACCACGTATAACTCCTAAATTACAATCTTTGAACTTTTCTTTCTTCAGAAAATCTCCACAATTAGAATCTGTAAACTTCAGATATCAATATGAAAACACGTAGCACCCACTTGTTAGATTAAACAAAAGCACAGATATTGAATCTGCCCAGGAATTGGTAAATGAAAATTCATCAGTTTTCCCTTTCTAAAATAATACAATTTCACGAGTGTAATCATCTAGCTTCATACTCAAAAATATAGCCCCAACCTTGGTATTAAAATGCAGACTATATTACCAAATTAAATAAAGTGAAAAATCAAATCTGATACTTTAATTATGAGGAGATTCCATGTGTGTGGAGAGAGACTGCGCAGACAGGAAAGGGGTGGCAAGCTGCTGAACCAGAGGCAATGAATTCCTTCTGCTTGAAACCACTCATGCCTCTCACCCCCGGAAGGATTTCTCCCAAGACCAAAAGACAATGGTTAACACAGAGTATATCACATACAGCAATTTCCCTACCGACAAATATATAAGAAGAGATACAAGAATAGAATGTTCACAAATAAACCAGTAATTTCTCCCATTTCATTGATCAGTTTCCTCAGTGAGGCCCAGAAAATGCAGACAACTATCGCAGGCCCCGATTCCCCGAATGCATAGAGCAGAGAAACCTAAATAGCCAAGTGGAGTGTATCGGCTTTACTCCAGATGGGACGATCTGATACTAATAACACAGATTCCACGTAACAGATCAGAAAAAAGCAAGGGTCTGCTGTTCTCAGTGGCTTTAGAGCCGCAGATCTCCAATGAGAAAATGAGACTGATTCAAGCTTTTGTTTGAAATATCTAAGTTTATAGAGCTCTGAGGTCAACAGCCCTCCGGCTCCAATGGGCCTCAAGCAATTAAATAACACCATATCAAAATGTCAAATATGGGACCTGCTGATATGCTAGGAAAGGACTATAAATCCGCATTTAGATTGTAGCATTCCAGGGTTTTTCCCCTGTCAGAGTATCTCTTCCTTTACTTGGGGGAAAAAAAAAAGATTAAAGGGGAAATTTTCAAAAGCTACTGCTCCAAGCATCCATTAATAATGAGCCAGCTCGGAAGTAAATGTATGGCAGCTGCTGATTATTTATTCTTTATTATTGATTGCTGTTATTGACAGCTATTAATACATGCTCTCCCTCATACTTTTGATTAAATTTATATACCTAACTCATATTCCACTGAACATGTAATTTATTACATCACAAATCTCAAGCTTTGTTTAGGGTTCCTACAATAATTCCCTGTAACCCCCTTATTAAAAATACCCAGTTTCTCTAAAGAAATTAAAACATTATCTTAGCTCTCACTATAGGATATTCCTCCCCTCCAACGGTACAAAAAAAAAAAAACAAAGAATTATTGCCAATTTTCCTGCATGAAGTAACTGCATCCAATCAAAGCACTCTTGAATTAAACTGTTAATTTCCTTTCCTTATTTTCAAAACTAATTGCCAAGAAACACAAATGTAAAAATCTGGGGGCAGGTCAGAATACAAGTTTTCCAATCAGTCCTTGCTCTCTGATGAGAACTATGCTGCAGATTCAAGGCCATTATTACCTCCTGCAAAACAGTATTAAAGTAACAGAAGCTCCCATGAAAGATTCTTTTCTGACATTTTCCCTACATTAGATGTATAAAAACTTTAACTTATAAAAGGAAAATTAAATCAATTCTTTACTAAGGCTCAAATGCCAAGCTTCTAACTCAGACAAAATTTCTAAAGCAAGATGCCATATGATAGCTCATTTCACAACTCCCAAAACAAAATGAATCCTCAGTTGACCCCTGTGAGTTACCGTTTTTCCACTGGAGTTGCCAATGCAGATGTTACTTTTAAAATTAAGAGATGTCTAGGAATCCTGCAAAATACTTGCGAATTTCCTGAAAAGCGAAAGAATGCTAGAGCAGCACGGACAGGGTAGTGGTGCTTGCACCCAGGTCTTCATTTCTCCCATGAAGAGTCTCTAAGCAATACAGACATCTTACAAGGAGCTGCTCGGAGCTCTCTTCATCTTCCATACAACCTGCACATGAATGACGGGGAAGCTTACTGAATCCACAGGTGAATAACCTAAAGCAAAACTGGAAGTCATAACAGATACAATGACAACTTAAACTCTTTTGCTACAGTGTCAGGCACACTTGTATTACTACAAGATTCTATAGGTCTTCTCCCAAGATTTTACTAAGTTTTTTTTTTTGGTAGAAAGTGACTCTTTTATTTTAAATAATTTGAGATTTGGGGTTTATTCTCTAAATATGTTACTACTTCTCTAGAGTATTTAAAAATAATGGCAATGCCTGCTGTTTGCAGAGCAAAGTGTGTGCACTGTTCTACAGTTTAAGAGGTCCTTAAAACTACACACATGAGCTTTTTTTTGGGAAAAAAAGTATATTTCCTCAAAATAAATCATTAGTAGTTCTTGTTTCAAGGTGAAGATAAATAAATGCCTAACCATTTATGATAAAAAAAAAAAAAGATGAAAGACTGTCTTTTTATGTTTGTCTGCTTTAGTCCACAAAACAGTGCAACTCAAGTGGGCATCAGTGCAGGGCAAGGACAGAACAGATGGGCGGTTCTAAGGGGCTCTGAGTTCCATGCTAAATCGAAACTTGACCTTGTGGTAGAGTTCCCAGATACCGTGTGAGGGGTTACTATCCTATTCCACACCCTATTCCAAAAGGTCTGCGGAGAAAGATGGAAGAGGAATGACTGAGAAGCAGAGCCTATGATCACCTGTAAGAGGAGCCTGGTTTCATGGCAGCCCATTAGGAAGGCAGCTTTGGCACCTGGGATGGGCAAAGAGGAGTTCTGGATTAGAAGGCACCATCGACAAGACAAAATTGAATATTTCAGGAAGATTAAGTTGACAGAAAAGAATGAGGAAGTAGGTGAGGAGAGGGCAGCCAGAAAGACTGGGGCCAGGCAAGTCAGTTCAGAATCCAAGAGAACAGGCAATTAGGGTTTGAACTGCAGTCAAGAGCTGAAACAAAAAACATGATTGACACTGCAGAGGGAAGGAATGGGCAGAATGTTAGCTAACTGAACAGGAGGTAAAAAAGAAATGGCAAAAATGAATCCCAAAATTGGAACGTGAGTGACTGCAGGAATGGTGGTTTGAATATATTTTAAAGACAGATCAGTCAAGAGTAGGAACAATACTTAAGTGAAAGGTGGTGAGCTTCATTTTTTTTTTTTTTTTTTGAGACGGAGTCTCACTTTGTCTCCCAGGCTGGAGTGCAGTGGCGCAATCTCGGCTCACTGCAACCTCTGCCTCCCAGGTTCAAGCAATTCTCCTGCTTCAGCCTCCTGAGTAGCTGGATTACAAGTGTCCACCACCACACCCAGCTAATTTTTGTATTTTTAGTAGAGATGGGGTTTCACCATGTTGGCCAGGCTGGTCTTGAACTCCTGACCTTGTGATCCACCAGCCTTGGCCTCCCAAAGTGCTGGGATTACAGGCATGAGCCACCGCATCTGGCCAGTGAGCTCCATTTTACTGACTCTAAGGAGATGCCCAACCTTCCCAGGAAGTGCACATCAGTCTCAAGTGGAAGAACAGGTCGAAGCACAAATAGGCCATCAACATCTGGATGGAGATTCAGAAGTCCCAAGTGGGTACCTCAGGAAAGGAAATTGCCAAGCGGAAAAATATCCACAGAGAAGGGCAGACGGTGAAGGATGTGGCTTTGTGAAAGGCACGGAAGGAGCTAGAAAAAATAGTGGCCCCTTCCACCAAGTTCTGTAAGAGTTGTGGGGGAAGGTCAAAATGCCTAAGGACCCAAAAGATAACTGGGAAGGTTTTTCTCTCAACAATAACTGCCATGTTATTTCACAACACGCATGGTATTAGGAGAAATATCTACGAAAAAATGTTACTAATGTTCATGAAAAACTTGAAGTATCTCAAATCGCCTGCCTATTCTTTATTCATCTCAAAACATCCCGATGAAAAAGAAAGGTAATCAGAGTCTTCACCTTACAAATAGGAAGAGACAACAGGGGACAAGTGACCCACCTACCCCCACCACAGCCGAAAATCACTTGTACTCCATGCTTGATCTGTGATACTGTCATTCTGTACACTGAGGTAGGGCTCCATTAAATTACTCGAGAGTTGCATTCATATATTTATCTCCCCAAGCAGGTGAGCTGACCTGCCTTCTAACAAGTGGTAACAGAGCTTCACAATTAAGAATCTAAATTTATCCCAAGAGCCATCCTTTTGAAAACTCCTACTTTCAGATGTACTGTAAAATTAAGTCTTTCAGAATTATAGCAAAGTCCCTAAAAAATAAGTCTCACAGCATGAGGAACATTTAGAATGTCACTTTTACACTGATACTCCAGATTATATTTAATTTATATTCTCTTAACAAGGTCTTGGGCAATGTACAGGATTCATAGTGAAGTATACTAGTGTTTAGTGAATCTTACAATTCAAATTTTGATGGCATCATTTAAATTATTTGAAAGTGCCACGGAATTCTCCTACTGGAGTTTAACACAGGTCTTAGAACTACATATAAGCACATACAAAATGTGTGGGTTTTACCAATTTCCAGACAGACTGCCCCCTATAATCAAACTAACAGTTGCACTTAGCTTTACATATTTCAGACAAGCTGTTCCAAGAAGTAATTCAGCTCTTTCAAAGCAAAACCCAGAGTATGATTTATTGCAAGAGCTACAAAATATTCTTTTCACCAAAATGGCTGGAAAATAATAACTATTCAGTAAAATCTCCTTTATTGCATGTTCCAAAGGACTAATAAATGAAAACACAGTATAGGCATGACATGAACCAAGACTCTGAGAATAAATACTACACAGTACTAAGAAAAATATTGTAAGCATATTTCATTCCAAATGAGCCAGATTTACTACATACAATAATTCTAATTCATGCCTCAGGAAGGTGGGGGTGGGGAATGAAAGGCATTCTCTTTAAGAAAGAATATTTAAACGACACATGCATTCATTCCAGTGAAATTATACAGATGTTCTGTAATTCAGAAAACCACCCCTACCAAATGTGGCTCCAAAAGCACATCTCTTTTCATATGTTTTATTTATCAATACATTCTGACTAAAGATGACGTATGCCACAATAAAACTTCAATCAATACTATCTACACTTACAAAGATTACAAATAAGGATTTGGCAACTTACACTTTTCCCCCTAGCGGAAAGCTGCATGAATGCTGCATGTTTTCCACAAAGATCCATGAGCTATCTTTACATTATAAAATATTAAGTTAAAGTTAGGTAAGCACTTCAAAAGTAAGCCTTACAGCCTCAGGGCAAATTCACCATTTCTGTGCATAACCTCAAATGGGTTGTTTTGAAAAAAACAGGTTTCAGAAAAACTACAACATAGCCTCTACCAATCTTCAAGGGGTTGCTGGACCAAGTTGTTTTTCTAGAAGACAACTGTTTCTGCGCTGTTCAGCATAATGGTCTATATGTTTAAATGATTTACCACGCATCAACTGTATGCAAATTTATTCAAATTTCATAATTGAATCTGTATACTAAGACTGCTGATTCCGTGTCATAAAAACTCCTTCATGATCTCCAGGACACCTCACATTGCTTTACCTTATGCCACAAAACTGACGCCGAAGCGTAAGTGCTGAAACTGACCATTCAATGAAGTCACAAAACCAAAGGTGGAAAGGAACAGTGGACAGACCTGGAAGTCCATTCCTTGGCTTCAAGGTGTAAACCATCTAGTCTATCCTTATAGTTCTTAAAGAGAGTCAATAATCTGTTTCAATAATTCAACCATACAGTTAGATGAGCCTTCCTTCACTGCAGCGGTTCAAATGGTATTTGGAAATGTCTGGAGACTTTATTGGCTGTCACACTGGAAGGAGGTGCTACTGGCATCTCCTTGATAGAGGACAGGGATGCTGCTAAACATTCTACAATGTACAGGACAGTCCTCCACAACAGAGAATTATCCAACCCAGATGTCAGTAGGTGCAGAAGTTGAGAAACCCTGCTTTAATGGAGGCTAAGTATTGTTTTCAGTAATGCAGTCCACAGCTTTCAGACACTCCATGACGGTGGTTTTTACAGCTCTAACTAGAAACTTGTAGCTTCAAAAATAGAGACATGGACTACCACCCCAGGCCTCTAACCAAATGTTGTAACCATAGGTGACAGCATAGCTGATGATCAGCGCATAAACCATGAAGCCCTAGATACAGGGCAGCAGTTATCTGCGGTAAGGATGGTCAGGTGATGTCCCTCATCATCTGGAAACTCCCTTAGCTACCCATCATCATGCAAGTTTGATGATTTTCCCCCAACCATCAACCTACTCCTCTTCCAATCCCCATCATGGAGTTTTCTAGTAGAAGTCCACTGTTTTGGTTTTTTTTCTGCATGGGTATTAAAAGTAACATGAAAAGCTACTCAGAAGACATGAAAATAGTAAATAACCTAAGGTGCTTTCCATCCTGGAAAGTCTATGATTTAACAGGACTTAAAAAGGGTTTGTAAATCAGATTTGGAACTTGAAAAGAGACAGCCTGCCTAAAGAAACAGTCCCATGAATAAATAAACATCTAACGTAAAATAATCATCAAAAGAATGTGTGCAGACATATATACATAACTGCACAGCCACAGCCGAGAAGGGAAGAAAGGAAGCTGAAATTGAGTGTTACTTCTTATGAATGCACCAGCAAGAAAAATGCGTATTTAGATGCTAAAAAGCAGAATTTACATTTTTCACTGTAATCTCGAAAGATTACAGTACTTTAAAACTCACAATTTGAAAAAAAAAACTTTCAAACAAATCTTACTGAAAAGAAAACTCAGGCTTGAGAAACCTTACAGATCAATATGGACTTGATTGATAACTTACAGCCCATCCACATATTAAATAGCCATTAAACATAATATTGACTAGTTAGTGGCATGGATACATGCTCACCATATCATAAGGCAAGACAGGTTACAAACAATATATACACTATGTTATCGATCCTGTATAAAATGTAAATATATATACGTGAATGAATTGTAAAATAAGGAAAGAAATACGCACATCCACACCAAGAGAGACAGGAAGATCTGCCAAATGTTAACAATGGTTATCTGAAGAGGGGGAAGACTATGCCCAATTGCTGTTTCTTCTTTGTGCTTTTCTCTACTTTCCAATTTTCTACAGTGAGAATCTTTTGTTATGTTTTGTGCTTACAAAACTAATACATTCTTACAGATTTAAACTGTACTGTTTCAGGCCCTGTCCACAAAATAAGGAAAAAACAAACCTGAACATACCAACCTTTCAATTAAAGAAACCACCTTCAGAATCAACAAAAGCAAACATTTACTGAGCAGTATTATCATGTTCTGGCACTTTTCTAAGCACTTAAAATGTATTAACTTATTTCAATCAAACCAAAACAGATGTGTTGAGCTCTTTTTAGAGCCCTGGAATCACAGAAAATGTCAATGAGTTTTAGTCCCACTATGAATTTTGATTTGTTTCCATAGCTCGAAATGAGAGGGTTTAACAAAAATGACCTTTAAAGGTCATCTCAAGGCTAAACTAAGATTCTACATGTACAAATTTGGCCAATAAGTGTTAGTCTGGAAGCCTCTAGAGTGATGGGGCAGCTTGGACCATCTCAAAAACACAGAACCCTACTAAAAAAGAACGTATGACTATGTGTCTCAGTTCCTCCTTCTTAATATACGTAAATTTCCTATCATGTTTTTTCTTTTTAAAGGCTTACATTTTTCTGATACTTGGACACAACCGATCAAACCGAGGCGAAGTCTGTACCATTGTAAAAGAAATCATTGAAGGGTTCCATTTGTTGTTAAAAGTTTCGGTCACTTTTAATAAACCTGGAGTAAACAAAAACTTAAATATTTTAGTCGAGTTCTGGGGTAAAAATGATTGTTCTGGTGTCTGGTTAAAAGGATCTAAGGACCTACTGGGATTCAGCAAAAGACGTTCCACGTCTCAAATACACCCAAAATCTCAATACAACACTGAAAGAAAAGGTGAGGGGCCAGCACGAAATTTCTATTAGGGGAAATTTCAGCTGCGTAGTTAAGGAAATCAGGACTTCCAGGTTAACTGTGGGGTCGGTTAACTGTGGGGTCGTTGCCGCAGCTCACACCCCGACACAAGGCTATAAGACTGGAGGGTCGGTGGCTCACGCGTGGATCGAAGGAACCACGAAGGTTTGGGGAATAACACTGACCTGTTAGGTTTACTTCATGTCTCACTTGCCACCATCAAAAGAGGTTCATTGATAGCTTTATTAGCAAAATTAGTAACATAGAGTTGCACGTCTGTAACACACACACGCGCACACACACACCCGTGGGTCTGTGGGGACACTGAGGGAGACAATCTCCAGGTTAAAACCACACAAAAACTATTTGGGAAACACAAAGACGCAAGACAAAAAACAAATTAGGAGTGCAAATGTGCAAGACACACTCAGTAGGAACACAAAAGAGAAAAGCACAGCGTCCTGACAATTGGGACGGCGCCCGGCCCCACGTGGGGTCCCAGGTGGCCCAGCCGCCGCCCGCACCCGGCCAGTCTCTGCAGCCCGCACGCGTCCCCCGCGGGGCGCGCGGCTCTTCACCGCGACAAAGCGAATCCCGAACTTCGCCGCGGGAACCCCACGGCCGACTGGGAGTGGCCCTGCGCCGCCACCCACCCGCGGGACCACCGACCCGGAAGCCCGCGCCTCGTCCCGGGGTCCCCGGCGCGCCCGGGACCTCTGAGGGGGCGCGTCCGCCGGCCCGGACATCCCTGCGGCGCCGGGTCCCCAGCGTGTCGCCGCCGCCGTCGCCGCCGCGCTCCTCGCAGGGAGGGACCAGCATCCCGGCGCCAGCCCAGAGGCCGCCCACCCGCGCTGCTCCTTACCCGCGCCGCCGCGCCCGCGCCTCAGAGCGCCGAGGGCCGCCGCCGCCACTGCTGTTTCGCCGGCCCCGGCGCCCGCGGCAGCGCCGCCGCCATCTTGGCTCCAGTCGGAAGTGACGTCGGGCGGCGCGGCAGTGGCCTGCGAGGCTGTGGGGCTGCGGGGCTCCAGGACCCCCGGCCTCCCCACGACCCCCGGAGCCCGGCCCTTGACCCTGCGCCTTCGCCCAACGGCCACCAACCGGCCGCCGCCCCTCGTAGGTCACAGCGGAGCCCATGGCGGCGCCTCGGGAAGGATCCCCGGCGGCTGGCGTCGCGGCAGGTCCGACCGCACCCTAGGGCTAGGATTCTGCGTGGTTCAAAGGTTCTCAAAGAATCAAAAAGACTGGAGGAGGTGTTGGGGGGGCACGTCTGTCATTGAAGGGCATTAAGTATCTGACAAGTACATAAACGTAGACCTTATACTTCGCTGGTGTCAGAAGGACCAGTACACCCTTCGCCCAAAAGATCCAACTCCAGGCAGGCAGACGCAGCTGCTGGGTTTATTTGCTGCCCTAGTACCCAGGAGGAGTGACCGTCGCTTCCCTGTGCCCGCGCTGTTCCAGTGCAGCGCCTCTGACAGCGTGGTAGTAGCCCTGCCCTTAAGGAGCTTACTGTTCCCAAGCAGACAAACAAATGGACTGCAGAGACGGCGACTCATAGATGCTCTGATGAAGATGAACTGGGTGGAACTGGAGATGGCTCTTCGACATCCAAGGATGGAGGCCTAGCACGTGGTTGAAAATGAGTTGAGTCGGGGAGAAGCACAGGCTGGAGATGAGCTGGAAAGTTGGGAGTTGTCGTTATAGATGGTGCCTGGAGCCTTGAGCACTTCAAGATGAAGTAATCCTCTGAGAATGAAGTCAGGAAGAATCCGAATGTGATGGCAACTTTGTTCCTCTGCAGAAAGCACCCAATCCAAAGACAGGATATTAAGGGCAGGTGTGCTTCCAAAAATTATGAACGATCATTTATGTAACGGGTTTAATCTTAAGAAAATGTGTTGGCCAGGCGTGGTGTCTCACACCTATAATCCCAACACTTTGGGAGGCCGAGGCGGGTGGATCACGAGGTCAGGAGTTCGAGACCAGCCTGGCTAACACGGTGAAACCCCGTCTCTACTAAAAATAAAAAAAATTAGCCAGGCGAGGTGGTGGGCGCCTGTAGTCCCAGCTACACAGGAAGGTGAGGCAGGAGAATGGCATGAACCCGGGAGGCGGAGCTTGCAGTGAGCCTAGATGGGGCCACTGCACTTCAGCCTGGGCCACAGAGCCAGATTCTGTCTCAAAAAAAAAGAAGAAAACGTGTTGTATCAACATATATCATGTTATCTTATTGTAAAAGAATGAGGCTATAGCTGATGATCTAGTCAGTTATAGTAAACAAATGAAGATCACCTCATCAGAGTAAATTTTATTAAGGCCTTGAGAAGTGACAGAGCATAAGAAAATAAGGAAAAAAAGGAAATCAAAGCTCAAGGTTTTGCTTATTTCCTCTGCTATTCAAGGAAAAGAGATCCTAGATCTGGGAGATAACCACATGCATATCATCACAGTAGTACTCTTTGTTGTGGAGCAAAGTCATCAGACTTCTGCACTCCTTACCTAGATTAATCCCTTCCAACTGAATCCATGCATCAAAATTATCTGGGGTATCTATGAAGAAAATAGGGAGACGCCACTGTTCCATCCACCATCAAAACACTGACATAGAAATCAACATTTTAAGAGAAAAGCTATGGGCTACCTGGCACTCAATAGAAGGCAAAAGGAAAAGAAAGGACGTTAAATCCAAAGTGGCATGGTGAACCAGAATGTATACTAGATGGTTGGTTAACAGAGTAGCCAGTGGTTGTCTTTCCGGTCATTAATTCATTAATCCAAAGTTACTGGCTATGTTAGTTTCTTGTGGCTGCTGTAACAAATTATCCCAAACCTGACAGCTTAAAAAAACAAAAGTTTGTTCTCTCACAACTCTAGAGGCTAGTAGTCAAAATCAGTACCACTAGGCCAAAATTAAGGCGGCAGCAGGGCCGGGCTCCCTCTGGAGTCTCTAGCAGAGAATTGCTCCTTCCCTTTTCCAGCTTCTGGTGGCTGCCAGCATGCCTTGGCTTGTGACTGCATCACTCTATCTTCAAAGCCAGTATCTTCAAATCTCTGTCTCCATCTTCATATCATCTTCTCTGTATGTGGCAAATTCCCTCTGCCTCCCTCTTACAATGATACATGTGATTGCATTTAGGACCCACCCAGATAACCTGGCCATCTCAAGATCCTTCACTTAATCACATCTGCAAGACTACATATGAAGTGGCATTTGCAGATTCTGGACGTTAGGGATGTGGACTTAGGTATGGGGCCATTATTTAGCCTACCACACTGGGTGTCTCCTCAGTGTTTCTGAGGTCACCCCACTGTTAATCTGCCGTTGTGTGTTTTTTATCTGTGTATTTCTTGAACATATGTCTATTTTTCAACCTGTGCTATTTCTCAGGGTAAATAATATAATTTGTTTAATCTAAAAAAGATCAGAGCCATCAAGAATACAATAGTTTAATGAGCACTTATTATCCATGTGATATGTTAAATATCACTCTTGCCTCTTTGAAAAGGTGAAATGTATTGTTTAGCCTACCACACTGGGTGTCTCCTCAGCGTTTCTGAGATCTCCCCACCCTTCATCAGCCATTGTGTGGTTTTTGTCTGTGTATTTCTTCAACATATGTCTGTTTTTCAACCTGTGCTGTTTCTCAGGGTAAATAATTATGTATAATTTATGTAATCCAAAAAAGATGAGAGCTATCAAGAATACAATTTAATGAGCACTGACTATCCATGTGATATGTTAAATATCAATCTTTTGCCCCTTTGAAAAGGTGAAATGTATTGCAGGCTGTTTCTGTGTGGGGATGGAAGTATAAAAATACACTCTTTGTCCAAATTGACAACATGAATGGAACTCCACTCTACCCCCGTACACCTGGTACCGGTACTGGCCGGTTTTGTACCTTGCCGTGGCAGTACCATGATGGAAGACGTGATGGAAGACAGCATCCCACTACCCATAAGAGTGTCTGGCACACGATAAGTGCTAAATAGATATTTTTAATTGGGAAAAAGTCTTCTCCATGGCCCTCTCAATGTGGAGGTATTACAGCAAATATGTTGTAGACCACAGCTTGTGCATGTAAATGACAGCATATTATTCATATTGTTATAATAGGAACCACAGCACTCCTGCCCTGCATAGCAGCTGGAATACCTGTAGCACAGCTTCCAAAATGATTACAGATCTTACAGCTAAGATCTAAGAGTTTATAATACATTGCCAATGAGAATGTAAGTGGACTTCAAATTCCCCGAATGATAACAATACTTATTCTCTGCTGGGCTCTGTTCTGGGTATTTAACATGCACTCTCCCACTCATCCTCATAGCCTGTGTGATAAGCACTATCCTCATTTACAGTTGAGGATTCTGAAGCTAGGAAGGATTCAAGAACCTGCCTTGGCCGGGTGCGGTGGCTCACTCCTGTAATCCCAGCACTTTGGGAGGCTGAGGTGGGTGGATCACGAGGTCAGGAGTTGGAGACCAGCCTGGCCAACATGGTGAAACCCTGTCTCTACTAAAAATACAAAAAATTAGCCGGGTGTGGTGGTGCACACCTGTCATCCCAGCTACTCATGAGGCTGAGACAGGAGAATTGCTGGAACCCGGGAGGTGGAGGTTGCAGTGAGCTGAGATTGTGCCATTACACTCCAGCCTGGATGACAGAGCGAGGCTTTGTCTCAAAAAGGACTTGCCTCATTAGTTATACAAACAAGCTAATAGGGTAGTTTGGCAGGACACACAGCCATCTCCCTTTCAGATTAGGAAGGCCGGTTGTAAGAATAGGACTAGCTCTGCAAGGCAAGAGGGCAATTTAAGATGGAAAAAAAAATAATCGAGCCAGGTTTTGAACCTAGACCATTTAGCTCCCTGATAAGCAACCTCCCCACCCCCAGAGCGTGCATGCACACAGACATGCAGACACACATGCCTGAGCGCTAGCCCAGGAACTGGTACACACACCCAGGCTACTACATGCGCCTAACTAGTCATTCCTCCACCGACATACTCGGGGTAGGGGCTGGGAAGAATTTTTACAATGTTTTTAATTCATTGCCAGAATTATTAGAAAACATTGGATGCATAAAACCACCATTCTAAATCCTGTCCCTGGACTGTCAGGCAAGAACAGCTATTAAAAGATCATCGACATGGGCAGAGGAAGAGAATCTAGTGCAGCTGAATGAAATGAACTCACCTTTTGTTCAGATAACACATCGCTTACCTTTAACAACAACAAAAAAAGTCCCTTTTCTTGTGACTGCAAATCGTGTTCCATGAGATCCAGCGTCTCTTCTCTGTTACATCACCTCACTCTCCTCACCCGCCATCCCTCTGCCATGTCATTTACCTGAGCAAGGAATGACATCGAAGCAAGCGCGCCAGCAACCAAAAGATCTGAAGCGTGCATGCCTCACGCATGAAGTCCAGACGTAGCAACTCTGGGGGCTAAAGATACATCTTATCGCGTCATAGGCACTTTTGGCTGCGTAGTTTCTGTGAGAAAAACCCCACAGCCTCAAACATATAGGCAGATCTTGGCAGTGGTGAAATGTAGTTATGTGAGAAAGGGAAAGGGGGTGACCTTTACTGAGCCCCGAGTCTGAGTCGACACTTTATACTACGTTGTCTTTTCATCCTCTTGACAGCGACAACAGCTGCTAATTTTGCAGATGAAGAAACTGAAGCTCAGATTGTTGACAGACACAGCTGGCCGGTATGAGAGGCAGGATTCAAGGATTTGTCTGATGTTAAAGTCCATGATGAGTCACTGTGCATTCTGCTTCCAGTCATCAAGATGCTCAGGCACTAGAGGCAAAGATGCCACCCCTGTCCTCCCAAGAACTTAGGATCCAGTGGAGGAGACAGGACTTAAAAAGCATGCTAGCCCTAGTGTGAAACGGGAACCACATTCCTGTGCTCCCAGCGTGCTCCGTGATGGCTCGCTCCCCACACCTTTTTCCTTTTCAGTATTACTCTTAAGAAAAAAAAAAAAAGGCCGGGCACAGTGGCTCACGCCTGTAATCCCAGCACTTTGGGAGGCCAAGGCGGGAGGATCATGAGGTCAGGAGATAGAGACCATTCTGGCTAACACAGTGAAAAACCCGTCTTTACTAAAAAATACAAAAAAATTAGCCAGACATGGTGGCAAGCGCCTGTAGTCCCAGCTACTCAGGAGGCTGAGGCAGGAGAATGGCATGAACCCAGGAGGTGGAGCTTGCAGTGAGCTGAGATCAGGCCACTGCACTCCAGCCTGGGCGACAGAGTGAGACTCCGTCTCAAAAAAAAAAAAAAAAGAAAGAAAAGAAAAAAGAAAGAAAGAAAAGAAAAGAAAACTGACTCAAAGATGTTAAAATTTCTTTTTTTCTCTTTTTTGAGACAGAGTCTCATTCTGTCATTCTGTCACACATGCTGGAGTGTAGGAGTGCAGTAGTGCAATCACAGCTCACTGCAGCCTTGAGCTCCTAGGCTCAAGCAGTCCTCCTGCCTACAGAGTAGCTGGGACCACACGAGCCACCATGCCCGGCTAATTTTTCAATTTTTAGTAGAGATGAGTTTTTGCCATGTTGCCCAAGCTGGTCTCAAACTCTTGGGCTCAAGTGATCTGCCTGCCTCAGCCTCCCGAAGTGCTGAAATTACAGGCATGAGCCACCACACCTGGCCTAAGATGCTAAAATTTCTAACCAATTCAAATATGTGACTCTAGAGATAACTTCATTCTGCAAAAAAAATCCAGAGTACTGTTTCTAGGTTTTTCTATTGCATTTCTTATATCACATTTTTTTAGAACCAAACATGTTAATAAATCAGTTGAAAAGTTCAGCATTTCCCAAACAGATGTCACTCCTTTCAAAACTTTTAGTGTAACAAGCTCAAAGGCCCATGTAGTTTGTTCCAGAGGATACAAAGGGAAATTTAAGTCTTCCTTGAAGGCAGAATGAATTCACTAATACACCACCCTGAGAGCATGAATAAAACATACACATTGACAGCAAAGACATAAAGTGAAAATACTTTTCATCTGGAAACAGCAAGCAGCATGAGAAGGAATAAAAAATAAATCAGGTCCAGAAATGAGCAGATTGCACGGAGATAGTAAAACCCTAAGCCTGGATTTCTTTCCCCAGATTCGAAGCTGTGGTGTGTTGTCTTACAGGGCCATCTGTAGATGAGATGACCCATCCTACCTACTCAGTCAGTGCTCACTCATCACCAAGGTGAACCATCTCTTAACGCTGGATCTGTGCTTCTCACCATCTCTATCTGCATTCTAGAAATGTCATGCTCTTCGTTTTCTTCATCCCGCTTTTTGTCTAAGATTCACTTCTCACCCCTTCTCTCCTGCATCCAAATTTTGCCTTTCCTCACAAGCCAGCTTTTTGATGAAATCTTCCCATAGTTGCATTGGTTTCCTAGGGCTGCTGTAACCAAGTGCCACAAAACAAATTTAATGGTTTGAAACAGGGGTCCTCAACCCCCAGGCCACAAACCAATACCCTGTTAGAAACTGGGCAACACAGCAGGATGAGGGCAGTGGGCGAGTCAGGGAAGCTTCATCTGTATTTATCTGTAAAGCCGCTGCCCGTCACTGGCGTGACTGCCTGAGCTCCTCCTCCTGTCAGATCAGTGGCAGCATCAGATTCTCATAGGAGCGTGAACCCTATTGTGAACTGTGCATACAAGGGATCTAGGTTGTGAGTTCCTTATGAGAATCTAATGCCTGATGATCTGTCACTGTCTCCCATCACCCCTAGATGGGACCATCTAGTTACAGGAAAACAAGCTCAGGGCTCCCACACATTCTTGTATGTTGGTGCAAAAGTAACTGTGGTTTTTGCTATCTTTTTAATGGCAAAAACCACAATGACTTTTGCACCAGCCTAATACATTATGGTGAGTTGTATAATTATTTCATTATATATTATAATGTAATAATAGAAATAAAGTACACAATAAATGTAATGTGCTTGAATCATCCCAAAACCATCCCTCCATCCCTGTCACCTCACCCCTCCCCAGCATTCGGTGGAAAAATTTTTTTCCATGAAACCAGTCCCTGTTGCCCAAAAGGTTGAGGACCTCTGGTTTAAAACAACAGAAATATGTTCTCTTACAGGCTCAGAGGTGTCTCGGGGTTCGTTCCTTCTGCAGAGTCTGAGGGACAATCTGTTTCATGCCTCTCTCCTAGATTCTGGTGGTTGCCTTGACATTCTGTGGCTTGTAGATAAATTATTCCAATTTGCCCCTGTCTTCATCTGGCCGTCTTCTCTCTGTATCTCTCTGTCTTCACATGGCTTTCTTTATAAGAATAAAGATTTAGTCATTAGATTTAAGGCCCACACTAGTCCACTATGACCTCATCTTTTATGTTGTTGTTTTTTTTAATAGAGACAGGGTTTTGCAATGTCACCCAGGCTGGTCTCAAACTCTTGGGCTCAGGAGATCTGCCCACCTTGGCATCCCAAAGTACTGGGAGTATAAGCATGAGCCACTGCGACCACAGCTCATTCTCATCTTAACTAATAACATCTCAATGACACTATTTCTGAATAAGTTCACATTCTGAGACTCCAGGAGGACATGGATTTTGGGAGGACAGTGTTCAATCCAGTACAGGAGTGGAGCCCACATCCATTCTTTCCTCATTTTGTGAATCCAAGTATAACCTCCATCAGCAATTGTCCATATACTGTGTTCCCTTGGGGTCTGATTGCTGTGTATGTGTATCTTTTTACATTTTTCTTCTTTTTCTATTTTTTATTTTTGGACAGGATCTCACTCTGTCGCCCAGGCTGGAGTACAGTGGTGCAATCTTGGCTCACTGCAGCCTCAACCTTCCAGGCACAAGCCATTCTCCCACCTCAGCCTCCCAAGTAGCTAGGATTACAAACATAACACCACCATGCCCACCTAATTTTTGTGTTTTTTGTAGAGACAAGGTTTCGCCATGTTGCCCAGGCTGATCTCAAACTCCTGAGCTCAAGCGATCCACCCACATCGAATTGACCTCCCAACGTGTGGGATTACAGGCCTGAGCCACCAAGCCCAGTCTGTATGGGTGTATCTTAAGTCCCAAACAGAACTTAAGCCCCTGAGAGTATAAACAGAGTTGTGCACATCTCCGCTATCCAAACAGTGGTAAGTACAAGCCTTTCCTCGTCAATAATGCTGATTGATGACAACCATTTTGTCATTTAAATATGATCTCTGAAATAGAAACACATTAGCCATAGCTAAGTAAGAACTCAGGGCCTGCATTTTGAAGTCATTTTTCTTCCAATTTAACTTGACTATATGTTTCCCTCCTCCACCCCTCCCTAAGAATTCAAACTGTATTGTCATTATAAGATGTTTTGGCTAACAGTAGAGTAACAGTACCTTTCCAAAGCTGCACAAACAGGGTCAAAAACGCATGGCGTTCCTCTGTCACATTTAAGTCATCATTTAAACAACATAAGGGAACCATGCAGGTGTCACAACCAAGATGAGCACCTGCCAACACCTGCCGGGGCTGAGACACCTGAGCTAGGTTCATAAGCCTGCTAACCAACCTATATGAGCCTCTACTTGAAACTCATTCATTGGCCAAGTTGTGGTTAACTTTAACTGGAGAGCAGTGGCCCCCAAGGGAACATTCTGAAATATCTGGAGAGCGCTGGGCACGGTGGCTCACATGTGTAATCCCAGCACTTTGGGAGGCCAAGGCAGGTGGATCACAAGGTCAGGAGTTCGAGAGCAGCCTGGCCAATATGGTGAAACCCCGTCTCTACTAAAAATACAAAAATTAGTTGGGCGTGGTGGCAGACGCCTGTAGTCCCTGCTACTCTGGAGGCTGAGGCTGGAGAATCACTTGAACCCAAGAGGCAGAGGTTGCAGTGAGCCAAGATCATGCCATTGCACTCCAGCCTGGGTGACAGAGTGAGACTTCTTCTCAAAAAAAAAAAAAAAATCTGGAGATGGTCTGAGTGGTCATAATTGGGTGGGGGCTGCTACTAGCCTCTGGCAGGTAGAGACCAGAAATGCCACTGAATATTCTAGAATACACAGGACAGTCCCTTTCCACAACACAAAATTATTCAACCCCAGATATCAAAAATGTCTTTTTTTTTTTTTTTGAGATGGAAGTGCTGCTTCCAAATAATCCCAGCTCCCAAAGTGCTGGGATTACAGGCGTGAGCCACCAAGCCTTACCAAAAATGTCTTTTTTAAAACTCTGCTATCGATTATTCAGTATGTGACTTTCAAGTCTCACCTTTAGACATTTGTGTACTCAGTTGGAGTATGGACTGCAGACTCATCAAGGAAAGGAAGTATATCTCTCTTCTTCCCTTCCCTTCCCTCCCCAAGGACTTCTTTAGACAGTTTTTCCCTAATTGCTCCTCCTACTGCCATGAACTTTGAGTATCATAGATGTACTGTATATCTGTTTATGTACTGTATAAATATCTGGTATGGTTTGGCTGTGTCCCCACCCAAATCTCATCTTGAATTGTAGCTCCGCAATTCCCACATGTTGTGGGAGGGACCCTGTGGGATGTAATTAAATAATGGGAGGCGAGTCTTTCCCGTGCTATTCTTATGATAGTGAATAAGTCTCGCGAGATCTGATGGTTTTATAAAGGTGAGTTTCCCTGCACAAGTTCTCTTCTCTTGTCTGCTGCCATGTGAAACATGCCTTTCACCTTCTGCCATGATTGTGAGGTCTCCCCAGCCATGTAGAACTGTGAGCCCATAAACCTCTTTCTTTTGTAAATTGCCCATTATCGGGTATGTCTTTATCAGCGCATGAAAACGGACTAATAGAATATCTGTGCTTTAGACACCTTAGTGAGGTATAATGGCTACAGTTACTGGAGAGCAAACATATTGTAGCAGGCAACAAGCTAATCTTTTATGTAAGATTATAAAGAGTTTTTTTTTTTTAATTATGGCAAAAATACATGTCATGTAAAGTTTACAGTCTAAGCCATTTTTAAGTATACAGTTTAGTGGCATTTAAGTACAGCCACATTGTTGTACAGCCATCCCACCATCCATCTCTAGAATTCTTTTCATCTTTCAAAACCAAACTTGTTTTGAGACACAGTCTTGCTCTGTCGCCCGAGTTGGAGTGCAGTGGCATGATCTCAGTTCACTGCAGCCTCGACCTCTGAGGCTCAAGTGATCCTCCCACTTTAGCCTCCCAAAGATCTGGGACTACAGGAGCGTGCCACCATACCCAGCTAATTTTTGTTTATTTTTTGTAGAGACAGAGTCTCACTATGTTGCCCACACTGGTCTCAAACTCCTGGACTCAAGCAATCCTACTATCTTGGCCTCCTAAAATGCTGGGATTACAGGCGTGAGGCCCCGTATCCAGCCCAAAACTGAAAATGTATACCCATTAAACAATAGTTTCCCATTCCCCCTTCCCTCGATCCCTGCCAACCATCATTCTACTTTCTATTTCCATGAATTTGATGAGTTACCTCATATAAGTGGAATTCTATAGTAGTTGTCTTTTTGGGACTGGCTTATTTCACCTAGCATAGTGCCTTCAAGATTCATCTATGTTGTAGCATGTGTCAGAATTTTCTTCCTTTTAAAGACTGAATAGTATTACATTGCATATATATATCATATTTTATTTATCCATTCATTGGCCCATGGACACCGGGGCTGCTTCCACCTTTTTGCTATTGTAAATAATGCTGCTATGCACATGAGTGTACAAATAATACCTTCAAGACCCTGCCTTCCATGTTTTGGGGTATATACCCAGGTGTGGAATTGATGAATCATATGATAATTATATTTTTAATTTTTTGAGAAACTGCCATACTGTTTTCTGTAGTGACTGCACCTTATTTATTTATTTATTTATTTATTTTAGAGATGGGGGTCTCGCTCTGTTTCCTGGGCTGGACTCAAACTACTAGACTGAAGTGATCCCCACACTTCAGGCTTCCAGTAGCTGGGACTACAGGTATGTGCCACCACGCCTGGGTTTGCACCATTTTTACATTCTTACCAAAAGTGCACAAGGGTCCAGTTTCTCCATATCCTCGATAATGCTTGTTTTCTGTTTTTGATGGTAGCCATCCTAATAGGTGTGAGATGCGATTGCATTGTGGTTTTGATTTTCATTTCCCTAATGGTCTGTAATGTTGAGTATCTTTTTATGCGCTTACTGGTCATTTGTATATATTCTTTGAGACAGGTCTATTCAAGTCTGTTGCTCATTTTTTAATCGGGTTGTTTTTGTTATTGTTGGATTGTAGGATTCTTTATTAATCCTTTTTCAGATATATGATTTGCAAATATTTTCTCCTATTCTGTGGGCTGCCTTTTAACTCCGGTGATTGCGTCCTTTGATGCACAGAAGATTTTAACTTTGAGCTGGATCTATATTTATATAGTGTATTTAAATTTCTTTTGTTGCCCGTGATTTTATTCTTATATCCAAGAGATTATTACCAAATCTAGTCCCACGAAGTTTTTAAGAGTTTTGTACTTTTGGCCGGGTGCAGTGGCTCACTCCTGTAATCCCAGCACTTTGGGAGGCTGAGGTGGGCAGATCACAAGGTCAGGACATCAAGACCATCCTGGCTAACATGGTGAAATCCCGTCTCTACTAAAAATACAAGAAAAAAAAAATTAGGTGGGTGTGGTGGCAGGCGCCTGTAGTCCCAGTTACTTGGGAGGCTGAGGCAGGAGAATGGTGTGAACCCAGGAGGTGGAGCTTGTAGTGAGCTGAGATCGCACTACTGCACTCCAGCCTGGGCGACAGAGAGAGATTCCGTCTCAAAAAAAAAAAAAAAAAGAATTTTGTACTTTTAGCTCTTAGTGCTTAGATCTTTGATCCATTTTGAGTTAACTTTGGTTTATGATGTAAGGTAAGAGTCCAGCTTCATTCCTTTACAGGTGGATATCCAGTTTTCCCAACTCCATCTGTCGGAAAAAAAAGTCTTTTCCCCATTGAATGATCCTGATATCCTTGTTGAACATCATTTGACCATATATAGGTGGGTTTACTTCTGGACTTATAAACAGTTTTAAAATATAAATTTAGCTCCTATGCTTCTGGTTAAAATATCTTTTTCAGGCTTTGACAACTTTTTGGTGTTTGGTTTTTATTATGAGAATTTATGGCCAGGAACTTTTTACTGTTTTATGGTTAAGATTTTGTGCCCCTCAAGAACCAGTTTTTGCCCCCATTGAAAGTGCATGACCTCTAATCAATAACATTCTGATTAAGGGAGGAAACAGCTGATTAGTGCAAAGGTTAAATACATTTGTCAAAATGGGGATGCTGTAGTTTATTTTTCTGTATTATACCATTTTCTCATTATTCTTAATAATGAATGTTCTTCATGCCACCTGGCTCCTCATTATAAAATCCGTGAAGACTGTGCTTAGCAGAGCCAAAGAAGCAGCATGCCCAGCAACCAACTAAAACTCCCTTCCAATGAGAAAACCAGAGCTTCACTTCCGCATACTGCGGGTACCTGATCTAAAAATATCGACAAACTCATGCTCCATGCAGACTGGAGAGGGACCTTGTCTCCTTCTAGATTGATTTCACGATGCAATGCATAATGATGGCACTACGGAAAGCTAAATATTAATAATACTCTTTTTATGCATGCTATTCTGAGAGCAAATGTCAAAAAAATTTACTAGCAAGACTGAAGCATCATTAACATTCTCTTACGCCAGTCAGGATTATGTCTACTTTCAGAGAGAGAAACCAGCACCAGAGGAAGCCGCACTCCCTGGACAATGTTGTTAAACTTTCCTTCTTCTGACATGATTAAAATTAGCAATAGGCATTCTTATGAATTGTTTCTTATATCCCACATGACTTGACAAATCACAATACCTCAACTGCTTTTTATAGTTGACCATGGTGAAATGTTATGGCTATAGTTAGATGAGAGCAAACAAATATTTTAGCAGGGAATAAACCCATCTTTGATGTAACATTATAAATGACTCTTACCTGTAAAATGGACTCCTGTGTTTCTTTTTAAAACAGTTTTTTCAGCCTCTAAAAACTTTTTAGTTCTTTTTTGTTTTTAAGAATTCGTGGTTTAAGAATTTGTATGGGCCGGGCACGGTGGCTCACGCCTGTAATCCCACCACTTTGGGAGGCCGAGGTGGGCAGATCATGAGGTCAGGAGATCAAGCCCATCCTGGCTAACACAGTGAAACCCCATCTCTACCAAAAATACAAAAAATTAGCCGGGCGTGGTGGCGGGCGCCTGTAGTCCCAGCTACTTGGGAGGCTGAGGCAGGAGAATGGCGTGAACCCGGGATGTGGAGCTTGCAGTGGGTGGAGATCTCGCCACCGCACTCCAGCCTGGGCGACAGAGCAAGACTCCGTCTCAAAAAAAAAAAAGAATTTGTATGATTTTAATTATGATACCTAACATCTCTGGGCCTGATTTTTATATGTGACAAATTAAGAAGCTAGACTAAACCCCTATGATCCCTTCCAGTTCTAAAATCTATTATTCTGGTTGTATTTACATAAATTACCCCAGGACTGCTTTATAATTGAAAACTAAACCAGCAATATTTGACAATGAGAGGTATTTTGAGTTAGAAATAGAATAGTAGTTAGGCTGTCTCTTACATTGTGAGAAACACTCTAAAATACACATTTTATACACATTTCTGAAAACTTTCGGTAATTTTCAACAAAACTTTTAAAGTAAAAATCACATGTAATTCAGCTTTATCACAGGTGACATATGGGTGACAATGCAAAACAAAGAAAACCACAATTATATAACTTGAGACTTAATGTTGTATCCTCTTAAGATGTCTCTATGAAATTTTAACTACATTTGCAGTTAAATGAGGATGTTCTTTCAATGACAAAAAACCAAAATTCATTACTTTATACGTATAGGGATATATAAAAATATATATAAAAATATGTATTATGTAAAATACAAAATAAAAACATATAAATATAATATGAAAGTATAATGTGAAATAGGCAAGTATATTTATATAATGTAAAATATATAGTTATATATATATATGTCACTATTTTGAATCAGAGTACAAAAGTACTGTCACTTATAACATCCTTTTTAATTCAAAAAATTCATATTCTCTCCCCGACTTGGAAGATTACTAAATAATAGAACAAAAGTTGACTTGAAAACAGAAAAAAAAATCTTCTCTAGATCTGTAATGTATATTTAACAAGCAGTTACAATACAAAAAGCCTTAATATAATTATAAGAATGGTATGTATGAGGCTAGTCAATATCATAATGGTGATTCAATTTTGCTAGTTTCGCTGAAAATTTTCTGCTAAGATTTCTGAGCCTAATGTATAAAGGAAAAGTCATTAATACATTCATTTGTGGTTTTTTTCCTATTCCACCTAATTCCTAAAATAACCTGGCTGGCTGACACACATACATACAGTATGATAGGGTAAAAATATGTAAGGAAAGCAAAATGGAAGAAAAAAAGAAGTGAATACAACAGATGTTTCTATACCATTGTCTGCATATACTGTGTGCCCTACACCTGATTTTTGTAACCTCCCCCAGCTGTAGCATAACAACAGAGTTAAGATCAGAGAATGCAGTTCTGCCAAGGGCTACCATTAAAATCACATCAACATTGCTACTCAATGATATTGTGGGATGGAGAAGAGCCATTCCTGGTTCTTCCTCATCCCACAGTGTGGAGAAATTCCTCCCAGCTCTAAACTCTCTGTTCTTCCTAGAGCTCATCAATCCTCTTTGATCACATTTAGAACTTTCTGCCTTATAATTTCATGACCGATGCTCCTCGACTTATCATGAGGTTACATCCTGCTAAACCCATTTTAAGTTGAAAGTATCATAAATAGAAAATGCATTTAATGCACCTACCTACTGAACATTAGAGCTTAGCCTAGCCTTCTTTAAACATGTTCAAATAAATAAAAATAAAAAAGATTGTATTAGCGCTTTCCAGAGAAACAGAATCAATGGGATAATATATATGTATATATGCTAATTGCATACAGGCTCATGTGATTGTGGAGGCTGCCAAGTCCAAAATCTGCAGTATGGGCTGGGGGTTTGAAATCTAGGAAAGCCAATAGTCCAGTTCCAGTCCAAAGGCTGGTAGACTTGAGACTCTGGAGAGCTGAGGGTGCAGGTGAAGTCTGAAAACAGTGTGCTGGAGAATGCTCTCTTGCTTGTGGAGGCCATTTGTTGTTTGTTTGTTTGTTCTATTCAGGCCTTCAACTGACTGGATGAGGCCCACACACATTATGGAAGACGATCTGCTTTACCCTAAATTTGTCAATTTAAGTGTTGATTTCATGCAAAAACACCCTCCAAGTTGATACATAAAATAAACCAACACAGGCTGGGCACAGTGGCTCACGCCTGTAATCCCAGCAATTTGAGAGGCCGAGGTGAGCGGATCACCTGAGGTCAGAAGTTCGAGACCAGCCCGGCCAACGTGGCGAAACTCTGTCTCTATTAAAAATACAAAAATTAGCCTGGTGTGGTGGTGCGCACCTGTAATTCCAGCTACTTGGAAGGCTGAGGCATGAGAATAGCTTGAACCCAGGAGATGAGGTTGCAGTGAGCTGAGATCATGCCACTGCATTCTAGCCTGGGCAACAGAAAAAGACTCCATCTCAAAATAAATAAATAAATGTATAAACCAAAGCAAAGACAGAGTAATACTATTAAATGGCATCTGATATATACCTGCTATCAATGATTTCTGTATTAGAGGCCATGCTTGTGGATAAAGTTGGTTTTACAGATCTACAATATTTCATCTGAAAGGGTAGCACTACATACTTGCTGTCAAATCTGCATTTGGTTGTACTTTGTTCTTTTCCTGTGTGTGTAAAATTTCCGGTAAAGATTCTTACTATGAAACAAAATACATTACTGTGAAGACAAGTGTGATCATCTTTACAGATATTTTAGTATTTTCATGTCTTTAGCTGCAGATTACTGTGTGGCATTCAGATGAGTCTTTTTCTTTCTTTTCTTTTTTTTTTTTTTTTGAGACGGAGTGTCACTGTTGTTGCCTGAGCTGGTGTGCAATGGTGCGATCTCAGCTCACTGCAACATCTGCCTCCTGGGTTCAAGCAATTCTCCTGCCTCAGCCTCCCAAGTAGCTGTGATTACAGGGGCCCGCCACCACGCCTGGCTAATTTTTGTATTTTTAGTAGAGAAGGGTTTCACCATGTTGGCCAGGCTGGTCTCAAACTCCTGATGTCAGGTGATTCATCTGCCTCAGCCTCCCAAAGGGCTGGAATTACAGGCGTGAGTCACCACGCCCAGCCTCAGATGAGTCTTGACATGAAGTCTAGTGAAATTTTTGTTAATGCTTCAGTACTATAACATATTTATTTTTAATATAAACATCTTTTAAAGCATTATCAACCAATAGACAGAAATGTATTTGTATATACAAATACATTTACAAATGTAAATGTAATTACATATACTAATGTAAATATATTTACATATACAAATATGCACATACATTTCTTATTGGTTGATAATGTCTTTAAAGGATATACATATTTGTGTTAGAAATATGTATATTTCTCACACAAAATATGCTTCTGTTCTAGTGCACGCACACATACGCACACAAGGCATTTATTGGAAAAAATTTATAATGATGTTACTAAAAGCAAAAAGAAGAATGCAAATGTAACATCATCAAGTGTCAAAATTATTATTTCTCTTAAATAACCTTTTTCTCTTGAGGTTTCTGGAGGAACAGAATCTGCTGCTTTCCTTCCACCTTGCATCCTTTACCTATTTTTACCTCACTGTTCAGGTTTAGATGAATTGAGTCAGAGTTGTGAAAAAACATTGCTGTGGGTATCACTAAATTAACTAGGTGTCAAAGTGAGATTCAATTATTCCAGATTCATTCATTCATTCCGCATAGATTTATTGAGCACCGTGCAAGGTTTGGGAGATTTACTGTGAGCAAGACAGACCTTGGCCCTGCCTTTATGGGACTGGGATTTACAATCTGCTGATTAAGGCAGTGTATTCTGCCTGGAAGTCAAGGCCTTGCACGCCATCACATTAACTTACCTTTCAGCTTCATCTGCCTTTATTCCCTTCAGTCATCCCCGCCCCTGGCATATGACTTCTCTTCCTAACTCCCTGTTTCCAGGGAAGCCCTTCTTCCTGTCTATGAGTTCACATTCTCTTCACTCTTCAAGACCCTGCCCACCTGCCTCTTTGTGAGCCATTCCTTGTTCTTCCTCACCCCACAGTGTGGAGAAATGCGCCCCTCCCTCCATTTCTAAATTGTCTATTCTTCCTAGAGCTCATCAGTCCTCTGTGATCACATTTAGAACTTTCTGCCTTATAATTTCATTATGAATGTTCCTTAACTCATCATGGGGTTACATGCTGATAAGCCCATTTTAAGCTGAAAATATGATAAATAGAAAATGCATTTAATGCACCTAACTTACAGAACATCAGAACTTTGCCTAGCCTAGCTTAGACAGGTTCAGCACACACTTTAGTCTGCAGCCGGGCAAAATCATCTAACACAAAGTTTATTTTATAATGAAGTGAATAAAGTGAAACATAGTGATAGCCTAGGAAAAGATAAAAATTCAAAATTTGAAATATGGTTTCTACTAAATGCTTATTGCTTTTGCACCGTTGTAAAGTCAAAAATCATAAATCGCACCACTGTAAGTGGGGGACCAGCTGTATTTGCACGCCTGACTTACCTCCACCACTAGACTGTTAATTCCCTTAAGACAGGATCCAAGGCTATTTATTCCTGTTACTGTACCTGTCACAGCACCCTGCATGTGATAGATGCTTATGGGACAAATACATTAATGAATGGGTATGGGCAAATCACTTAACCTCATTTAGTCTGATTTGAAAAGTGAGTTGGAGTGCAAACATCAACATTCCAGTTCTAGAAACGTTTGCAATGACAACTTTCCATCCTACTTCCCCTTAAATATTGAAGGATATGATGAATATCTCAACCTTATATAGAAATCTGGATACATAACCTTGATTTTAAAGGGTGTAGAGAAACCTTTTCTGGCCCTCAGTCCCTGCCTTCTTCAGACCCAACCGATCTTCAGTTAGACAGTATCAGACTTGACAGTCATCTTCCTCTTGAGCAGAAATCTATTCCTCCCATTTCCCTTCCCTCACATCTCAAATCACCCCTTCTCTGATGCTTTCCTAATCCTTTTGTGATCTCTCCACAGATCTATTTTGCCTCTCGGTTAAGACTCAATGCCTTACACATCCAGCTGAATCAAGTTCCAGTTCACACTTTTCCTCTAACCCATCACAAACTTGCATAACTTTGCTCAAAATATGCTCCTAAGAATGTCTTTTCCTCTATTTCTGCTTCCTAAATATGTTCTCAGCCTTTACAATTCAATTTACTGCCTTTTGCTTTGAGAAACCTTTCTTGACCTCCCAGGTGGAAGCCCTCCTTCTTGGGTCTCCTGCAATGGGCATCTCTTTAAAGCACTTTTTAATTAGTACCTTATATAGTTTGGCTCTGTCCCCACCCAAATCTCATCTTGAATTGTAGTTCATATGTCATAGGAGGGACCCAGTGGGCAGTAATTGGATCATGGGGGCAGTTTCCCCCTTGCTGGTCTTGTGATAGTGAATTGATTCTCATGAAAGCTGATGGTTTTGTAAGGGGCTTTTCTGCCTTTGCTTGGCACTCCTCTCTCCTGCTGTCTTGTGAAGAAGAATGTGTTTGCTTCCCCTTCCACCATGATTGTAAATTTCCTGAGGCCTCACCGGCCATGCAGAACTGTGAGTCAATTAAACCTCTTTCCTTTATAAATTACCCAGTCTTGGATATTTCTCCATAGCAGTGTGAAAATCGGCTCTACACTCTGCACTTAGTAGTCTTGGGTTTAAATTCTGCCTCCACCACTTACTAACTGTGTGACCTTAGACAAGTCACTAAACATTTCTAGCTCTCCATGAATAACAATGATAATGCCAATGGTTTAATAATAATAATAATATTATTATTGTAAATAATTATTAACTTGCCTCAGTGGGAGGTTATGAAGTTAGAGACAATGCATATAAAAATAAGCCATTTATGATGAAATCTCTGTCACATAGTAGGACATGGTGGCATGGTGTTCATTAAAGAGGGATATCGCCTCTACCTCTGCCACAGTGCCTTACCCACAGCAGGTACTCAACATGTTTGTGGATTGAATACGTGAGGGGTAGGATTATGAGTTCAGTGTGCTGTAAAAATTGTATCTCCTTGGCAGGGCGCAGTGGCTCACTCCTGTAATCCCAGTGCTTTGGGAGGCCAAGGCGGGGGGTCACGAGGTCAGGAAATCGAGACCATCCTGGCTAATACAGTGAAACACTGTCTCTACTAAAAATATAAAAAATTAGGTGGGCAGGATGGTGGGCGCCTGTAGTCCCAGTTACTCGGGAGGCTGAGACAGGAGAATGGCGTGAACCCAGGAGGTGGAGCTTGCAGTGAGCCGAGATTGCATCACCATACTCCAGCCTGGGTGACAGAGCGAGACTCCATCTCAAAAAAAAAAAAATTGTATATCTTTGAACATGAAAGTGAAGAGTGCCCCTCACTTTGGCACAGAGCCAGAAGCCAGAACAAGGCTGAAGCTGAGCTGAATCTTGCCAAAATAATATAAATACATGAAAGTATCTCACGATTATTACTTCTCTCAGCATTTCAGAGATAAAACTATGTTAAAGGTAAAAAGAAAAACACTCCATTGCCCAGGCTGGAGTACAGTGGCATAATCATGGCTCACTGCAGCCTTGATTTTCCAGGCTCAAGCAATCCTCCCACCTCAGCCGCCTGGGTAGCTGAGACCACAAGCACACGCCTGGCTGATTTGTTTTATTTTTTGTAGAGATGGGTTTTTGCCATGTTGCCCAGTCTGGTCTCAAACTCCTGAGCTTAAGACATCCTCCCACATCGGCCTCCCAAAGTGCTGGGATTCAGGCATAAACCACCATGCTTGGACTAAAATTATTTAAAAAGGGAAAAAATTCTTAAAAATCAAAATCAAAGGCCAGGCACGGTGGCTCACATCTGTAATCCCAGCACTTTGGGAGGCCAAGGCAGGTGGATCAAGAGGTCAGGAGATCGAGACCATCCTGGCCAACGTGGTGAAACCCTGTCTCTACTAAAATACAAAAAATTAGCTGGGCGTGGTGGTGGGCGCCTATAATCCCAGCTACTCAGGAGGCTGAGGCAGGGGAATCACTTGAACCTAGAAGGCGGAGATTGCAGTAAGCCAAGATCGCACTCCAGCCTGGCAACAAAGTGAGACACGGTCTAAAAAAAAAAAAATCAAAATCAAATTGCCAATGTTCCCAATACCATGACTCTCTTTTCCATTTAGAGATCAGGCAGGAAAATTCCATGCAACACTGGCAATTTATGAATGATACTAAAAGTCAGACTAGAAAGTGGAGTTTTGTTTTTGCAAGGATCAAGTTATATCCAAGAGCTCTGAGGTACTGATGCTGGAAGAGACTGAGATGAGAGGTTAAACCATTTATAATTCAAACAAACCCATGGAAAGTATGCAGAAAAATGAAACTGACGCCATCCTTGGCAGAGAAAATGATTTCTGCAGAAGCTGTTTTTCCAATTAGAAGAAAATGAAGTTGGTGGCAATAAAGTTGGGAAGAAAGCAGTCACAGTAATATGGCTATGGGGTAGAGACGGACCAGCCTGTGGGAAGGTATGGTGTCGCATGCCAGCAGAATGAGCTAGAGATGGAGAAGTTGGTTATCAAAGCTAAACTCTGTGCCTAACTTCAGTAAGATCTAGAAAGCAAGCTGTACCTGCCATCAGCTTTTTTTTTTTTTTTTTTTTTTTAAAGAGACGGAGTCTCGCTCTGTCACCTGGGCTGGAGTGCAGTGGCCGGATCTCGGCTCACTGCAAGCTCCGCCTCCCGGGTTTACGCCATTCTCCTGCCTCAGCCTCCCGAGTAGCTGGGACTACAGGCACCTGCCACCTCGCCCAGCTAGTTTTTTGTATTTTTTAGTAGAGACGGGGTTTCACCATGTTAGCCAGGATGGTCTTGATCTCCTGACCTCGTGATCCGCCCGTCTCGGCCTCCCAAAGTGCTGGGATTACAGGCTTGAGCCACTGCGCCCAGCCCCATCAGCTTTTTACTATGGAACCAGGGTCTGTATGAACTTACAGATTAATTATTTAACTTTAAATCACAGATCCAGTTAGAAACACCAAAAAAAGATACAATGTGAAGACACTTTAGCTGTGGCCCCTTGATTCTATTTTCTTGTCTGCATTAGAAGTTAAATTCCAACATAAACACTGCAGGAAACCTGAGAAAGAAGTTAGGATCTTCAGTTATATGAGATCTGCCTGTTGTTGTCCATGGGAACCCCAAAACTCATCAATGAAGCTTTGTTACCACCAGTCAGATGACCTCCACCATCATGAGTTCCGTGTTAGCCACTAGGGATATGAAGATGAATTGAATGAATGAATATGCCTGCTTCTATAAGTAGAGAAACACCAACAGAAAGAAGTTTGAAATTAGATGGAGCAGACTCTGTTGTTTGTCTGCCCAGGGTGCCTTCACCTTTTGCTTACATAACAGAAGCCATATTTTGTTCAGTTGTCCTCCCCAAGAGGATATCTAGACTTGGAGGTGGAGTTGGAGTAGGCTAATCTAACCATGACAATCACATTCCTTTTTCTATAATAGATGGGAAAATCAGAATGCAGCCAATCAGTGTGTGCCTTATATGGCTTTGCTGTGTCTCCACCCAAATCTCATCTTGAATTGTAGCTCCCACAATTCCCACGTGTTGTGGGAGGGACCTGGTGGAATGTAATTGAATCATGGGGTGGGTCTTTCCTGTGCTGTTCTCATGATAGTGAATAAGTCTCAAGAGATCTGATGGTTTTATAAAGGGCAGTTCCCCTACACATGCTCTCTCTTGCCTGCTGCCATGTAAGACGTGACTTTGCTCCTACTTTGCCTTCCACCATGATTGTGAGGCCTCCCCAGCCATTTGGAACTGTGAGTCCATTAAACCTCTTTCCTTTATAAATTACCTAGTCTCAGGTATATCTTTATTAGCAGCATGAGAACGGACTAATACAGTGCCACTCTCCTGGAAGCTGTTATTGGACTGGGATTGGACGTATGATTATTTCTGGAGACAATTCAAGGGAAGAGCTGAAATCCCATAGTCGATAGTCTCTTTTTCTCTCTTCCTCTTTCCTGTTAGACATGAACAAAAAATCTTGTCACCCCAATTTTACCTGCAGTCACTTGTGACATTACATGAAACAGCTTGAGCATAACACACAGAAAAGAGAGAAGGGCCGAGAGAATCACAAAAGATCCTGGCCCATCCCATGTGACACCATACCTTCACACAGATCAGTGCTGTCCAATCAAAATAGAATGTGAGCCATATACATAATCTTAAATTTTCTAGTGGCAGTTACTAAAAGAGTAAAAAGAAACAGGTATCATTGTAATCCATGCTGTCTGCATGAAATATTCAAATATCAAATATTGATGCAACAATCTCAACAAAGAAGAACAAAGGTATAAGATTCATACTTGGTTACTTGGTTTTAAAAGTTACTACAAAGCTACAGCAATCAAGAGTGCAGTACTGGAAACAACGTAAGTGTCCATTGATGGATGACTGGATAATGATTTGTGGCATATATAGGCAATTGAATATTATTCAGCCATAAAAAGGAGATCCTGCCATTTGCAATAACATGGATGAAACTGGAAGACATTATGTTAAGTGAAATAAGCCAGATACAGAAAGAAAACTATTGTATGGTCTCTCACATATGTGGAACCTTTCTTTAAAAAGTCAAACACATGGAAACAGTAACACAGTGGTTACCAGAGGTGGAATTTGAGGGAAAGAATAGGGAGATACAAGTCAAAGGACACACAATTGCAGTTATGAATATAAGTCTAGAGATCTAATGTATGCCATGAGTACTACAGTTAATAATTTTGTATTATATATACTGAGAATTTGCTAAGAGAGACAATTTTAGGTGCTCTTACCATAAAAAGAAAGTTAACTATGTGAGATGATGGATATGTTAATGGGCTTGATTGTAGTAATCCTTTCTTGACTATAGTAATCATTTTACTATGTATATGTATATCAAAACATCATAGTGGACACCTTAAATATATACAATTTGAAAATAAAAGCTGGGCACAGTGGTGCATACTTGTAGTCTCAACCACTTAGGAGGCTGAGGTGGGAAAATTACTTGGATCCAGGAGTTCGATTCCAGCCTGGGCAATATAGTAAGACCCAATCTCAAAAAAAACTGTGATAGTAGCATAGGAACAGACATACATCAATGGAATATAATCCAGAGACCAGAAATAAACCCATACAGTTATGGTCAATTGATTTTTGACAAGATTGCCAAGAAAATTCAAGGGGGAAAGAATAATCTTTTTGACAAATGGTGCTAGAACAACTGCATAGCCACATGCAAAAAGTGAGGTTGGACCCCCAACTGATATGGTTTGGATGCTTGTCCCCTCCAAATCTCATGTTAAAATGTGATCCCCAGTGTCGGAGGTGGGGCTGGTGGGAGGTGTTGTGTCTTGGGGGTGGATCCCTCATGAATCCCTCAGAGTTCTTGCTCTGAGTTCACAGGAGATCTGGCTGTTTAAGAGTGCAGCACTATCCTCCAACAACCTCCTTCTCTTGCCTGTGATGCACCTGCTCCCTCTTCACCTTCCACCATGAGTGGAAGCTTTCTGAACTCCTCACCAGAAGCAGATGCTGGTGCCATGCTTCCTATACAGCCTGCAGAACCATGAGCCAAATAAACCTCTTTTCTTGATAAATTACCCAGCCTCAGGTATTCCTTTATAGTAATGCAAAATGGAACAACACACCTACTTTTCACATTGGGACCAGCCTGACCAACAAGGAGAAACCTTGTCTCTACCAAAAATACAAAATTAGCCGGGTGTGGTGCTGCATGCCTGTAATCCCAGCTACGCAGGAGGCTGAGACAGGAGAATTGCTTGAACCCGGAAGGCAGAGGCTGCAGTGATCATGCCATTGTACTCCACACTCCAGCCTGGGCTACAAGAGCGAAACTCCACATCAAAAAAAAAAAGTAAAATACTTAAATGTAAAAGATAATACCATCAAACGTGTAGAAGAAAACAGAGGAGTAAATCTCTATAGCATTTGGTAGGCAATGGTGTCTTAGATGTGATAACAAAAGCAAAAACAACTAAAGAAAAAAAATAACTCAAACTTCATCAAAATTAAATACTCTTGTCTGGGAGCAGTGGCTCATGCCTGTAATCCCAGCAGTTTTGAAGGCTGAGGCAGGTGGATTGCTTGAGCTCAGGAGTTCAAGCCTGGGCAACATGGCGAAACCCCATCTTCACAAAAAATACAAAAATTAGCCAGGTGTGGTGGTTGGTGCCTACAGTCCCAGCTACTCGGGAGGCTGAGGTAGGAGGATCAATTGAGCCTGGGAGGCAGAGGTTGCAGTGGGCAGAGATTGCACCACTGCACTTCAGCCTGGGCAACAGAGCGAGACCCTAGTCCAAAAAAGAAATGAAAACTCCTGTGCATCAAAGGACATTATTAAGAAAGTACAAAGCAACCCAGACAATGGGAGAAAATATTTATAAATCATATATCTGATAAGGGTCCAATATCCAGAATATATAAAGAACTGTTACAAATCAACAATAAAAAGAATAATAGCCCCATTTTATTTTATTTATTTATTTTTTGAGACGGAGTCTCGCTCTGTCGCCCAGGCTGGAGTGCAGTGGCATGATCTCGGCTCATTGCAAGCTCCGCCTCCTGGGTTCACGCCATTCTCCTGCCTCAGCCTCCCGAGTAGCTGGGACTACAGACACCCGCCACCATGCCTGGCGAATTTTTTTTTTTTTTTGTATTTTTAGTAGAGACGGGGTTTCACCATGTTAGCCAGGATGGACTCAATCTCCTGACCTTGTGATCCTCCCACCTCAGCCTCCCAAAGTGCTGGGATTACAGGCATGAGCCTCTGCTCATGGCCAATAGCCCCATTTTTAAAAGGGCCAAGGATTTGTATAGACATTTCTCCAAAGAAGATATACAAATGACTAATAAACACATGAAAAGATGTTCAATTTCATTTGTCTTTAGGGATATGCAAATCAAAACCGCTGTTAAGATACCACTGCACACCACTGACATGGCTATCATCAAAAAGGCAGACAATAGCAAATGTCGACAACGATGTGGGAAATTGGAGCCTTCACTCATTGCTGATGGGAATGTAAAATAATGCAGCTGCTTCGGAAAATAGTCTGGCAGGTCCTCAAAAACTTAAACATAGAGTTCCTGTGTGACCCAACAATTCCACTTCTAGATACATATCCAAGAAAATTGAAAACATGTGCTCACACAAAAATTTGCACACAAAGATTCAGTACAGCATCATTTCTAATAGCCCAAAAATGCAAATTATTTAGTTGTAAAACAGAATGAAGCACCAATAGTCAGTAAGAATGAACCTTGAAAACATTATACTAGTGAAAGAAGCCAGACACAAAAGGCCACATATTGTATGATTTCACGTATACAAATTAGCCAAAATACCAAATCAAATCCGTACAGACAGAAAATAGACTTGTGATTTCCAGGGCTGAGGACAGAAAGAAATGACTGCAAATGGAGTGATGAACGTTTTCTGCAATTCTTTTGGGGTGATGAAAATTTTCTGCAATTTGGTGATGGCTGTCCAACTTTGTGCATATGCTCAAGATCACTGGATTGTATAGCTTAATGGAGTGATTTTATGATATGCCAACTCTACCTTCATTTTAAAAATGGCAAAGATAATCAAATCTCTATCACTGAATTACATCCTTTGAGCATGTGGTGCAATAAAATAAGCTATAAGTACAGTTTGAATACGTAGGCTGAGAAGGAAAGCACTGCAGATGACTGAAGGGAAAACTAAATGAACACTTTTTTTTTTGTTTTTGGATGCAGGGGTAATTTTTCTGATTTGTGTCAAAATGGCAAACCAGTGCTGGTTGCAGTTTCCTTCCCCCCAAAATCAACCTTAGAGAAATGATTTTTTAAAAAATTTTTTAAAATTTGTGTGTGTGTGTGTGAGAGATGGAGTTTCACTCTTATTGCCCAGGCTGGAGTGCAAGGGCACCATCTCAGCTCACTGCAACCTCCACCTCTCAAGTTCAAGCGATTCTCCTGTCTCAGCCTCCTGCAAGAAATGATTTTTTAAAAAACAGAGAATATGGTCTCCACAAACAAACAAAAACAGGAACTGAAGTTAGACGTCCTAACTGAAGCTGCCCAGGAGGGGTTGTGGGATACTGGTGATTCCAGCCAGGGCAGAAGCAGCTGGCGGGTGGCATGAAGAGCTCAGACTGGGGAAAGATCTTAAGTCCTGCTCTTGCTTCTTCCCCCAAGTGAGCTTGGCACCATTATTAGCTCCCTCTTCACCGCAGAAATCCCAGGTCACTGGTGTCTGAGGGCAGTGCAAATGTCTGCTGGGCTGAGGATTTGATGAAACTGATGTGGGCCAACTGGCTACTTTCTGGTCATCTCAACAATACCCTCTGCCTCCAGATTCCCAGGGTTCATGGGTCTCAGCCCAGAGACACTGCCTCCTCTTCATCCTGCTTCTCACTGAGAGTGTACAGTTGTAAGCATACATGCTGCTAACTCTATGGCTCAAACATTTACCAAGCAATGAGTAATGAGTTTTAAAACATAGATGAATCAAGAGGTATCATTAGAGATGTCAACAAACCTTCATAGAAACTCATAGGACAAGGAGATAAAAAACACAGATAGAAGCTGGGCATGGTGGTGCCCACCTCTAGTCCCAGCTACTCTGGAGACTGAGGCAGGAGGATCGTTTCAGTTCAGGAGTTTGAGTCCAGCCTGGGCAGCACAGCAAGACCCATAGTCTCTTCAAAACAAAAACAAAAACTTCTCTTTGGGAAAAAAACACAGATAGCAAAGATCTAAAAAATGTAATTAATAAATTCAAGCTATATAAATATGCATATACAAACATATGTACACATGCATATGTTTATCTAGAACACATATTACTTATATTAATATACGTTTGTATATATAATATGTATGTATGCATTTGTGAGAGGGAGAAGAAACTCTACATACTAAAGAACAGAATATACCTTTTTTTTTTTTCTGAGACAGAGTCTCACACTGTTGCCCAGGCTGAAGTGCAGTGGTGTGGTCTCAGCTCACCGCAACCTCTGCCTCCGAGGCTCAAGCCATCTTCCCACCTCAGCCTTCTGAGTAGCTGGGACCACAGGCACGTGCCACCAAGGCTGGCTAATTTTTTTATGAATACTTTTTGTAGAGATGGGATTTTGCTGTTACCCAGGCTGGTCTTGAACTCCGGAGCTCAAGCGATCCTTCTGCCTTGACCTCCCGAAGTGCTGGGATTACAGGCATGAGCCACCGTGCCTGGCCAGAATACATCATCTTTTTCTGCACATTTTTGAGTACATATGGAAAAAATATTAGTGAAAAATAGACCATAAATTAGGCCATAAAAGAAACCTCAATAAATTCCAAGGGAACAGGATCATACACACCATATTGACCAGGTTTTTCAGCTACAATGCAATAAAATTAGGATTTAATAACAAAAGATGACCACAGAAATACCACATGTCTGGAAAACTAAATAACTTTAAGAAACAACTTGGCCGGATGCCGTGGCTCATTCCTGTAATCCCAGCACTTTGGGAGGCCGAGGCAGGCGGATCACCTGAGGTCGGGAGTTCGACCAGCCAGACCAATACGGAGAAACCCCGTCTCTACTAAAAATACAAAATTAACCGGGCATGGTGGCACATGCCTGTAATCCCAGCTACTCGGGAGGCTGAGGCAGGAGAATCGCTTGGACCCAGGAGGTGGTGGAGGTTGCAGTGAGACAAGATCGTGCCGTTGCACTCCAGCCTGGGCAGCAAGAGCAAAACTCAATCTCAAAAAAAAAAAAAGAAAAGAAAAGAAGAAAGAAACAACTCATAGATTGTAGAGGAAACAAAAGGGAAACTAAAAAATTCTCAACACTGAATGATAATAAAAGTATTTCTTTCTTGCTCTGATAATGCAATCAGAACGACTTTTATCAAGACGGGTGTGGTGTGTGTTAAGTTTCACAGCCAACCTGAGCCTCCTACTCAAGGGATCACACTGCATGATTTTAGCACTGAAGCTATAAGAAGTTCAGATTTTTTTTTCTTTTTTTTCGAGACGGAGTCTTGCTCTGTCACCCAGGCTGGAGTGCAGTGGTGCGATCTCAGCCTCCCAGGTTCACACCACTTGCTCATTGCAAGCTCCGCCTCTCATTCAGGCCATTTTCCTGCCTAAGCCTCCCAAGTAACTGGGACTACAGGCGCCCACCACCATGCCTGGCTAATGTTTTGTACTTTTAGTGGAGACGGGGTTTCACCGTGTTAGCCAGGATGGTCTCGATTTCCTGACCTTGTGATCCGCCTGCCTCGGCCTCCCAAAGTGCTGGGATTACAGGCGTGAGCCACTGCACCCTGCCAAGAGGTTCAGATTTTTAAGATCAAACTGTGATGCACCCGGTCATAAAGAGTCTGATTTCTTCTTCCTTAAAAATCAGTAATGTTCAGGCTGGGTGCAGTGGCTCACCCCTGTAATCCCAGCACTTTGGAAGACTAAGGCAGGGGGATCACCTGAGCTCAGGAGTTCGAGACCAGCCTGGCCAACATGATGAAACCCTGTCTCTACCAAAAATACAAAAATTAGCTGGGTGCGGTGGCATGCACCTGTAGTCCCAGCTACCTGGGAGGCTGAGGTAGAAGAATTGCTTGAACCTGGGAGGCGGAGGTTGCAGTGAGCTGAGGTCGCACCACTGCACTCCAGCCTGGGCGACAAAACGAGACACTGTCTCACAAAAAACAAACAAACAAACAAAAAAACACACAGGAATTTTCTATACTCCATGAAGAAATAATTCAATGAAGTATTGTTGGAGATAATCTTAGTAACACATTCAAATGCAACACAACAAAAAGGAATGCTACCTGACAATGGCAGCCAAAGAGGAGAGAGGAATTCACAGTCAACTACCTCCCAAATGGACACAGAATCTTCCAGCTTCAGATGGACTTGCTGGTTGGGTGAGCCTGGGAAGGAGCAGACTTCCCTGAAAGATCTGTCTGTGGTTTCTCGTCCTTGTTCTAGCTGCATCTTCAGAACTGCCTGGGAGAGCCACCAAATGCTTGCTGCCATTCTCAATGTCATAAATTATGAATTAGGAACTTTTAAGTTAGTATATGAAGTGGACAAGTGTTGTTTTTACTTACCAGGCATTATGTCCCACTTTTTTTTTTTTTTTTTTGAGATGGAGTCTTGCTCTGTTGCCCAGGCTGGAGTGCAATGGCACGATCTCTGCTCACTACAGCCTCCGCCTCCCGAGTTCAAGCCATTCTCCTGCCTCATCCTCCCAAGTAGCTGGGATTACAGGCGCCCATCACCACACCTGGCTAATTTTTGTATTTTTGGTAGAGACAGAGTTTCACTATATTGGCCAGGCTGGTCTCAAACTCCTGACCTAAGGAGATCCGCCTGCCTTGGCCTCCCAAAGTGTGGGGATTGCAGGCGTGAGCCACCACACCCAGACATGCCCCACTTTTTTGATAGCAGCATCCTACATTTTTCTTGGAAAATTACCCCTCCCTGCTTCCAGGCTGTGTGGTCCATGTAGACACCTTCCCGTGCTTGAGGGATGGCTACCTGTCAGATGAGACCAACATTTCTAGGGCACAGCGATGGCTTTACCTCTGGGAAGATGGATCAATGATTCATCTGCCACGTGGGAGATTTTTGCAGGGTTGTTTTTTGCTGTTGTTGTTTTTGTTTTGAGAAGGAGTTTCGTTCTTGTTGCGCAGGCCAGAGGGCAATGGTGCGATGTTGGCTCACTGCAAATTTCACCTCCTGGGTTCAAGCAATTCTCTTGCCTCAGCCTCTCGAGTAGCTGGGATTACAGGCATGCACCACCATGCCCGGCTAATTTTGTATTTTTAGTAGAGATGGGGTTTCTCCATATTGGTCGGGCTGGTCTCGAACTCCCTACCTCAGGTGATCTGCCCACCTTGGTCTCCCAAAGTGCTGGGATTACAGGCGTGAGCCACCACGCCCGGCCGCAGGGTTTTTTGTGAAAGGAACACTCTGTTGTTTTCAGAGCATAGGCAGTAGGGCACGTAAGTCTGGAGCAGTTTGGGGTCATCTTTGCCATCACATGAACAGAGGCCTACAATAAAGGCAGTACAGAAAACAAAAACAAAAACAGGAAGTCAAGAGATGAAGAGGGACCCTTTCTTGATGACATCGTGTCTGAAGTTAGATGTTTGCCTTAACTTTTTGATTACACAAGTCAATGAATTCCTTTTTTAAAAATTAAGCTAATTTGAGATTTATCACTTGCAACAGAAAGCAGAATGACCAATATAGCAGCTAGTAAGAAATACTAGACAAAGCCAATTGGATTTGGAACCAGATTTTGGTTCAACCTATCCATCATCAATGAAAGATGTAGGCCTTCTTGATTATTAAAAATCAGGAAACAACAGATGCTGGCGAGGCTGTGGAGAAATAGGAATGCTTTTACACTGTTGGTGGGAGTGTAAATTAGTTCAACCATTGTGGAAGACAGTGTGGGGATTCCGCAAGAATCTAGAACCAGAAATACCATTTGACCCAGCCATCCCATTACTGGGTATATACCCAAAGGATTATAAATCATTCTACTATAAAGACACATGCACACATATGTTTACTGCAGTACTATTCACAATAGCAAAGACTTGGAACCAGCCCAAATGCCCATCAGTGATAGACAGGATAAAGAAAATGTGGCACATATACACCATTGAATACTATGCAGCCATAAAAAAGAATGAGTTCACGTCCTTTGCAGGGACAGGACGAAGCTAGAAACCATCATTCTCAGCAAACTAACACAGGAACAGAAAACCAAACACCGCATGTTCTCACTCATAAGTGGGAGTTGAACAATGAGAACACATGGACACAGGGAGGGGAACATCACCCACCAGGGCCTGTCAGATGGTGGGAGGCAAGGGGAGGAAGAGCATTAGGACAAATACCTAATGCATGTGGGACTTAAAACCTAGATGACCCGTTGATGGGTGCAGCAAATCACCATGGCACGTGTATACCTATGTAACAAACCTGCACGTTCTGCACATGTATTCTAGAACTTAAAGTAAAATTTAACAATAAATAAATTAAATAAACTTTATGTTTTAACTAGAAAGCAAAAAACAAACAAAAAGATGGATTCCTTCTTAAAAGAGAAGAGACAATATTATCCTGGTCACTAATATAAACAAGTATTATTCTTAATTTTAAAAGGCACCTTTGTGATAGTGCTTGAATATCAAAGAACTATAATGAAGTTTAAAATATGTTGACCAAAATGCAGACAGCTGGCTGTACAGCAAAGCTCCATTAAGTACTCTACAGATGCAGCTAATTTGAGAAACACTGATCGAGGTTTTCGTATTGCCACCCTTCTGTCCGTGGTGGCCTCGCAACATTCCCTCCCTTTCTATACGGAAGTGTGTGTTTTGGACATCGGTATGTTCAACTCCTTTTCTTCACAAGTCTAGTGAAAAAAAACTTGAACCAGACAGAAAAACAATGAGATCTTCATTTATGTAAACATATTGGCTCTTTCACTGATTTATGGGCAAGTTTTTGGGGTGCTCTTTAGAGTTGCCTTCTTGAAATTAGCCACAATGCACACCCTCTGCCTTCCCAGAAGGGCATTATAAAGAAAAGAGGCCAGGAACAGTGGCACGTGCCTGTAATCCCACCTATGTCGGAGGTTGAGGCAGGAAGATCACTTGAACTTGGAAGTTTGAGACCAGCCTGGGCCACAAAGTGAGACCCCATCTCAAAACAGACAGAAAAGAATACAGGGTCTACCTAGGAAAGGAACCAAGAGCATATGTATAAAAACCCGAGCACGAGTCGGGTGCAGTGGCTCACTCCTGTAATCCCAGCACTTTGGGAGGCCGAGGTGGGTGGATCACGAGGTCAGGAGTTAGAGACCGCCTGGCTAACACGGTGAAACCCCGTCTCTACTAAAAATACAAAACATTAGCCGGGCATGGTGGCAGATGCCTGTAGTCCCAGCTACTTGGGAGGCTGAGGCAGGAGAATGATGTGAACCTGGGAGGTGGAGCTTGCAGTGAGCTGAGATCGTGCCACTGCACTCCAGCCTGGGTGACAGAGCAAGACTCCATCTCAAAAACAAACAAACAAACAAACAAACAAAAACTTAAGCATGAGTCAAGTGCAGCGGCTCACTCCTATAATCCCAGCACTTTGGGAGGCCGAGGCAGGTTGATCACAAGGTCAGGAGTAAGAGACCAGCCTGACCAACATGGTGAAACACCGTCTCTACTAAAAATACAAAAATTAGCCAGGTGTGGTGGTGCACACCTGTAGTCCCAGCTACTCGGGAGGCTGAGGCAGGAGAATCACTCGAACCCGGGAGATAGAGGTTGCAGTGAGCTGGGATCATGCCACTGCACTCCAGCCTGGGTAACGGAACGAGACTCTGTCTCAAAAAAACAAAACAGGCCGGGTGCAGTGGCTCAAGCCTGTAATCCCAGCACTTTGGGAGGCCGAGACGGGCGGATCACAAGGTCAGGAGATGGAGACCATCCTGGCTAACACGGTGAAACCCCGTCTCTACTAAAAAACACAGAAAACTAGCCGGGCGAGGTGGCAGGTGCCTGTAGTCCCAGCTACTCGGGAGGCTGAGACAGGAGAATGGCGTGAACCCGGGAGGTGGAGCTTGCAGTGAGCTGAGATCCGGCCACTGCACTCCAGCCTAGGGGACAGAGCGAGACTCGTCTCAAACACAAAACAAAACAAAAAAACCTGAGCATGTTTGTATGCATGAATGCTTTCTGACAGTGCAAATCCAGATTACATACCAATATTTACATTAAAAAAGCAAAAGTACCCTCCAACCCAAGGAGAATTTTAAACCTCTTCTTGCCATCACTCTCATTTGCACTTGAAAAGAACTGTCAGTCAAATAACTTTTTTTTTTCTTACTGGAGAGATGGTTCTCTTGGAAGACTACGTTTTTCTTTTTTAGGCTACAACATGCTTCACGACTTAGAAGTGCTCATCTTCTTGAAATCACGTGGGCTTTATTTTTCTTTTTTTTTGAGATGGAGTCTCGCTCTGTTGCCCAGGCTGGAGTGCAGTGGCATGATCTCGGCTCACTGCAAGCTCTGCCTCCCGGGTTCACACCATTCTCCTGCCTCAGCCTCCGGAGTAGCTGGGACTACAGGTGCCCACCACCACGCCCGGCTGATTTTTTGTATTTTCAGTATAGACGGGGTTTCACCATGTTAGCCAGGGTGGTCTGGATCTCCTGACCTCGTGATCCGCCCGCCTCGGCCTCCCAAAGTGCTGGGATTACAGGCATGAGCCACCATGCCCGGCCTACTTTTCAAGTCTTGAATTAGAGAGATGTTATCTGGATAAAAATACACCCATGGGGAAAGGATTATTTGCAACTCAGAAATGATAACCTCGTTCATTTGGTGGCAGCCCAGCAAGCGAGGGCCGATACAGTAATCTAATGTATAGGTTGTTTTGTTTTGTTTTGCTTTTTTGAGATGGAGTCTTGCTCTGTCGCTCAGGCTGGAGTGCAGTGGCACGATCTCGGCTCACTGCAACCTCTGCCTCCTGGGTTCAAGCGATTCTTTTGCCTCAGGCTCCTAAGTAGGTGGGACTACAGGCATGTGCCACCACATTCAGCTAAGTTTTGTAATTTTAGTAGAGGCGGGGTTTCACCATGTTGGCCAGGCTGGTCTTGAACTCCCGACCTCAAACAATCCACCCCACCTTAGCCTCCCAAAGTCCTGGGATTACAGACGTGAGCCACCATGCCCGGCCGGCCTAATGTATAGTTTTAAAAACCATAGTTGTTTTGGTTGAAGTAATACGGAAAGGAGTCCTTTTCTGATAGCTCAGCAGGTCTTCCAAGTGTGATTGTCAAAATGGTAGGGACTGACTAAAAAAATCAAACAAACAAACAAAAAGAAAAAAAAAAAAAACTATTCTATGTCATAAAGTGAAAGCCAATGCTGAACTCTTCTCCAAAAAAGAAGAAAGTGAGAACAAGCAAACCCCAGGGCTGCTGGGCCTACAGGTAGCTGTAAGGTGTGAAAGCAGCAGAGGAGTCTAAATCAAACTGAATTTCAAGATTTCGGTTCTAAGAGAAGTTCCCCACTCAACTACCCCAACCCTTTCTAGAATGTTGTGTGTTCTCTGCACTGTCCCCAGGGTGAACACATATCATGGCTCCTTCATAGATTTGCCATGTTCTTCCTTTTTCTTTCCTTTAACAACAACTGGCAGATACCCTTTCTTTTTATGGGTACTCTTGGCACTTTGGTTCTTAATTTAGTTTGGGTTGATTCTGTCCGTTTCTTTTGGCAGGTGGCAGTCACAGGTGGCCTGGAACCTGGGGCACACACAGTCCCACCTGGTTCCCTTAAGGATTCCCTGGTTAGTGCTGAGGCCTAATAGCCTTGAACTCTCTGCCTGCATCTTATCTGCTGCATGCTCTGAGCTCCCTGAGATGGGGCAGCCATGGTAGCCGCTGCTGTCAGCTGTCTTAGAGTTGGGAATTTACAAGGGCTGGTCGTTCGTGCCTCCCCATTACTCTCTTGCTCTTGTTGATGTCCACACTGTGAAGAGATGCCCTTGCACATCCACCCCCATTCCTGCTTTTTATTATGGCTGTTGACCAAATTCCCCTTCAGGCATTGGGTCCACATCCACCCTCCCTTGTCCACACCCACAGCCCTAAGCCCGGGGAACAGCTTGTAACGCTCTCATTTCACTGTTCTTTGAAATAACAAGGTGATGTGGTACAGTGGGAAGACTGCGGTCTTTGAAGTTTGATGGTTTTGTGACCTTAGGCCACTCACCAGCGGTTCCCACTTTGCAAGGTTCTGGTGAGGATCTGGAATAAAGGCTATTCCTGGAACATGAATGGAGAACCCATTTCATAAGCAATGTTTTCTGTTTGTTAACAGAGGCAGAAATGACATTGACGTAGCCATCTTCTTTTACTTCTGCTGTGAGGCAGTGACCACCAGAGCCGTCTTAACTTGATTGCTCCTAATCCGGAATGTTCTGTTCCTTTGGGCACAGCAGGGCTGTTTATGTGGAAGAAGGAGCCCTCTGCTGGTCATCAGGAAGTGTTGCAGTTAATTTGCAATTTGCTTGTCTCATTCAAGTGGTTTGCTCTGTTTTTTTGGTTTTAAGACGCACAATCACTTGTTGACCTGGATGCTGGGAGGTGTGTTCAGAGAGAGTTGAGGCTACCAGAGATGAGATATGGAGGTGGCCTTCAGGGAGTTAAGCTATCCCACTCTTTCGTTTTGCTGAGGACCAAAAGATTGCTCGGGACCTCCTTCAGTGCTAAAATCCACCAAGTCTTGGACCAATCTAGACAAGTCGGTTTAGGGCTATCCCATTCACTCTGATGCTGGGCAGAAACCAGGCATCTAAGTGTTGAAGCTCGGGACTGACGGTTTAAATGGGAGCAAGGGGCTGGGCTCGGTGGCTCACGCCTGTAATCCAGCACTTTGGGAGGCCAAGGCGGGTGGATCACCTGAGATCAGGAGTTCGAGACCAGCCTGGGCAACATGGCGTAACCCCGTCCCTACTAAAAATACAGAAATTATCGGGGTGTGGTGGCAGGCTCCTGTAATCCCAGCTACTCAGGAGGCTGAGGCAGGAGAATCCCTTGAACCCAGGAGGTAGAGGTTGGAGTGAGCCGAGATCATACTACTGCACTTCACCCTGGGTGACAGAGTGAGACTCCATCTCAAAATAAATAAATAAATGGGAGCGGCCGGGCGCGGTGGCTCAAGCCTGTAATCCCAGCACTTTGGGAGGCTGAGACGGGTGGATCACGAGGTCAGGAGATCGAGACCATCCTGGGCTACACGGTGAAACCCCGTCTCTACTAAAAAATACAAAAAACTAGCCGGGCGAGATGGCGGGCGCCTGTAGTCCCAGCTACTCGGGAGGCTGAGGCAGGAGAATGGCGTAAACCCGGGAGGCGGAGCTTGCAGTGAGCCGAGATCGTGCCACTGCACTCCAGCCTGGGTGACAGAGCGAGACTCTGTCTCAAAAAATAAATAAATAAATAATAAATAAATAAATATATAAATGGGAGCAAGGATTGAGCAAAGGCTGGAAGGCGAATCAATTTCCTGCAAGGATGGGGTGTACAGCGCCCATCAGATTAGGGACATGGGTGGGAGGGGAAACAGGGAACACTGCATTCTTCAACTGTGTCTAAATTCTGTGATCAAGCTTCCTCTCCATTCCTCTGGGAATTGGCCTTCATCAAAAGAAAGCCCTATGCTTTCAAATTTATGAACTATCGGCTAATCCGTTTTTCTCTTTTGGCAAGATAATTTCAAGGAGGTTTCTCTCTCCACCAAGGATTTGACGGGTGTACTGTTACATCCCTTGGGGAAGAAAAGGGAAACCCAAGTTGTCCTTTGCTTCCCCTAGTGCTTTGCTGATTTAAAATTAATATTTCCTAACTAATCACTAGAAGAGACTAACGATGGCTTAGTCATCAGGTATGGAACAGGAAGTAAAGAAAAGCACCATGCCCTAGAGAAATTGGAGGGAAGACTAAGAACAGAAGACTGCAATCACTTGGGCTGGAAATTGGCCAGGACCACACAGCTAACTCTTACCACTTAGGTGCAGATGTTTTCATGAGCAGAACACAGCAGCCTTCCAACCTGCTTAATATTGCTTTCCAAATAACTCAAATGCCACCGTTATTGCTCCTTGGAAGTTGCCTTTGCAAAGACTTGCCCAGTTCAGTCCCTGCCCAGTGATTCAAAGCTGATCATATTCCATGGTAAAAAGGTCCTACTATTTACTCCAAGACTTTTGACTCTTCTTTCTGTGGTAATGCTGTGCAGAGGAAATTTCTCAGGTTATTGTTATAGAACAGTGGTTTTCAACTGGGGGTGATTTTACTCCCCCTTGCTGCGTCCAGGGATATGTGGCAATGTCTGGAGACATTTTGGTTTTCACAACTTGGTGAGTGCTACTGGCATCACTGCCCGTAACGGGTAGAGGCCAGGGAGACTGCTCACCATCCCTACATTGACAGGATAGCCCCACAAGGAAGTATCCAGCCCCAAACGTCAGTCATGCTGAGGTTGAGAAATCCCGCAGGAAACCGTGGATCTTTTAGTAGGGTTGTGCAATCATCACTACAGTCTAATTTACAACATTTTTATCCCCCTAAGAGAAACTTTTTACTCGTTAGTAGTCAGTCCTTATTTCCATATTCTCATCTCCCCCCAGCACCATCCCTTGGCCCTAAAAAACCACTAATCCACTTTCCATACATTAAAATTTCCATACATTAAAGGATGATACAGGTTCTTACTTCATAGAGTAGTATCACCCCTATTTACAGATAGGGCAACTGAGACCCAGAGAGGTGAATGTCTTACTGCTACTAAAAAGAGGACTCTATTACTCCATCTAAGGCAAGAACAGAGGTCACAACAAACTTTTTCTGTAAAGGGTCAGATAGCGAATATTTTAAGCTTTATAGACCATATAGTCTCCATTGCAACTACTCATTTCTGCTGTTGTAGAGTGAGTGTCGGCATAGACAATACGTAAACAAATTGATGTGTCTGTGTTCAAATAAAACTTTGTTTATCACCTGTAATCCCAGCACTTTGGGAGGCCGAGTTGGGTGGATCACGAGGTCAGGAGTTCGAGACCAGCCTCACCAAAGAGACCAGCCTGGCCAACATGGGGAAACCCTGTCCCTCCTATAAATACAAAAATTAGCCAGGCATGGTGGCAGGTGTCTGTAACCCCAGCTACTTGGGAGGCTGAGGCAGAAGAATTGCTTGAATCTGGGAGGTGGAGGTTGCAGTGAGGTGAGATCGCACCATTGCACTCCAGCCTGGGCAACAGAGCGAGAATCCAAGTCAAACAAAACAACCAACCAAACAAACAAACAAAAAAACCCACTTTATTTACAAAAACAGTTGAAGGGCCAGATTTGGCCTGCAGGCTCTAGCTTGTCAATCCTGGAATTAAACCATTACTGAAAGCCTCAGATTTACCTGGACAACCCCCACCCCTAATTCCTCCTTCTGCTTCCCTAGATCCATCCCTGCAGATGATCATTACCCTGAAGTTTGTCTTTATTGCTCTCTGGTTTAAAAAAAAAATTTTTTTTTTTTTGCTTTCCTAAGCTGTGTGTTGTCAAAACAATGTGTAATCTTCTTTTACTGGGTTTGAGCTTTCAAAATATCATATGGTGTGTGGTCTTGGGCTTTTAAAAATCCAGTCTTGGCTGGGCACGGTGGCTCATGCCTGTAATCCCAGCACTTTGGGAGGCCAAGGCGAGTGGATCATGAGGTCAAGAGATCGAGACCATCCTGGCCAACATGGAGAAATCCCATCTCTACTAAAAACACAAAAACTTAGCTGGGCATGGTGGCAGGTGCCTGTAATCCCAACTACTTGGGAGGCAGAGGAAGGAGAATCGCTTAACTCATGAGGTGGAGGTTGCAGTGAGCCAAGATCGCGCCACTGCACTCCAGACTGAGCAAAAAAAAACAAAACTCCATCTCAAAAAAATAAAATCAGTCTTATGTTTCTAACATTTATGAATGTGGCCATCGTGTTTCATTTTCATCACTGTGTGTAAAATACTTCACGGGGTGAGTATACTACAGTCCTGTAAACACTCTCTCTTTGATGGACGTGTAGGACAGTTTATTTGCCATTATAAACTATTATAAACAATTCCTCTAGAAGCAGAATTGCTAGGTTAGAGAATTAAAAAGCTTTGTATGTATTTATTGTTTATTTATTTTCGAGACGGCATTGCCTAGGCTGGTCTCAAACTCCTGGACTCAAGCAATCCTCCCACTGGGGCCTCCCAAAATGCTGGGATTACAGACATGAGACACTGTGCCTGGCCTTTTTTTTTTTTTTTTTTCTTTTAAAGATGCCTGAGACATGTAAGTTACACAGAGTCTGTAGTCAGTGTGACTTCCTGGCTAATTTTCACCATTTCTAGCTTTGTCATCTTGGGCAAATTGCTATGTCTGTTGCTGAATCCTCTTTTCTTTGCAGGGGTGGGGTGCCTATGTGAAATGAAGCTAATAATGGTATCCACCTCCTCATGTTGTTGTGAGGATTAAATGAGATAATATAAATCTGTTATTAGCACATTGGTAGTGCAGTTTAGGAATTTAAGGAGTTTTTTCCTCACTCTGTATTTGTCACACGACTTCTCCCCACTAGGGCTGCAAAGTCAGTAATGGCAGTGCTAAAAGAAAAACTTAAGCCGAATTAATCTTAAATGAGTTTAATTGAACAATGCATGATTCGCCAATCAGGCAGCCCCCAGAATCACAGCAGATTCAGAGAGACTCTGGGGATGCCCCCTGCTCAGAACAAATGTATAGACAAAGGAAGGGAAGTGCCGTACAGAAATCGGCAGTGAGGTACAGAAACAGCTGGATTGGTTACAGGCTGGTGTTTGCCTTATTTGAACACAGTTTGAACACTTAGCAGTCTCTGAGTGGTTGAAGTGTGGCTGCTGGGATTGGCCAAGACCGAACTATTGTAATTGTTACAGGTGCATGCTCCTAAATTAGGTTTTCAACCTTGTCTACCTATTAAGCTAGGTTACAGTTCGTCCACAGGGACTCAAATATAGAAGTATGGAGTCCTTCTCAGGCCGTATTTAGTTTGCATTAACAGCAAACTGGGTACTTCATCTCAGAAACATCAGTATCCACCATATGTCAGTTTTCAAATAAGGGTGTATGAATGAATGAAGTGATGAATGAAGGAATTGTGTGAATGTGGTCAGAACTGTGACTCTGCCAGCTACAGACACAGGTGTCAATGACCTGGGTGTCATGGTTTTGAGCATCAAAGTGAGAAAGGTGGGGAGGCAGCAGCCAGCGTAGGACTCCCTCTGATTGGGTGGAGTGACTGCTTTGGGTCTGACCACATCAGTCATAAGTAATTCCCTGGACTTCTGCCTTGGAGGAAGCCATGCAGGTTTGCTGAGGGAGGCCCTGACAGTCTGACTCTTGGAGATGGAGAGTCCGTGAGCTGCTTCTTTCCACTTGTGAGTAGCAGGTGAGCTGCAGAAGAACTAACCTGTATTAGTCCGTTCTCACACTGCTATGAAGAAATACCAAGACTGGTAATTTATAAAGGAAAGAGGTTTAATGGACTCACAGTTCCACATTTCTGGGGAGGCCTCAGGAAACTTATTTTTTTTTTTTTTTTTTTTTTTGAGGCGGAGTCTCGCTCTGTCGCCCGGACTGGAGTGCAGTGGCCGGATCTCAGCTCACTGCAAGCTCCGCCTCCCGGGTTTACGCCATTCTCCTGCCTCAGCCTCCCGAGTAGCTGGGACTACAGGCGCCCGCCACCTCGCCCGGCTAGTTTTTGTATTTTTAGTAGAGACGGGGTTTCACTGTGTTAGCCAGGATGGTCTCGATCTCCTGACCTCGTGATCCGCCCGTCTCGGCCTCCCAAAGTGCTGGGATTACAGGCTTGAGCCACCGCGCCCGGCCAGGAAACTTATAATCATGGCGGAAGGCAAAGGAGAAGCAGGCACCTTCTTCACAGGGTGACTGCATGGAGTGAGTGCCAGATGATTATGTAACCATCAGATCTCATGAAAAATCATTATCTCGAGAACAGCATGGGGGAAGCACCCCCATGATCCAATTACCTCCACCTGGTCCCCTTGACACGTAGTGATTATGGGAATCATGTGGTTTACAACTCAAGATGATATTTTGGGTGGGGAGACAACCAAACTGTATCACTCACTATCACAAAGGAATACAGCAAGACATGGGACTTTAACACTTGCAGGTCACATAAGCCACTATCATTAAAGTACATTGTCACTAAAGGCCAATTACCATTGAGTCAATTACTTTTCAGAGGCCAGAGCACATCAGGAGGAACTTCACTGTGTCTTGGGATTTTATAAATATATCCAGATAGACACACATATATAATTTCTTAATACAAACACATTACTCTGTGGGTTTGTCTGTCTCTTTTTAAAATATATGTCCGATCTTAGAAATACTATAGAACAAAATGTTCTACCAGTAAAGTTTTAATGTTTTAATAATGACCTTTTAAAATGCAGATTTTAACTTTAACAAGATAATTCTGTTTCCTGGGATTTTCGTTTCAAAAGTACAACCAGCCGGCTGGGCGCAGTGGCTCACGCCTGTAATCCCAGCACTTTGGGAGGCTGAGGCGGGAGGATCACAAGGTCAGGAGATCGAGACCATCCTGGCTAACATGGTGAAACCCCATCTCTACTAAAAATACAAAAACTTAGCCGGGCATGGTGGCGGGCACCTGTAGTCCCAGCTACTTGGGAGGCTGAGGCAGAAGAATGGCGTGAACCCAGAAGGCAGAGCTTGCAGTGAACCGAGATCACACCACTGCACTCCAGCCTGGGCAACAGAGAGAGACTCCATCTCAAAAACTAAATAAATAAAAAACAAATAAATAAAAGTGCAACCAGCCTAGGAGGAAACTGTACACCATGGTCTTCCAGATGGGTGACTGATGACTTTGTATAGCTGGTGCATGCTTTAATATTTGCCTATAGCCTGGCAGCAAGGCAGTCGGGGTGGGGAGTACTTTTTTACCCTGCCAGTTATAGCATTATGATTCTTTCTGGGCACTGGCATTTTGTGAAACTCTCAAGGGAAGGTGATGCAGGGGAGAAAATGTGAATTAAATTACATAGATGAGTGTTTTTATGTATTCTACCCCTGTCCTAGAACTAGTACAACTCTTAACTGTGCCAGGCCTCAGTTCACCAGCTTTGTATCCAGTCGTCATCTCATTCAAATATGGCTTTACTTAGTGACACTGGCCATAGCTAAGTTACTTGGCATGTTTGACTTTTGACAATAACAAAAATGGTTTTGGATTTTGTTTTATTTCCAAAAAATGGATACAATGTCAGAACTTCACATTTTATAGACTAGTATCTGGCTATTAGTATTTTACAGGAACCATAGTTCTTGGTGAATATATATATATATATTTTTTTTTTCTGTAAACTAAGTGCTGTTTCAATGTTGCAATTGTTTTTAGTTATTGTAATCAATATGAATATCATGTTTTTACAAATCTGAGCTTATAGTGTTTGTTTTCTGAATGTAAGTGTATTGTATATATTCTGTATAGTTATATTGTACTGAAATATTAGCTTGTTTGATATAAGGAAAGTATGTATTGAGTACCTTTTTGCTAACCTGATTGTTTAATTTTTTTTTTTTTTTTTTTTTTTTTTTTTTTTTTTTTGAGGCGGAGTCTCGCTCTGTCGCCCGGACTGGAGTGCAGTGGCCAGATCTCAGCTCACTGCAAGCTCCGCCTCCCGGGTTTACGCCATTCTCCTGCCTCAGCCTCCCCAGTAGCTGGGACTACAGGCGCCCGCCACCTCGCCCAGCTAGTTTTTCTATTTTTAGTAGAGACGGGGTTTCACCGTGTTAGCCAGGATGGTCTCGATCTCCTGACCTCGTGATCCGCCCGTCTCGGCCTCCCAAAGTGCTGGGATTACAGGCTTGAGCCACCGCACCCGGCCTAAACCTTTGAGGCCGAGACGGGCGGATCACGAGGTCAGGAGATCGAGACCATCCTGGCTAACACGGTGAAACCCCATCTCTACTAAAAAAAAAAATACAAAAAACTAGCCGGGCGAGGTGGCGGGCGCCTGTAGTCCCAGCTACTCGGGAGGCTGAGGCAGGAGAATGGTGTGAACCCGGGAGGCAGAGCTTGCAGTGAGCTGAGATCCAGCCACTGTGCTCCAGCCTGGGCGACTGAGCAAGACTTTGTCCCAAAAAAAAAAAAAAAAATTTACACTTTTTTTTTTTAATCTTCAAACTGGCCTTTATTACATGGTCACAAAGTTGCAGGTAGGAGGGGGATGGGCAGGAAAGAAACTAGTTTTGAGTGTCTTTAGAAACATGAGACTAAGGTTTGGTTTTGTTGGGGTGATGAGACCCAACACCAGGTGGGGCGACAAAGTCCAAAGGGGTCAAAGGAATGAGAAGAAGACAGCTTGAGAGAGAAAGTGGAACCAGGGGGCCATTGGGAGTGTGGATGCTGCCAGAAGGCCCTGAGCTGTGGGAGCCCACACAATTTATTGGTAATCAAACAAAGAACCAGGTGGTGAGGATGCAGGCGCTGAAAGGAAACAGTGTATCAACTGAATGAGAACCATATGGCTGCTTGAGATAATGGGAGTGCTAGAAGCAAGGAGCCAGCAAGTCTAGCAGACATGGAAGCCCTGCCTCAGCTTCTCTCCCAACACTCAGCTTTTCTCCCAACAGGTTTTGTTTTTGTTTTCTCATTAAAATATCTTAAGCTTTATGGAATAAAACTTCCTGCTGTTGTTAAAAAATAAATAAATAAACCTTTCTTGGATAAGTGCATTTTCCAATCCTTTTCTTTATAGCCACAAAAAATAGCTATGGATATTGCATCCAGTTTAATCCTACCTCATAATCATCGTGAACTAATAATGCTGGGTGTACTTGTCTTAACTCATTAGATATCCTGGGTGTGTAAACAGTAATAATGGCAAAGCAGTTAGCTACCAACATAGCCACCAATGTCAAGTACACCACAGAAGTCCTTAATTTTCTGTCTGTATAGAGCCAGCAAGACGTTGTCAGAGCTGGCTCATAGACTGTGATTGGTGAGTCTGTTTGAAATTCCAGCTTTTCCATCATAGTATTAGATGTGATAAATGGGCTGGGGTCTGATGGTTAATAGCAGCCATCGAGGACAGCTAGAGCATCCTTCAGGCTGAATTAGGGTGAAATACTGAGCAACTGCAATGTGCTAACAAGATCTGTAAAAGCTACACAGATTAAAGGGCAGTTTTTTTTTTTATTTCTTTCTTTCCAAATACGAGGACCTTTTATTTCCTTCGTTACCCACCCCGTCCTCAACTATCCTCCCAGGATTCTGACAACCGAGACACTTAAGTCGCTCATTGGTTTTTCAGGTGAACAGCATCCTTCACCATTGTAAATGACGATGTCTGTATTATTTAGTCAAGAGGGTAAAAATGATGTACTGTGAAAGGCACCTAAAAAGAGGTTAAGGCATTGAGATACAAGATTTCCCTATGACAAATGTTCTCTTTATTTTTCCTGGCAAATAATGCCTTCATTAATTCTCGCTACTAGCTGGTGCTAGGCTACCATTTAGTAAGCATGCAGTGACATTGAACCGGCCACGATTCGTCAACCTGCGTGGGTCGTTCCTCTTTGTTTGGCATCATGCCCTTAAATCATGTCCACAGTCTGGCTTATCAATAGAGAGGTAGCAGTTCTCACATCCCTGCCCAGGTGTTTGCAGCCTGTAGCTTCACTTACAAACACCAAAGAGAGGTCCTTTTGAATGGGATTCTCTTTAAATTCTCTTTCGACACTAGAATTTTCTGTTTTTCCTATCGTTTTCACCTCGAACACATAACTTATCTTTTTATTAGTCTTGAATTTTATAATATAAACGGTACCTATTTTTGGCTAGAGAGTTTAAAGACAAAGGTATCTGAATAAAAATACTAACCCTCCCCCACAAAACAAAATAAATAAATAACAAAAATACTAATCCCCAAATTTGTGCTGTTAAATTCCTCCCTAAAAAAAAGTAACAGAACTGGCTGGGCATGGTGGTTCACGCCTGTAATCCCAGCAGTTTGGGAGGCTGAGGTGGGCAGATCACGAGGTCAGGAGATCAAGACCATCCTGGCCAACATGGTGAAACCCCATCTCTACTAAAAACACAAAATTAACCGGGCATGGTGGCACATGCCTGTAATCCCAGCTACTCGGGAGGCGGAAGTTGCAGTGAGCCAAGATTGTACCATAGAAACTCCAGCCTGGCGACAGAGCTAGACTCAGTCAAAAAAAAAAAAAAAAAAAAAACAGAACTAGCTAGCTAGAGCTCTCTTTTACTACTTACTATTTACCACTATTTATTATTTTGCATTGTGATATTTACATGATACATTTTCTGATAAATGTATTATTACACCCTCAGGTAGACACAAGTTCTTCTCTTCCTCTGTTGCCTATTTATATTTTCCAAAATAAAAACTTTGTTTTATTTTTCTTATCTTACTGTATTTTCTTGGCCTCCTGTACAATGATGAATAGTGATGGTGATAGATAGCAGTGATCTTTGTCCTGTTCCAGATAGCAAAGGAAGAGTTTTTGCCACTAATGTGTTTGGTGTAGGTTTTTATTTTGCTAAGCTTTCTCATAAATGTGGGTGAAATTTCATCAAATACTTCTTTTGCCTCTATTGAAGCAAGCATATGATATTTTTCCTTTAGTTTCTGAATATTGTGAGTAACATTAACGAAATTTTTAAATGATAAAACAACCTGGTATTCCTGGTATAAACCCAATACATAGCTTATCCATTTTATTTAATGCTGGATCTGATTTGTTAATTTTTCTATCAGGACTTTTGACGCTATGTTCATAAGTGAGATTGACTGCTTATATTTTTCTTTCTTGGCTATCTTGTTTTGGTGTAGAATTGAGGTTATGCTAACTTCACAAAAAGAGTTGGGAAATCTCTTTTCTGTGAAAGAGTATGTGTGACATTAGGATAATGTCTCATATGAATGTTTGGTGAAAACCACCGGTAAAGTCATCTAGATCTGGATTTCTTTCTTTCTCTCATTTTCTCTCTCTTTCTTTCTCTTTTTTTTCTTTTGAGGCAGGATTTCGCTTGGCTACCCATGTGAGAGTGCAGTGGTGCTATCACTGCGCATTGCAGCCCCACTTTCCCACCCTCAAGCGATCCTCCCGCTTCGTTTTTAAAAAATTGGGCCAGGCGTGGTGGCTCACACCTGTAGTCCCAGCACTTTGGGAGGCCGAGGCAGGCAGATCACAAAGTCAGGAGATCAAGACCATCCTGGCTAACACGGTGAAACCCCATCTCTACTAAAAATACAAAAAAAAATTACCCGGGCATGGTGGTGGACTCGGGAGGCTGAGGCAGGAGAATTGCTTGAACCCAGGAGGCAGAAGTTGCAGTGAGCTGAGATCACACCACTGCACTCCAGCTTGGGCTACAGAGCAAGACTCCGTCTCAAAAAAAAAAAAAAAATTGGGTGGGCGTGGTGGCTCATGCCTATAATCTCAGCACTTTGGGAGATGGAGGCTGGTGGATTACCTGAGGTCAGGAGTTCGAGACCAGCCTGACCAACATGGAGAAACCCTGTCTCTACTAAAAATACAAAATTAGCAAGACGTGGTGGTGCATGCCTGTAATCCCAGCTACTCGGGCGGCTGATGCAGCAGACTCACTTGAACCTGGGAGGCGGAGGTTGCGGTGAGCCGAGATCGCACCATTGCACTCCAGCCTAGGCAACAAGAGTGAAATTCCATCTCAAAAAATATATATATGTATATATTTTTTAGAGATGAGGTCTCACTATATTGCCCAGGCTGGTCTTGAACTCTGGGCTCAAGTGATCCTCCTGCCTTGGCCTCCCAAAGTGCTGGGATCATAGGTGTGAGCCACCATGCGGAGGCCGGTTGGAATTTTAATGGAAATCTTTTGAAATTACTGATTCAGTTTCTTCAATAGGGTTAGACTTACCCTACTGATGAAACTTTAGAACTTTTTAGAAGTTTTATTTCTTCTGAAATCAGTTTTGCTAAGTCATTTTTTCGTGAGAATTTGTCCATTTGGTTTAAATTTTCAAATTCATTGTCATACAGTTGTCGATAATATTTTTTTTTCTTTTGAATGACTGTGGCACCTATAATGATACCCCTTTTTTTATTCCTGGCATTAATGACTTGTGAATTCTCTCTCTGATTTGAATCACAGCAGTTTGTCAATGTTATAATGTCAAAGACCTAAATTTTTGGCTTTATTGATTCTCTGTAGTGTATAGTTATTTCCTCTTATTTCTGTTCTTTATTATTATTTTCTTCTGCATGATTTTTTTGTGTGATTATCTTTCTACCCCACCACTAATGCCTTTTTATGATTTGATTGACATTTAAATAGTGATCAGTTTACTGGTAATAGATAATAGTTGCTTAACTGTAATTCCAGTTAGAATATAGCTGGTTTGGTTGACTACAGAATACCACTAATTAGGCTAAAGTCAAAATTTTGATTCTTTCTTGGTCTGGTGCAGTTCCTTTGAGCCCATGGCTACAGTCAGCCACTTTACAGAGGTCAAAGAAAATACTGCTATAGCTTTAGAGCATTGTAAGTATTTCACCATTACTGAAGAGAAAAAAACACAGAAGTTTACATTCTACTAGCTTTTGGCCACTTCTGTGATCTTCAACAAGTGAAAGATAGAAGATTTTATGATCAAAAATCACAGAAGAAAAAGTTTATCTGTTGGTAAAAATATCCTGATAATTCCATTTCTGTTTGAGCTTCATGTATATTATTACCCTTCAAAATACTTAAGAAATTTTCACAAATTGAGTTTTGTTTTATTTTACTATTATCATTATGCATTCTGCTTTACAAATTATTAAAATAGGTCAGAAATATCATTATTTGCAATGTGTGTAATTAATTCACCCAAAGTGTCAGCAATGGCATTTCTAAGAGTTACTTAGAGTGGTTTGCTTTGGTGGCGATCAGAGACAGAGAGTGTTCCCATGGGCAATGTTTTGTGATGCATGTGAGTTATTGTTTTTGGTCAATAGCAAGTGTTAGATTATCCTATCCCTCACGGTATCTGGTATATAATATGCATCAGAAATGGAGAGGGCAGCTGGGTGTGGTGGCTCACGCCTGTAATCCCAGCACTTTGGGAGGCCGAGGCAGGTGGATCACAAAGTCAGGAATTCAAGACCAGCCTGGACAATATGGTGAAACTCTGTTTCTACTAAAAACACAAAAAGTAGCTGAGCGGGGTGATGGGCACCTGTAATCCCAGCTACTCGGGAGGCTGAGGCAGGAGAATTGCTTGAATCCGGGAGGCAGAGTTTGCTGTGAGCTGAGATTGCGCCATTGCACTCCAGCCTGGGCGAAAGAGTGAGACTCCTACTCAAAAAATAAAATAAAATAAAAAAATAAATGGAGCTTGACTTGTCAGCTTGATTCACTATTTAAATGTCAATCATATCATAAGTAGGCATTAGTGGTGGGGTAGAAAGATAACCACACAAAAAAATCATGAATATGCTCTTCCTAGTTTCCTGTATAACATTACATATTATACTGATATGGAGAGAGGAATGTGAGTGGTGTAGTTAGAGAACTCCAAAACAACAGGGCTGAAAGAAAGTAACAACAATTTCCTATGATGTTGACTTGTGACCTTTAGAAAATTCTTCAGTGTTAACCTGTCAATCATAATGTGCTGAAAATTTGAAAAAGATAATATTTTACTCTCACTAAAGATATTAATGATGTAACTATCAGTCTTTTTAATTAACTGATCCAAAAGCACAATCATGGATTTTTAGAAAAAAGGAAAAAAATTATCTATCAATCACACAAGTCAAGATGATTTTTGGACCAAAGATCCAAATGTTATTAATTAAATTACATAATAGCAGAAATAAAGGTCATTTGTAGTCTAGGAGTGGAAAAAAATCTTATAATGACTTGAAATCTAGAAGGAATTTTTTAAAAGATTGTAAATTGAACTACCAAACAATAACAACAAAGTCTTCTGAATAGTCAAAATACTATAGGCAAAGACAAAAGGCAAATAACAAATGGGGAAAAATATTTGCCGTTTATGTTAAAGAATATAGAGAGGGTTCCTAAAAGTTGAGAAAAGACTGATTTTTTTTTAAAGGGATGGAAGTTGTAATTCACAGAAAATGGAAAGCAAATTATCTTTAAAGATATGAAAAGGTACTCAGCCTCACTCATAGGATAAATGAGAAAATTACATTAAGACACTCTTTCAGACTCTAACAGACTGCCAAAAATTCAGAACTTTGACGTCAAATGCCTGGAGTGAGGCTGTGGAGGAAACAGGAACCCTCATAAATTATTAGTGGAAATACAAAATAATATAAACTCTTTAGAGGAGAATTTGGCAATATCTGGCAAAACTCCATTATGCATTTATCCTTTGATCTGGCAATTCTATTTCTAGGACTGTAATCCAGTGATACATTTGTAAACAAACAAACAAAAACCACAAGAAAATGACATATTTGTGTTATACATTCCAACATTATTTGTAATGACAAAAGATTAGAAACCACCCAAACATCCATCAGTAAGAAATAGTTGACTAAAGTATAAAATAATTTACATAATGGAGCGCAATGAAGCTGTGAAAAAAAAAAAAAGAAGAAGAAATCTGTATAGGCGCTGATGTGGAGTGATACCCAGAATATATCAGTAAGGCCGGGAGCAGTGACTCAAGCCTGTAATCACATCACTTTGGGAGGCTGAGGCCAGTGGATCAGCTGAAGCCAGGAGTTCAAGACCAGCCTAGCCAACATGATGAAACCCCGTCTCTATGAAAAACACAAAAATTAGCTGGGCATGGTGGCACACACCTGTAGTCCCAGCTACTCAGGAGGCTGAGGCAGGAGAATCGCTTGAACCCAGAGGGCAGAGGTTGCAGTGAACTGAGACTGTGCAATTGCACTCCAGCTGGGGTAACACAGCAAGACTCTGCCTCAAAAAAAAAAAAAAGAAAGAAAGAAAAAAGAGTATATCAGTAAAAGGAAATAAAATATCACCTGCAAAACAGTGTATGTAGTATACCACCTTGTCAGTAAAAAAGAGGGGAAATACACACACACACACGCACACACACAATTTGCTTATAGTTTCAAATGAAAACACAAGAAGGAAAAACCAGTGGGAGAAATATTGGGAGAAGGCAGGAAAGAGTGAGAGGCAGAAACAGCAATGGAAATGAGACCTCTCTAAATGTATCTTGCTCTAAAGCTTTGACTTCGAAATCATTTGAATATTTTATATATTCAAAAATTAAATTAAATCAAAAGATAGGAAATAAAGCATCTCCTAAAACTTGAAAATGAATCCAAATAGGCACTAAATTATGTATCAAATTGATGGTGTACCACAAAGATAAAAGAGCTAGTTCAAGGTACTTTTGGAAGCTGCATTTGAACTGTACATCATTAGTAGAATGTATTCTGGGGTGAAAAAAAGAACTGCAAAAACATGTAAGCTTCATTCAGTAGTCTTTCGGTTAGTAGCAATGTTGGTACTATAATTTTCAAATTATTATATACGTTTTGAAGTTTAATGCATTATTATAGCAATAAAAACTATTGTTAGAAATCAAGATTTTTGTGTGTGTAACAGAAAAGACACATACATATAAAATAAAAGAAGTTAAATCAAACCAGGCATGGTGGCTCACGCCTGTAATCCCAGCATTTTGGGAGGCTGAGGTGGGCAAATCACCTGAGGTCAGCAGTTCGAGACCAGCCTGGCCAACATGATGCAACCCCGTCTCTACTAAAATTACAAAAATTAGTTGGGCGTGGTGGCAGGCACCTGTAATCCCAATAATTGGGAGGCTGAGGCAGGAGAATGGCTTGAACCCAGGAGGCAGAGGTTGCAGTGAGCCGAGACCATGCCATTGCACTCCAGCCTGGGCGACAAGAGTGAAACTCCATCTCAAACAAAACAAAATAAAACAAACAAACAAAGAAAAACACAAGTTCAGTCAAAACTTAATGATGTCAGATTTGAAATAGAGTTATTATCATTAACTTTTGAGGCTTTAAAAATATTCATTTTCTAGGTTAGTCAACAGAAGCAGTAACAACAACAATGAATACACCATTCCCCACTAAAACAAGCCAGGTCTCCTTATAGAAATGGCTAAGCACAAACTGGAGGCAGGCAAAGTATGAGTTGATCCTGGGGCTTCTTGTACTAGAAGCAAGGATACTATCAAAGACTAATGGGAGCCACATCAAAAAGCCAACTTGTGAGGCTCCCCCGGCCTAAGATAAAATAATTAGAGCATCAAAAAGAAGAATGACCATAATTGACTAAAACATAGCAAGTATATAAAAATCAATATATTTATAATGATAACTGAGGTCAAATTGAGAAAGAAATTGAAACAGAGACAGAAACAATAGCAGCTAAAAAAAAAAGTCACAGGGCTCTATTGAAGGTAGCTAGGGAACCAACTGCTTACTCTGAGAATTGGTAATTTAAGAAAAAGAATTTAACATTTATCCTGCCTGTTACATCTGAACTGTATTTCCAGGTTACTAAGAAGCCCTACTTGATCAGGGAAAGTTCTTTACAGGAGACATCCAGCTAATATACTTAGAAGGAATAATAGAACAAAAATGATTAAAAATCATCTTTTTCAAGCCCTTCTTGAATAGCAGGTCCAGAGATGAGATTAACACAACACTTAATGGAAAATGGTTGACAGGGAAATTTACGGTGGAAGGATTGGACTGTCATCACCTGAACCAAATGACTCATCTCACCTCACTAAATGTATGCACCAGATTGTGCACTGTTTGATGCATAAATAGGATATTTCATGACATGCGCTTGTCAAAGAGGTTGAACCAAACCTAATTCAGCCTTTAGACTTCCCTTTCAGATTATGAGAGAAACAAGGGACAAACCAGCAAGTTAAAGTAATCAAACAAATGCAGAATGTGGAACATTCTATAGCAAAACGGATCCAATTTTCAAAACAAGTCAAGGACATAAGGAAAACAGGAGGCAAAAGAAGTGGGGGATGTTCTTGCTTATAAAAAGACTTCAGAGCCATAATAATCAAACACAATGAGTGGAGGAATATGACTATAAACTGACTAATCATTCTTATTTAGGATTTTTTAATGTAAGTTAGACATGATAATGATATGAGAAATGGCCTTATTTTTTAGAAATATTTTTAGGTGAATGGAATACCATGTAGCCATAAAAAAAGAATGAGGTCATGTCTTTTGTGGGAACATGGATGGAGCTGGAGGCTACTATCCTCAGCGAACTAATGCAGGAAGAGAAAACCAAATACCACATGTTCTTACAAGTGAGAGCTAAATGATGAGAACTCATGAACACAAAGAAGAGAACAACAGGCCAGGAGCAGTGACTCGTGCCTGTAATCCCAGCACTTTGGGAGGCCGAGGCGGGTGGATCACAAGGTCAGGAGATCGAGACCATCCTGGTTAACAAGGTGAAACCCCGTCTCTACTAAAAACAGAAAAAACTAGCCGGGCGTGGTGGCGGGCGCCTGTAGTCCCAGCTACTCGGGAGGCTGAGGCAGGAGAATGGCGTGAACCCGGGAGACGGAGCTTGCAGTGAGCTGAGATCGCACCACTGCACTCCAGCCTGGGTGACAGAGCGAGACTCCATCTCAAAAAAAAAAAAGAAGAGAACAACAGACACTGGGGTCTACTTGAAGGAAGAAAATAACTATTGGGCACTAGATTTAATAGCTGAGTGATGAAATAATCTGTATGACAAACCTTCATGACACGAGTTTACCTATGTAAAAAACCTTCACATGTACCCCCAAACCTAAAATAAAAATTTTTAAAGCAATTTGAACAAACAAAGGCATAAATATTTTGAGTCTTTTCAGGTGAAATGACATGGTGTCAAAGATGCACCTTAAATGACAAACGAAGAAAACAAAGAAAGGCAGGGAAAGAGAAAGAGATAAAGAATGGTTAGATCAAGCAAGTGTGATGAAAATCAAAACAATGAAATTGTTCAATTTGAGAAATGGGTCTGCAGGGGTTAATTATCCTACTTACTATATTTTTGTGATGAAAATCTTTATGATAAATTTTTTTTTTTTTTTTTGAGACGGAGTCTCGCTGTGTCACCCAGGCTGGAGTGCAGTGGCACGATCTCAGCTCACTGTACGCTCTGCCTCCTGGGTTTACGCCATTCTCCTGCCTCAGCCTCCGGAGTAGCTGGGACTACAGACGCCCGCCACCTCGCCCTGCTAGGTTTTTGTATCTTTGGGAGGCCGAGACAGGCGGATCACGAGGTCAGGAGACGGAGACCATCCTGGCTAACACGATGAAACCCCGTCTCTACTAAAATGTTTTTTAAAAGTCAATCATTGGCTGGTCACGGTGGTTCATGCCTGTAATCCCAGCACTTTGGGAGGCCAAGGTGGGCGGATCATTTGAGGTCAGGAGTTGAAGACCAGCTTGACCAACATGTCTACTAAAAACCCCCATCTCTACTAAAAATACAAAAATTAGCCAGGCATGGTGGTGAGTGCCTATAGTCCCAGCTACTCAGGAGGGTGAGGCAGGAGAATCGCTTGAACCCAGAAAGGTGGAGGTTGCAGTGAGCGGAGATGACATCACTGCACTCCAGCCTGGACAACGGAGTGAGACTGCCTCTCAAAAAAGAAAAAAAAAAAAAGGAAAAGAAAAAGAAAGTCAACCATTATGGCACTTTGCCAAAAATATTTCAGATGATCAATATATCACCTCTGGATGGACCATCTGGTCACCTCTGCATGGACCATCTGGTCACATCTGTGCTGATAATGGCTTTTCCACACAGGCCAAAAATAGAGGCACACACTAAGAGTCAGTGAGAGGGGCTCTTGTGGAACTGCTCTGTCTTCATTATGTACTAAAGAAACATTTTATTTCCAAACCCTCCTTTACTTCAATGGAACAGGATGATGCAATTCATTTAGCAAATGTGTCCCATAGTCCCCAGACTTGCCTTGACTGCCTAAAATACATAGAGCAAAACCAAGCAATTTGGTTTGCTCATTCCCGGAAAGAAATATTTCTTTAGTGCAAGCACATCAAAAGACACGTTTTTATGATCTGGACTCAAAAAAAAGTGAACGTAAGAAAACCGGGGAACACATTGGGTTGGGAATAAGAGGAGCTGAGCTGTGCCAATCACAGACTGTGTGGCCTGCAGCAAGTTGCTTCATGGTGCGTGAGATGGCACTGAGGGGATTCCCAACTTGGCTGCTGCTTTGAACACATCGCTCTCATGCAGCAGCGAGTTTCTCCTTCCAAGAGATTCATGAACAGAACATGAGCTATGAGGTCATTTGTTGGTTCCCTTTCACTCTGAGACCTTCTGATTTTCTGACTCAGTTGCCAGTTTAACGCATGCATTGCCCATCGAAATGTCAAATGTACGTTTCAAGCCAAAGTACATGACAGAGGCATGTTCACAAATAAAAAGCTCCGTAGGCTGACAGGTGTCCTATCTGTGACTGGATCAGCCATCGTACCTCTTTTTTTTTTTTCTTGAGATGGAGTGTCGCTCTGTCCCCAGGCTGGAGTGCAGTGGCGCAATCTCGGCTCACTGCAACCTCTGCCTCCTGGGTTCAAGCAATTCTCCTGCCTCAGCCCCCCGAGTAGCTGGGACTACAGGCGCATGCCACCACGCCCAGCTAATTTTTGTATTTTAAGTAGAGACGAGGTTTCGCCATGTTGGCCAGGATGGTCTTGATGTCTTGACCTCGTGATCCGCCAGCCTTGGCCTCCCAAAGTGCTGGGATTACAGGCGTGAGCCACTGCGCCTGGCCCATCATACTTCTTCTATCTGGAGTACTTACTTTCCAGAAAAGACAGTAGCTTGTTTCTGGATCGATTGATCAACGTTTGGTTTTCTACAGCAGTGATTCTAGAGCACACTAGAAAGCCTGGTCTAAGAAATGTTTGTGTGTAAAGCAAATGTTTGTATGTAACATGAGATCATGTTACAGAAGCAAAGCACCTTCTTCTTATGCATGACACTTGATCCTTGCAACAGCTCTCTAGGAAAGACGCAGATGAAGAAATGGAGTCCCGAGAAGGGAACCTAGGACTTGCTTTCCCTTTTCCAACCTATCTGTGTGAGGCAAGATTTTCTTCATATACTTTAACCAAAAGCTGACTAATTGAACGCAGAAGCAGATATGAGAATCCTGCTATCCCCTATCATGCCAGACATGGAGGAGGTTTGCAAAAATGTAAGACAATGCCACTCTTCTCACAAATTGTTTTTGTTTTGGAAGAGGTATTTTTCATAAAATGCATTATGTTAATATGCAATGGGTTTATTATTGTCATTTTAAAATGAATAGACAAATACATATTTTTAATTTTCTCAGTTTTAACTTCTAGTATATTAACTATTGGCAAATATGCCACATACACAAAAGCTCTCTCTGTGGGCTTAATAATATTTGTGTATAAAGAGGTCCAGCCTGGGCGTGGTGGCTCACACCTGTAATCCCAGCACTTTGGGAGGCCGAGGTGGGTGGATCACGAGGTCAGGAGATCGAGACTATCCTGGCTAACACAGTGAAACCCCGTCTCTACCAAACATACAAAAAAATAGCCAGGCGTGGTGGCATGCGCCTGTAGTCCCAGCCACTTGGGAGGCTGAGGCAGGAGAATCGCTTGAACCCTGGAGGCAGAGGTTGCAGTGGCTGAGATCACGCCACTGCACTCCATCCTGGGTGACAGAGGGAGACTCCATCTCAAAAGAAAAACAAAAAATAGCCCTGAGGTCATGTCAAGTAAAACATCTTCATAAGCATGACACTTAATCTTCACAACAGCTCTTTAAGGAAGATGCAGATGAAAAAATGGTCTCTCAGAGAAATAAAGCTCCCTTTTTCAGGGACACACAAAGAGTAAGTGGCAGAACCAGAGTTCAATCCAGGCCAGCCTGATTGCATGGCTTCACCTATTAACCACCAGGCAATGCTTGCTACCAAAACAGCCAAAGCTCCTCTTCCCAAGGATGCGTTTTAGTGACTCGATCTGATTACATGAAAACACACTAAAGAACCCTGGCTGAAACCCATCCAAACTTAACCTGTGATCAGAACTGAAATCCTTGCTTGTTCTCCACATACCAAGTTGATTCAATGGATTCCCCCGCATTTCAGTCGTTTGCTAAAGCAGTAAGAAATTCACATGGTGTATCAGTTACCAGGTCTTCAGTTGCAAGGAACAACAGTGCTATAGTTTAGATGTTTGCCACCCAAATCTCGTGTTGAAATTTGATTCCCAGTGTTGGAGGTGGGACCTAAGGGGGGTCTCTCATGAATAGATTAATGCCCACCCTGCAGGGGTTGGAGTGAGAGTGAGCTCTCACTCTCTTAGTTCCTGAGAGACCTGGTTGTTCATAGGTGAGTGCAAAAGCCGTTACAGTTTTCACATTGTTGGAATTTGCCGTTTTATATTGGAATACATTCCTAAATAAATGTGGTGATGTTATACATCATTTTAGTGGGCATTTCTCGCTTTATTTATTTATTTTTTTGCTAATGACTTATTACTTGCTGTTTAGTTTATGTTTATTTTAGGTTATGGAAATATTAGACAAAAAGCAAATTTGAGCAGTTTTCTTATTCGAGTTCAAAATGGGCCATAAAGCAGCAGAGACAACTCGCAACATCAGCAACGCATTTTGCCCAGGACCTGCTAACGAACGTACAGTGCAGTGGTGGTTCAAGAAGATTTGCAAAGGAGATGAGGACCTTGAAGATGAGAAGCATAGTGGCTGGCCATCGAAAGTTGACAATGACCAATTGAGAGCCATCCTGAAAGCTGATCTTCTTACAACTATACGAGAAGTTGCGAAAGAACTCAACATCAACCATTCTATGATTGTTCGGCATTTGAAGCAAATTGGAAAGGTGAAAAAGCTTGATAAATGGGTGCCTCATGAGCTGATCAAAAGTCAAGAAAATCATCGTTTTGAAGGGTCATCTTCTCTTACTCCACACAACAGCAAACCATTTCTCAATTGGGCTGTGATGTGCAATGAAAAGTAGATTTTAAGGCCGGGCGCAGTGGCTCACACCTGTAATCCCAGCACTTTGGGAGGCCGAGGTGGGTGGATCACGAGATTAGGAGATCGAGACCATCCTGGTTAACACGGTGAAACACTGTCTCTACTAAAAATACAAAAAATTAGCTAGGCGTTGTGGTGGGCACCTGTAGTCCCAGCTACTTGGGAGGCTGAGGCAGGAGAATGGCATGAACCCAGGAGGTGGAGCTTGCAGTGAGCCAATATCGCGCCACTGCACTCCAGCCTGGGTGACAGAGTGAGACTCTGTCTCAAAAAAAAAAAAAAAAAAGAAAAGAAAAGTGGATTTTATATGACAACCAGTGATGACCAGCTCAGTGGCTAGACCGAGAAGAAGCTCCAAAGTACTTCCCAAAGCCAAACTTGCACCAGAAATGGTCATGGTCCCTGTGTGGTGGTCTGCTGCCAGTTTGATCCACTACAGCTTTCTGAATCCCAGTGAAACTATTACACTTGAGAAGTATGCTCAGCAAATTGGTGAGATGCACCAAAAACTGCAATGCCTTGAGAGGCCGAGACTGGTGGATCACGAGGTCAGGAGATGGAGACCATCCTGGCTAACACGGTGGAACCCCGTCTCTACTAAAAAATACAAAAAACTAGCCGGAAGAGGTGGCGGGCGCCTGTAGTCCCAGCTACTCGGGAGGCTGAGGCAGGAGAATGGCGTAAAGCCCGGAGGCGGAGCTTGCAGTGAGCTGAAATCTGGCCACTGCACTCCAGCCTGAGGGACACAGCGAGACTCCGTCTCAAAAAAAAAAAAAACAAAACAAAACACTGCAATGCCTGCAGCTGGCATTGGTCAACAGAAAGGACCCAACTCTTCTCCACAACAATGCCTGACTGCACATTGCACAATCAGTGCTTCAAAAGTTGAATGAATTGGGCTACAAAGTTTTGCCTCATCTGCCGTATTCACCTGACCTCTTGCCAACTGACTACCACTTCTTCAAACATCTCGACAACGTTTTGCAAGGAAAATGCTTCCACAACCGGCAAGATGCAGAAAACCGTTTCCAAGAGAGTTTGTTGAATCCTGAGGCATGAATTTTTACACTAAAGAAATGTACAAACTTATTTCTCATTGGCAAAAATGTGTTGATTGTAATGGTTTCTATTTTGATTGATAAAGATGTATTTGAGCCTAGTTATAATGATTTGAAATTCATGGTTTGAAACCGCGATTACGTTTGCACCAACCTATAAAAAGAGCCTGGCACCTCCCTTCTGTCTCACTTCCTCTCTTGCCATGTGATCTCTGCACATGCCTACCCTGCTTCTTTGCCCTCTGCTGTGAACGAAAACAGCCTGAGGCTTTCACCAGATGCTCAATCCTCCAGCCAGCAGAACCATGAGCCAAACAAACCTTTTTTCTTTATAAATTACCCAGCCTCAGGTATTCCTTTATGGCAACACAAATGGACTAAGACAAACATAAGGGAATGAATTCTCATACATAGCAAGAAGCCCACAGGTAAGGCAGGCTGCAGGCTCAGTCTGTTGTGGCTCTGGCCTTGTTTCTCTGTCTCTCTCATCTCTTCTGTTTTTGGCTGAGCCTCAGTCCCATGGCTGGATGCCAGATGGGAGCAGTAGTTCCAGGCAGCACACTCAGAAATAACCACTTCTAAAATGAAAAAATCCATCTTTTTCTTGGGCCTCTTTTTAGGAATAAGAAAACCTTTCCCAGAGGCTCCTACCCACAACAGAATTATCTTCTCTTCTCCATAGTCAGGATTAGTCCCCGTGCGTCTTCTAAATCAATCACTGGCAATGGAAATGAGATCCAGATTGAATTAGATTGACTGCTTGGGAGTAATGGATGTTGGGGAGTTGACCACAGATTGTCACCTCTCTTTATGTTTTTGTTTGTTTGTTTGTTTTTTTGAGACGGAGTCTTGCTCATCACCCAGGCTGGAGTGCAGTGGCGTGATCTCAGCTCACTGCAAGCTCCGCCTCCCGGGTTCACGCCATTCTCCTGTCTCAGCCTCCCGAGTAGCTGGGACTACAGGCGCCTGCCAACGCGCCCGGCTAATTTTTTTTTTGTATTTTTAGCAGAGACGGGGTTTCACCGTGTTAGCCAGGATGGTCTCGATCTCCTGACCTTGTGATCCACCCGCCTCGACCTCCCAAAGTGCTGGGATTACCGCACCCGGCCATCACCTCTCTTTATGAATAACAAGTCTGTACAGCAATAATGGCTAGAGACAGGTGCAGCATCTCACTGTGGATTAGACCATTCTCACTGAATAACAAAATTCATTCCATGATTTCAGCTCTCAGTGGTTGGAGACTATCACCAGGCGAGCTGGGCACAGGTACGGTAGCCTCAGGGCCCTACAGAACAGGCTCAGTGTCCCTCTTCTTCCTTGGACAGCCAGCTTTGGTACTTTAATGACTGCTGGACATGTCAAAGACCTTTTAATACAATTCTGATAGACGTCTTAATGGTGTTGCCCTCACCTCCAAATGTATAGTTGTTGACTGTCCCCACAACAGAACGAAACGTAATTTTCCAGAGCAACAGTTCAGTTGAAAAAAAATGGTCATGTTTTCATTTCCTGAATGCATGTTCAGAGGTAAGAAAACTGTGTTTGCTTTGAAGAAAAATTAGCAGCAATCATAGGTTATGTGAAAAGTCATCTGACAAATTTAGGAAGGTCAGTACATGCAAATATTTGTTCGAGTTTTCAGGCCTGAATGCAAGGCTAGAGACACTTAGCCTTTATTCTAAATGAGCCTCTTTAAACTATGGATAAATGGACTGAATTTCATCCAAAGCTCAAGCTGGAGCAATGCTGCCAGACCACAAATTGACTCCTTGCAGTGTTATTTCTGGGGCAGCTGTGGTGTGGATAACTCAGAGCATGCACTGATCTATAACCAAAGGCAAATGGGCATCCTTTGGGCACCAGCTTCTACCATCATCAACTAACACTCTTCTCATTTTTAGGACTTGGTCAATGGTCTGTGTGGATGTGTTACCTTGTTAGGAAAACACACAAAAACAAATTGGAGAGTCAATAAGAAGGGATTTAAACTGATATTACAGAGGTGCAATAGCAGAATCGGGATCATCAGCCTTCCCACTGACACTAAGGTCAAGACCCAAATCCTTCATATGCCTATGAGGCTGGGCATGACCTGACTCCACTCACTAGCCCGGCCTCCTCTCCCGCTGCTCCCCTTGGTCTCTGCACTACAGCCACGTTGGCCTTCCTTGGCTCCTTCCTGCCTGAGAGCCTAGCCACGTGCTATTTCCTCTGCTGAGAATGCTCCTCCATCTGTCCTGTCTTGGTCTGACTCCTGCTAGCCCCTCAGACCCCATTTAAACATCACTTCCTCAGGGAGAACTCTATGATCCTCCCAAACTAGCTTTCATGTCCTTATGCACTATGCTTTGAATGTATATGTCCCCCCAAAATTCATATGGTGGAACTTAAACCCCTAGGTTTAAGAGGTAAGGACTTTTGGGAAGTGATTAAAAGTCACAAGTGCTCCACTCTCATGAATAGGATTAATGCTCTTGAAAAAGAGGCTTCAGAGAGCTGCCTGACCCTTCTATTTCCTCTGCCATGTGAGCACACAACATTTGTCCCTTTTACCCTCTTGCCTTTGGCCACGTGAGGACACAGCAGCAAGACACCATCTTAGAAGCAGAGAGCAAGCTTTCACCAGACATTGAATCTGCCAGTTCCTGGATCTTGGACTTCCCAGCTTCCAGAACAGTGAGAAAATAAATTTCTGTTCTTCATAAATTACTCAGTCTTGGGCATTTTGTTATGGCAGCACGAACAGACTAAGACACTGGGGTGTTTTACCTCCTTCTCCTTCAATGTACTCACCCCACTGCACCATCTAGTTGTTAGTGTGATTATTTGATTGCTGTTAGTCTTCTTGTCCCATGACAGAAATATTCGAATGAACAGGAGCCAAATTGGTGTTTCCTGCTTGATTTCCAGTACTTATTCCAGCACTTGGCACAGAGTTAGCTACCAATAATTTTTTTTTTTTTTTTTTTTTTTTTGAGACGGAGTCTTGCTCTGTCACCCAGGCTGGAGTGCGGTGGCGCGATCTCGGCTCACTGCAAGCTCCACCTCCCAGGTTCACGCCATTCTCCTGCCTCAGCCTCCCGAGTAGCTGGGTCTACAGGTGCCTGCCACCACGCCCGGCTAATTCTTTGTATTTTGTTTAGTAGAGACGGGGTTTCACCGTGTTAGCCAGGATGATCTCGATCTCCTGAGCTCGTGATCCGCACGCCTTGGCCTCCCAAAGTGCTCGGAATATAGGCGTGAGCCACCACACCCAGCCAAATATTTCTTGAATGGATGAATGAGGTCAGCTTCACAGTCCTCCTGTCTTATTTCAGAAAAGCTGATTAGTCTTTTTTCAGAGATTGCTTATAATGGGAAATAGATCTTCACTGAGCTGTCCCAAGTATTTTGTGTGTGATAGCCAAAGTATGCATTCTCCTCCATCTTCCCTAATGCATATCTCGTCCTGCTTTGTAGGACTCTCACTGGTAAGGGTTGAGCTTAGTGCACTTTTCTAAACACTCACTGTTCATCTTTACCTTCGTGTACCAGAAAACTTTCCTTTTAGGATTTCCTTATCCTCCAAGCTGCGTTGATAAACTAGTCTCCAAGATTCAGAACTGTTCCCCATAGTAACTTATCTGTTGCTGTATAACGTTACTATGAAATTATATTTCATATTTGTTATTTTTATCATTTGTCTCCACCACAACAAAGAGGGTAAGGACCATCTCTGAAGTGTTCCCTGCTTTAGCCCCAGTGAGGCTCTAACCTCAACTGCTATTTGCTGAATAATACGTTACTCCAAAGTTTAGCATCTTAAAAGAACAATAACTTCTTATTTTCTTATAGTTTCTGCTAATTAGGAATTCTGGAGCAACTTAGCTGGGTGTTTCTGGCTCAAGGTACCTCATGAGGTTGCAGTCAAGATGTCAGCCTGAGCTGTGGTCAGCTGAAGGCTTGACTGGGGCCAGACAATCCACTTCAAGGTGGCATCACTTACACGACTGGCTAGTCAGTGGTGGTTGTAGTTAGGAGGCCTCAGTTCTTTATCATGTGCATGTCTCCATATGGCTGCTTGAGCATCCTCACAACATGGCAGCTGACTTCCCCTAGGCCAAATGATCTAAAAACGAAAGCAAAAAGGAAACCATAATGTCCTTTATGAACTAGGCTTCAAAGTCACACTCCTTCATTTCTGCAATATTTTGTTGGTTACAGAGATTGGACCTATTTAATGTTGAAGAGGTCTCCATGAGGGTGTGACCATCACAAGGTGAGAATCACTGGGGTCATTTCCATAAACTTGCTCAACTTGAACTGGATCCAACCTTTTTTTTTTTTTGCATGTCAAAAATTCACTTTCCTGCCTTCAAATCCCCATTAGCTTCCCATAACACATAGAAGAAAGTCTAAAGTACTTACCAAACTTCTTGCCTCAATGTCCGATGTGATCCAGCCCCTCCTTAGCAACCTATCCTCATCTTTTAACTCCCCTCTCTCTCAGTCACTCACTCCAGCCACATTGGCTTTATTCTCTTTCTCAAAGACACCAAACTCATTCCTCTCCAGGGCCTTTGCATTTGCTGCTTTCTCAATCTGGATCTTTCTTCTCCCAGGCACCTGCATGACTCCCTCCCACCTTTAATTTTGTGGCTCAGCTTAGATGTTCACCTATTCTACCTCCTTAGAGAGTCCTTCCATCCCCATTGTGTTTTGGACTAGCACTCAATTCCACCCCTTCACTCTCTATTACTTTGCTCAGCTTGGTGTTTCTGAATAGCAATTTTCACAACCTAAAATTATATTGCATATTTTCACAACCTAAAATTATACTCTATAATTTGTCTCCACCACAACAAAGAGGGTAGGAACCATCTCTGAAGTGTTCCCTGCTCTATCTCCAGTGTTTAGAACAATGCCTGGTAGATGCTTGATATAGTTTGTCTCTGTGTCCCCACCCAAATCTCATGTTGAATTGTAATCTTCACTGTTGGAGGAGGGGCCTGGGTGGGAGGTGATTGAATCATGGAGGCAGACTCCCCACTTGCTGTTCTCGTGACAGAGTTCTCACGAGATTTGGTTGTTTGAAAGTGTAGTGCTTTCCCTTCTCTCTCTCTCCTGCCAGCCATGTGATGTGTACCTGCTTCCCATTTGCCTTCCACCATGATTGTAAGTTTCCAGAGGCCTCCCCAGAAGCAGAAGCCTGTACAGCCTGCAGAACCATGAGTCAATTAAACCTCTTTTCTTTACAAATTATCAAGTCTCAGGTATGTCTTTATAGCAGTGTGAGAATGCACTAATACTGCTATTTGCTGAATAAATGAATTATTAAATAAATAAATCTGCAAAAAAAGGAGAGGTTGGACTAGATCAGTTTGTAGACTGATGCTGTCCTAAGAACTGTTTGTTACTCATTGAAGACCTAAAAGTACAGAAATTGGGGCCAGGTGTGGTGGCTCACACCTGTAATCCCAGCGCTTCAGGAGGCCAAGGTGGGTGGATCACCTGAGGTCAGGAGTTTGAGACGGGCCTGGCCAACACGGTGAAACTCTGTCTCTACTAAAAATACAAAAATTAGCTGGGCGTGGTAGTGGGTGCTTGTAATCCCAGCTACTTGGGAGGCTGAGGCAGGAGGATCTCTTGAACCCAGGAAGGGGAGGTTGCAGTGAGCTGAGACCACGCCATTGCACTCCAGCCTGGGCAACGAGAGCAAAACTCCTTCTCAAAAAAAGAAAAAAGAAAAGAAAAGTACAGAAATCGAGAGTAGACATTGAGAAAATTTTATAGTACTTTGACATTACTGTGACATCCAAGCTCATAAGCAGTGACTGATCTTATTGAAGTCAGTAAAAAGTCTCCATTATACACCAGTTTGGGTGTGTTGAACTTGTATGGTGAACCACGTGCAGCACATCCAACAAACTAGTCATCCATAATTTTTCCATGGCAGAAATGGAATCTAGATACAATTTTGGATCAAAGCTGACAAGCTAACTTTAAAATATCACCCATTTTAAAGTTAGCCTGTCAGCTTTGATCCAAAAGTGTATCAAATCCAGATCCCATTTTTGCCATTGAAAAAATTGTTTAAATGCAATTATAGCTTTTCAGGATAAATGATGACTGATGAAGGATTAAAGATAAATTCTGAAATTACAGCATTACTTCCTTCATCTTAGTTAAAATGACTATCCCAAGTTTGTATCCTGTGTCCTCTGCAATATGTACCCTGACTCTCAAGGTTTAGGTCAAGACTTCTTTCTTTTCAGATAATGAGGTGGCATGACTCTTATGTAAGACAGTCATGGGGCTGGGCACAGTGGCTCATTCCTGTAATCCCAGGACTTTGGGAGGTTGAGATAGGCAGATCACCTGAGGTCAGGAGTTTGAGATCAGCCTGGCAAACATGGCAAAACCTCATCTCTACTAAAAATACAAAAATCAGTCAGTTGTGATGGCACGTGCCTGTAATCCCAGCTACTCTGGAGGCTGAGGCAGGCGAATCACTTGAATCCAGGAGGCGGAGGTTGCAGTGAGCTAAGATCATGCCATTGCACTCTAGTCTGGGCGGCAGACGGAGACCCTGTCAAAAATAAAATAAAATAAAATAAAATAAAGAAAAGCCAGAGAGCCCAGAATTCAAAGCTCAAATTTCAGTGTTGTGCCAGAATAAATCATGTGCCATCAAAAAGAGATTTTGAGGTGTTCTCTGGACTATAGTATTTGGGTGCAAAATTGTATTTTCTCAAGCAGCTATCTAAAACGAGATCCCGGCCGGGCGCGGTGGCTCAAGCCTGTAATCCCAGCACTTTGGGAGGCCGAGACGGGCGGATCACGAGGTCAGGAGATCGAGACCATCCTGGCTAATATGGTGAAACCCCGTCTCTACTAAAAAATACAAAAAACTAGCCGGACGACGAGGCGGGCGCCTGTAATCCCAGCTACTCCGGAGGCTGAGACAGGAGAATGGCGTGAACCCGGGAGGCGGAGCTTGCAGTGAGCTGGGATCCGGCCACTGCACTCCAGCCTGGGCGGCAGAGCAAGACTCCGTCTCAAAAAAAAAAAAAAAAAAAAAAAAGAGATCCCACTGGACGTATGTAATGTTTTAAACAGAATTTTAAGTATTTTGAAGCCGCCAAAGAGTGCACTCTTTATACTGTAATTGTTCATTTTTATTGAATTTCTACCTTAGAAATTCCAGAAGTCTTCATTAATGTGAAACGAGCTATTTATGGTGGCTCCTGCCTGAAGTTCACAAAGCAGTGAACAGATTGTTCATTCACATTCTCCGCTGCTGCCTTTCTTTCCTTATGGGTGCTGAATGCTCTGCTTCTTGCTTCTCTATTCCTGACTATTCAGAGCCTCAAATAACCTGAGTGCTGTCTCCGCCAGGGTCGTAGCCTAGCTCAGATCCCGGAGTCCAGCTCAGATCCCGGGGTCCAGCTCAGATCCCGGAGTCCAGCTCAGATCTTGGAGTCCAGCTCAGATCCTGGGGTCCAGCTCAGATCCCGGGGTCCAGTTCAGATCCTGGAGTCCAGCTCAGATCTTGGAGTCCAGCTCAGATCCTGGAGTGCAGCTCAGATCCCGGGGTCCAGCTCAGATCCTGGGGTCCAGCTCAGATCCTGGGCTTTTAATTTCCACAAGTTTTCACAGCGAATTTTCTAGCAAACAAAACCTCACTAAAGCTTTGAAGAAGAAAGTGAATTAGCTTGGAGAGTTCTGTTGAAGGAAGCTGGGATTGAGGAAGAGATGAGAGTCCCTGTGTGCTTTTGGAAGATGGAAACCATTTGGAGGGCAAGTGGTGGGGGTTACAAACCCATGTCGCTGAAGGAATTCTGTATACCAGATCAAGCACAGGGTTCAGATCACTCACACTACACATAAATTCTGGCTTCCCTCCAGTCATGACAAAGTGATCCTGGAGGCCTTAAAGGACCCGGGGCTTTCTCTCCAGCAGATCTTTGCTTTCCATATCAAGGTGTCTGAAAGATGCATTAGATGTGATAAGATATTTTCATTTCAACAACTGCAGGGGATTGGTGCTTTAAGCATATTACCTCTTTACTGAATGCAGAGAACCTTCTTGATTCAATTTAAAAAACACCAGCTCCTCATCCCCCACGCTCATTCCCACTCCATGCCCAGGATGCTCCGTTCCCAGGAGGGACAGCCTCCAGGCAGAAGTGATGGGAACGATTCCCTTTGACCTTGGAAACGTATACCAGCAAAGGTATGAAACAGAAATGCCCTCAAATGTGATTTGCACAGGGGTTTAACTCTCTCCTCAGCATCGAGATCTTAACAAGCAAAAGTTTGTTATCAAGAGGGATCTCTAAGATAGGTTCCATGCCTAAATCCACAGATGCAAAGGGACACATAGCTGGTGTGATGCGAGGTTCATTTACTGATTGGGCTCTGCTGCAGCTGGAGGGCAGCCCAAGGCTGTGATTTAGATCCTTGCTGCTACCAGCACCCGCTCTGATGGTTCCCCATCCCCCAGCTGCGTGTCCCCTCTTCATCTTGTTGCCGACCATGGAAGTCCTTCATGAACCGCAGATTGATTCCCAAGGTGGGCTGGGATTAGCTGGAGCTGATTTCAGAGCTCAGATTACGGAGCATGGCCTGACCCCTGAGTGGGCTGCCTAGTGGCAAAGCTGTTCCCCCATGAACAGTCATGCTCTGGTGCAAAGCACTGGGGAACAGGAAGAGCAGGCTCCGTCAGAGGCTTGAATGTGATGCTAAGACACTTGCATTTGGAGGGTCTTCTGTGGGCTGGATTGGAGCTGTTCAAAGATAGATCTCCTCTCTCCCCCACTCAGTTTTGCATTAATGGATGATCTTTGCAAGAGGATTGAAGGGCATCTGCCTACAGTACTAGTTTCCTGAGGCGCCATAACAAGGTACCACAAGCCCGGTGGCCTGACACAACAGAAATCTAATCTCTCATGGCTCTGGAGACCAGAAGTCTGAAATGAAGGTGTGCACTGCCTCTGGAGACTCTAGCAAATAATCTGTTCCTGCCTGTCCCAGCTTCTGGTGGCTGCTGGTCATTACTTGGCTTGTGGTTGCATCACTTTAGTCTCTGCCTCCATGGTCACACGGCCTCCTCCTCTTCCGCTTGTGTCTTGTCCTTAGAAGGACACTTGTCTTTAGATTTATGGCCCACCTAGGTAATCCAGGATGATCTCCCCACCTCAAGGTCCTTGACTTAATTACATTCACAAAGACCCTTTTTCCAAATAAAGTCAGTCACATTTAAGGGGTCTAGGGACTTGGAGGTGGACATAGCTTTTGGGGTGAACACCGTGGAATCCATTATAGCCAGACACATTCTCGTCTGTGCTCTTAGTCCAAGAATGTTAGGGAGCAGAATGTGGGAAAAACAAATCTAATTGCTATCTATCCTGCCAAATAGGGCTTTCCAGAAAGGGGCTCTGTTCTGGCTGTGTTTATGTTGGTGAGTGGTTGGCTGACCCTAAGGATATTGACACACAATTGCCATCATCCCTCAGCCTACCACCCTTTCACGCCTCTGTGATTAGGTTCTGCTGTTTTCAGGAAGTCCCTCCACTGGACAAAGGCAATTCCATCCGTTCTGAAGGCTCAGCTCAAATATCCCTCTTTCATGTCATAGCACCCATGGCACTCCTACATCTGCAGCAGTGGTCTCCAGCATGGAGGGCACACACCATGGTTCTTTGGAATACAAGAAGATATGAGCATTCTTTTTTTTTTTTCTGAGACAGGGTCTTGCTCTGTCACCCAGGCTGGAGTGTGGTTTCACAATCATAGCTCACTGTAGCCTCGGCTTCCCTGGCTCAAGCAATCCTCCCACCTCAGCCTTTCTAGTAGCTGGGACTTACAGGTGTGTGCCAACATTTCTGGCTAACAGTTTTTAATTTTTTATAGAGATGGAGTTTCACTATATTGTCCAGGTTGGTCTCAAACTCCTGGCCTCAAGTGATTCTCTCGCCGTGGCCCCCCAAAGTGTTGAGATTACAGGTGTGAGCCACCATGCACAGACAAGAATTCTTGATATTTAGTTTGTATCTTTAAGAAAGAAAGAAATGGCCGGGCGCGGTGGCTCAATCCCAGCACTTTGGGAGGCCGAGACGGGCGGATCACGAGGTCAGAAGATCGAGACCATCCTGGCTAACATGGTGAAACCCCGTCTCTACTAAAAAAATACAAAAAACTAGCCGGGCGAGGTGGCGGGCGCCTGTAGTCCCAGCTACTCGGGAGGCTGAGGCAGGAGAATGGCGTAAACCCGGAGGCGGAGCTTGCAGTGAGCTGAGATCCGGCCACTGCACTCCAGCCTGGCGACAGAGCGAGACTCCGTCTCAAAAAAAAAAAAAAAAGAAAAGAAAGAAATTACGCCTTTCTAATATTCAACAGGAAAATTAGCAGCGGTCCATGTATTTACAATTTAGAAACATATATTGGATTGGACAATATGGAATTGTCATTGTTGGACTTTTTTTTTCACCCCACAAAAATGGCAATTTCATATGGTTCAACCTAACAGCATATTAGGAGCGAGTATTCATCGAGCTTTTACTCCTAGGGACATGTGGTCAAACGTTTTTTTTTTTTTTTTTTTTTTTTTTTTTTTTAATCAGAGCTTGGGCAACATGAGAAAACTCCATCCCTACAAAAAATAGAAATATTAGCCTGGCATGGTGATGCATGCCTGCAGTCCCAGCTACTCAGGAGACTGAGGTTAGACGATCTTCTAAGCCTGGGATGCAATGGTTGCAGTGAGCTGAGATTGCGCCACTGCACTCCAGCCTAAGTCACAAAGTGAAACCCTGTCTCAATTTAAAAAAACCAAGTTTTTGATTAGTATAATCAAATTTAAATTTTTTTTAGAGGTGGGGTCTTGCTCTATTGCCCAGGCTGGGGTGCAGTAGCACCATCATAGCTCACTGTAGCCTGAAACTCCTGGGCTCAAGTGATCTCCCCAGCTCTGCCTCCCAAGTAGCTGGGACTACAGGCTTGAGCCACCATGCTTGGCTAATCAAACTTGACATTCTTACCTAGTTTAGCCCAGGGCACATGTCAAAGCTCAATAAGTTTGTGTTTTGCTTCTTGCAAGTCTCCTGGAGACTTGGAAAATATGGATTATCATGATTTTGGGCACTGAGCTGGGAATGGATGATTTTGGGAATAGAATCTGAGCCCAAACCTAGCAAAGTGAGCCCTCCTCCCCAGAATTTCTCTTGTCCCCTCCTTACCACCTGCCATGCTCTTTTTCAGACCCTTGCCTGGAAGAACCATGCCACACCCACTAAATAAGAAAAATTGGAACATTCTAAAGGCAGTCTAAAAGCTCCATCCGACTTTAAGAGACCAAGTGTGCATGGCATGCTATAGATATATGCTCTGGATAGCTGCTGTGTGCTGGGGTGTGAGTGATGAGCAGGGACACTCCTCTGTGTGTCCTGCTGTGGTACCCACCTGAAGCTTTATGGCTGCACAATACACATTCACTATAGCAATGACTTGACTTTCATAAACAGGAGAGGTGGCAGCGGTGGACTGGGCTGCAATAAAAAGTAAGACTGCGTTAAACCATATCCCAGGTCTGACATAGACATCAAGTGTATACAGAGGGCAGGTAGCCACTTCCATGCCATAAAATCGGTGACTCTGGCAAGGTCTCTTTTACTTTTTTCTTTTCTTTCCATTTTTTTTTTTTTTTTTTTTTTTTTGTGAGACAGAGTCTCACTCTGTCACCAGGCTGGAGTGCAGTGGTGCGATCTCGACTCACTGCAACTTCTGCCTCCCGGGTTCAAGCAGTTCTCCTGTGTCAGCCTCCTGAGTAGCTGGGATTACAGGCATGCTCCACCACACCTGGCTAATTTTTGCATTTTTAGTAGAGACAGGATTTCACCATGTTGGTCAGGCTAATCTCGAACTTCTGACCTCGGCCTCCCAAATTGCTGGTATTACAGGCATGAGCCACCACGTCCGCCAGGGCCTCTTTTTTTTTTTCTTTGAGACAGAGTCTCGCTCTGTCACCCAGGCTGGAGTGCAGTGGCACGATCTGGGCTCACTGCAAGCTCCGCCTCCCAGGTTCACGCCATTCTCCTGCCTCAGCCTCCCGAGTAGCTGGAACTACAGGCATCCGCCACCATGCCCGGCTAATTTTTTGTATTTTTAGTAGAGACGGGGTTTCACCATGTTAGCCAGGATGGTCTCGATCTCCTGACCTCGTGATCCACCTGCCTCATCCTCCCAAAGCTGGGATTACAGGCGTGAGTCACCGCGTCCAGCAAGACCTCTTTTAAAAAGATATTTTACTACCTGTCCCAGTGCCTGAAATTCCACCATTGGTGATATTCCTTTGATTCTTGGATTTTTAAAACAATATATTTCTCTAGACTAGACGTAGTATTTCATCTGAGTGAGCCTCTGCGGATATAATACCTTATATTGGGGACACAGTGGCATAGTTGAAGGCCCAGCCCCTCTACCTGCTGCTGGGTGGCCTTGGTAATTCAACCATTCCAGCTCTTGGTTTCCTCACCTGAGGAAGGACAAAAATGATACCCACATTTCAGGATTGCTATAAGAATCAGATGCAATGTGTGTAGAGAATGCATGGTGCCTGGACGTGATGGTTGCCAAACAGTAGCTCATGTAGCTGCTGTGTGTTGCTTTATAATACACAAAACATTTACAAACACTATCTGTTTGCTCCAGATGCAGTCTTCTGAGCTAGACTGGACTGTGTTATTATTTCTGTTTTATAGATAAAGAAACAGGTAATATTCTGTATGTGAACTGCACATCAGGTCTTCTCACACTTGACTGCTTCTACTGCATGTTTTTTTCTTCTTGGGAGATCAGTTGGCAGCCTGCTGAGGGTAGACCCCATGGGAACAGGGCAGAGACTAGGAGTCTGGGGAGAGGGGCAAAAAAACAGGAGGTGGGCAGGTGGCAAAGAAGCCCTTGATTTTGAAATTATGCTGCTGCGTGGTTGGCTGCCTGAGTGTAATCTGCAAACAGCATCAATAATGTACGTTAGTCGCACTAATGTGCTCCATAATGAACAATACTCCCAGACCAAACAATTTCTCCTTTAGCAACAGACCCATAGGAATATTTTTACTGGCATGCTTTATGGATTATTACGGTCTTTTTTTTTTTTTGAGATCCAGTCTCACCCTGTTGCCCAGGGTTAGAGTGCAGGGGCATGATCTCAGCTCACTACAACCTCTGCCTCCTGGGTTCAAGTGATTCTCCTGCCTCAGCCTCCCGAGTAGCTGGGATTACAGGTGCCCACCACCTTGCCTGCCTGCTTTTTGTATTTTTAGTAGAGACAGGGTTTCACCATGTTAGCCAGGCTGATCTCGAACTCCTGACCTCAGGTGATTCGCCCACCTTGGCCTCCCAAAGTGTTGGGATTACAGGCACGAGCCACTGCGCCCGGCCTAGAGTACTTTCATCTCAATGTTAACATCTATGGCATAGCGCCTAACTTAGAGGAGACACTTAGTGAATATCTGTTGAATGCTCACTAAATGGATATTGGAATTTAATACATTAAAGCGTTTCTGGCCACTGAAGGTGAATGTTGGGTAAGGAAGTTATTCAGGATTAGTCATCATGGAGTGGAGGAATTAACGCAGCGAGGTCTGCCTGTGTGTTCCGCTCGTCATGCAAGGGTGGGCTCTGCCTATTGTTCTCGGCCACATTTCTTTCACCATGGATTCCTCCAGCATGAGTGACAAATTGGAATGACAGTATGGAAGGGTCTGGTAACATCTGTCTGCCACAAAGGAAGCACGGTGGCTGCCAATCCATTGTTTGGAAGGATCCAGGGAATGGCGCAGGGTCAGAGTGCAAAGGTCAGTGCTGCTTTCCATCTGGGATGGGCTGGATGGGTAGCGGGAAGCTGCCCTCACAGATGGTTGCTTGGAAGGCACATTCATTTCCTAGGGCAGCCGTGACAAATGACCACAAATTGGGTGGCTTGAAACAACAGGAACACATTTTCGCATCGAGTTTGGAATCAAGGTGTCAGCAGAGCCATCTCCTTGTGAAGGTTCTAGGGGGGGCTTCTGACCTCCTCCAGCTTCTACGGGTGCCAGGTGTTCCTTGGCTTGTGGCAGCATCACTCCAGTCTGCCTCTGTCCTAGTGTGGCCTCCTCCCTGTGTTTCTCCTCTCCTGTTTGTGTCTCCTCTTCTTATGAGAACACTTGTTATTGGACTTAGAGCCCACCTGGTTAAGCCAGGATGATCTCACCTCAAAATTCTTAATTGCATTTGTAAAGGCCCTTTTTTCAAATAAGGTCAACTTCCCAGGGATCAGGGGTACAGACTCGGACCTGTCTTTCTGGGCACCACCATTCAACCCATTACAAGTGGGGTTGGCTCCAGTTACTTTCTGAAAGTGATGGTGATCAAATGATATGTGTCAAGGGGATGGATATCCTAGTTACCTTAACTTGATCTTTACACATTATATGAATATATTCAATGATGTATTCAAAGATCAATGTATTCAATGTACTGCAAAACTATGTACATCTACCATTCACCAATAAAAAGTAAGTAAAATAAAATGAATAAAATGTTATGTGGAGAAATTCCCAATCAACATCAAGAATATTCCTTTCCTATTTGAAAAAAGAAAAGGCCAGGCATGGTGGCTCTCGCCTGTAATCCCAGCACTTTGGGAGGCCGAGGCAGGCGGATCCCTTTAGGTCAGGAGTTTGAGACCAGCCTGGTCAACATGGCAAAACCCTGTCTCTACTAAAAATACAAAAATTAGCCAGGCGTGGTGGTGCATGCCTGTAATCCCAGCTATTTGGGAGGCTGAGGCACAAGAATCGCTTGAACCTGGGAGGCAGAGGTTGCAGTGAGCAGAGATCTCAACACTGCACGCCAGCCTGGGCAACAGAGCAAGACTCTGTCAACAACAAAAAAAAAGAGAGAGAGAGAGAAAGAGAAAGAAAGAAAGAAAGAAGAAAGAAAGAAAGAAAGAAAGAGAGAAAGAGAGAGAAAGAAAAGAAAAAAAGAAAAGAAAGAAAGAAGAAAGAAAGAGGAAGAAAAGAAAGAAAGAAAGAAAGAAAGAAAGAAGAAAGAAAGAAAGAAAGAAAGAAAGAAAGAAAAGAAAGAAGAAAGAAGAAAGAAAAGAAAGGAAGGAAGGAAGAAGGAAGAGAGAGAGAGAGGAAGGGGAGAGAAAGATGTTGAATTAATTTTGTGTGCCTAGCAATTCTTTTTCATTTCAGAGAAGGTGCCTATTATGAAATCCCTCCATTTTTGACATATTTCTCATAAATCTTTTTGGACTCTGGTGACCAGAAGAATTTCTCTCAGGGCCAATTTCACATCTTCGTTCTTTTTCTTTTATATATTAAGCAAATCTCTTCCAACATCTGATAAATCACCTTGTACTTAGCAACAACAACAAAATCACCTTATACTATAAAAACTGCTGACTTTGCACTAAGTAATGATCCCATTAGAAATAAGTAACTAGCTCCACAAATGTTTTCATGGAATGTAGATGAGACATTTCTATCATTTTGAAAAGAAATAATAACATTTTATTCACATGCTTTCATATAGAAAAAAGTCAGATCAGGTAGTCATCTGAGGGAAAATAGATGGATAGAGACAAGGATCATTGTGAAGTTATTGACCACTTAAATCCAATTAATTTAAAGCACCTTTCTATATGAGCATCACTTTTCTTTTTCTTTCTATTTTTTTTTTTTTTTTTTTTTTTTTTTTTGAGACAGGGTTTTGGTTTGTTGCCGAGGCTGAAGTGCAGTGGCGCAATCTTGGCTCACTGAAACCTCCGCTTCCTAGATTCAATAGATTCTCATGCCTCAGTCTCACAAGCAGCTGGAATTACATGCATGAGCCACCACACCTGGCTAACTCTTTGTAGAGACGGTTTCGCTATGTTGCCCAGTCTGGTCTCAAACTTCTAGGTTCAAACAATTTGCCTGCCTCAGCCTGAGCATCACTTTTCTAAGAAAAATGCCAGGTAATTCATAGTCATGTCTGAATATTTACTATTCATTCATTTATTTATTTATTAGAGACAGGGCCTCACTCTGTCCCCCAGGCTGGAGTGCAGTGGTGCGATCACAGCTCACTGTAACCTCCATTTCTGAGCCTCAAGTGATTGATCCTCCTGCCTCAGCCTCCCAAAGTGCTGAGATTACAGGCATGAGTCATTTTACCTGAACTGGATATTTAAACATCCAAAAAATTAACTCATTTTTATTTTTATTTTTCCTAGGGGGCAAAATCCTGCTCTCTAGGAAAATAAAACTTCTTTCATTATGACCGCCTTTGTCAAAACATTGTTTGTAACTCAAAAATCTAGAAACATTGTAAATATCCATTGACTGGAAAAACATAAGTAAATGGTGACTTAAAAATGACACCAGCTATGTAGATGCATCAGAATTCTTTGCATCCATAAGGATAAATCTAAAACAATACTGTGAATACAGAAAGCAAGCTGCAGAGAATAAGTTTGTGTATATAAAAGTTGAAAACATGCACTTTCATGCTATATCTTATCAATATATACATACAAAATAAGAATAGTAGAAAATGGGGCCGGGCGCGGTGGCTCAAGCCTGTAATCCCAGCACTTTGGGAGGCCGAGACGGGCGGATCACGAGGTCGGGAGATTGAGACCATCCTGGCTAACATGGTGAAACCCTGTCTCTACTAAAAAATACAAAAAACTAGCCGGGCGAGGTGGCGGGCGCCTGTAGTCCCAGCTACTCGGGAGGCTGAGGCAGGAGAATGGTGTGAACCCAGGAGGCGGAGCTTGCAGTGAGCTGAGATCTGGCCACTGCACTCCAGCCTGGGCGACAGAGCGAGACTCCATCTCAAAAAAAAAAAAAAAAAAAAAAAAAAAAGAATAGTAGAAAATGTGCACGTTCCATACGAAACGCATCCAGTTCAGGAGAATGGTGCCTCTGGGAAGGAAGGAAGAGAGGAACTGATGTCAGGAGGGTCCCTGAGGGACAACATGAGTAAGTTTTTATTTCTAAAACAAAATTATATGGAAAATATATGAAAATGTTAAGATTTGCTAGTGCCAGATGGTGGGGTATAGGAGGCTTTTTCATTACTCTCTGTAATTTTCTATATGTTTAAATATTTTTTTTTTTTGGAGACGGAGTCTTGCTCTGTGGCCTAGGCTGGAGTGCAGTGGCCAGATCTCAGCTTACGGAAAGCTCCGCCTCCCGGGTTTACGCCATTCTCCTGCCTCAGCCTCCCGAGTAGCTGGGACTACAGGTGCCTGCCACCATGCCCGGCTAGTTTTTTTTGTATTTTTTTAGTAGAGACGGGGTTTCACCGTGTTGGCCAGGATAGTCTTGATCTCCTGACCTCGTGATCCGCCCGTCTCGGCCTCCCAAAGTGCTGGGATTACAGGCTTGCCTATACAGGCCTATACAGGCCGAGGCGAGCAGATCACGAGGTCAGGAGATCGAGACCATCCTGGTCAACACGGTGAAACCCCATCTCTACTAAAAATACAAAAAAATTAGCCGGGTGTGGTGGCGGGTGCCTGTAGTCCCAGCTACTCGGGAGGCTGAGGCAGGAGAATGGTGTAAACCCAGGAGGTGGAGCTTGCAGTGAGCTGAGACCACAGGCCACTGCACTACAGGCTGGCCACAGCGCGAGACTCCATCTCAAAAACAAACAAACAAACAAACAAACAAAAACAATAGATTGGCCGGGTGCGGTGACTCACACCTGTAATCCCAGCACTTTGGGAGGCTGAGGCGGGCGGATCACCTGAGGTCAGGAGTTCAAGACCAGCCTGACCAGCATGGTGAAACCCCGTCTCTACTAAAAATACAAAATTAGCCGGGCCTGGTGGCATACACCTGTCATCCCAGCTACTCAGGAGACTGAGGCAGGAGAATCGCTTGAACCCAGGAGGCAGAGGTTGCGATGAGCCAAGATTGAGCCACTGCACTCCAGCCTGGGCAAAAAGAGTGAAACTCTGTCTCAAAAAAAAAAATTGAAAGAAAAGAAAAGGAAAGAAAAGGAAAAGACAAGTGGACTAAACAAAAGAGGGATGGAGAACAAGTCAAGACACCTGCATCCTGGTTGTACTTCGGACATTGGGGAACTGTAGTTTTAGGCAACTATTTGAACTTCAATTTCTTCATCTGTAAATTGGAAATAATTTCTGCCCTGACTGCTTCACAGGGATGATGTAAGAATAACTGACTATAATAACAAAAGCAAGAAGTGGTTTTTGGAATAATTGTGTTAATTACAGAATAGTCTCTGTGTTTTCACATAGGCATTAAACATTCATTATTTACTTTAAAACTGATAAAAAAAACTTTGTGATGTGAGTATGATTTTCCACACCTTTTTGGGCATTCTTCTTTCCATAACTACCACCTGTCAACAAGGAACGGACAAGGACTTGCGGGAGCAGCGTGGGTATCTGCGGTAAGCAGTGACCTAAGGCCTGGCACAGGAAGCTCTGGCCAACAGAGGCCGTGGTGACTAGCCAGGCCAACCCGATTTCCTTAGACATCAGAAGTCCTGGAAATGTGGAGTGAATCAGTGTGCTGGTAGCCAGGGCTAATGCTGAGAGAATACACAAAGAGAGACCATGGGAGCAGCAGGGTGGGACCTTACCAGACCACGTGCAGTTTAAGGGGTGAGTCAGTGGACTTTATCAAGAAGCAGAAACCAGGAAGTAGAGAATAGATGCTCAGAGCAGAAAATAAATGCATTGGTTGGCAGTGGCAGGAATCACAAAGGGAAGAAAAACGAGGGGCTAGGTCACCCTAATATTGGCCACCAACACTTGCCCATGTGGTTTTATCAGTCAGGGTGCTGGCAGGAAACACATGGCACCCTCAAAAGAGTGATGGCAGAGAGTTGGATGAAGGAACTCTTTACCAGTGGCAACACAGGGTTAAGGAAACTAAAAAGGGACAATGAAGCACCTGAAGGTTAGCGACTGTGAGAAGCCCTTAGCATCCCTAGGTTTAAAGACGCAAAAGGAGGAGTTGGTTCCTGGAACCCGGTGAGACGTATGGTAAGGGCAAAGGGTCACCCAACAGGAGTGGGGGTTTTTGGTAGAAAAGCACAATGACTGGACCGGGCGTGGTGGCTCAGGCCTGTAATTCCAGTCCTTCAGGAGGCCAAGGCAGGTGGATCACTTGAGGCCAGGAGTTCGAGACCAACCTGGCCAACATGGCGAAACCCCGTCCCTACTAAAATTACAAAAAATTAGCTTGGCATAGTGGCAAATGCCTGTAGTCCCAGCTACTCGGGAGACTGAGGCAGGAGAATTGCTTGAACCCGGAGGTGGAGGTTGCAGTGGGCCGAGATCGTGCCACTGTTCTCCAGCCTGGATGACAAAGCGAGACTCCATCTCGAAAAAAGAAAAACACAATGACTTTTTTTTCTTTCTTTAAAAAAGAAAAAAGAAAAACACAATGACTTTTTTTTCTTTCTTTAAAAAAGAAAAAAGAAAAACACAATGACTGGCAGCATGTGGCCTTGCAGAGAAGAAGCTGGAAGAATAAATACTTCAGCCTGTCTCTTCTGGTGCCCTTGATCACCTCTCAGTGCCTTCCATTGGCCAAACCCAGCCAGAACCTTGAGAGCAAGAGAGCTTGGTTGATGTAGTGTATTCAAGTCAGCCTCGCAGGTCACAGAGTCAGGGCAGGAAAAGTGGAGAACAGACTCACAGGGGCACAGGAAAACTGTCCAGAACAGTGGTAGAGGGGTCAAGACAATCCAGAATCCAGTGCTGTGTAGAAAACTCTCAGTTCCTGAAGGCTGAGCTAGGCACCTGCTTGGGGGTTGCCATAGGATTTGTTTCCCATGTTTTCACGTGTATACATGTAACACAGAGCATTGCATAAGGATGCTTTCCTTCTGAGTCTTGGTTCCTTTCAATCAAGAGTGTAATGACGTAAAAACGTTAAGCAATTTCCTCCACACTGGCAGTAGGACAGCCTGGAACTAAAGCTGCAACAGCCAGGGTCTAGAGCCATGCTCTTTTCACTCTAATACACTGGATGTACAAATGTGTTATCAGTCCCATGATAAAGTATAGAAGCTGCCAGCATCTATGGCCATACCACCCGGGACACGCCTCGGAAGCTAAGCAGGGTCAGACCTGGCTGGTACTTGGATGGGAGTGTATAAGCCACTGGGTGCTGTGGTGCAGGCTTGCGGTCACAGCTGCTCAGGACGCTGAGATGGGAGGATTGCTTGAGCCCAGGAGTTTGATCAAATCCAGCCTGGGGAACATAGACCCTGTATCTTAAGGGAAAAAAAAAAAAAAAAAAAAAAGCGTAGAAGTCCTTGACCATTAAGTTATGTTGTAGGAAATCACTGGAGCATTTTTAGAATGTGGCGGCATGTGCAAAAAAAAAAAAAGTACATTTTAGGAAGATCCCATTGGTAGAACGCAGATCAGATTGGAGGAGGGGATGTGGGCATTTAAGTTTGTAATTGTGATAAGATTTTGCTTGAGGATCTGAATTAGGAGGCTGGTGGTGCACATGTAAAGGGGGAGGCACTGTTATGTGCCAGTTACTGCTGCAGGGGCTAAGGATGTAGCCAAGAACCAAACAGATGCCTGCCCTTCTGGAGCTTATGCCATTTGAAGTTGTGAGAGTAGATGAGCTTTCCAAGGGAGAGACCACAGAGAAGCGAAAAGTAAGCCTGAAGCGTGCCTGTGAGCAAAGGGGGAAAGGAAGACAAGAGCCAGTGGAACAGCTTGCAGAGAACCGGGAAGGGCAACCACTATGGGAGTATGTCATGCAAACCAAGCGAGAGAAGATGACTTCAAGAAGGGAACCAAAAACAGGGCCGATGACTGCAAAGGATGAATGAAGACAAGACCAAGAAGAAGGCCTGGAATTGACACACAGAAGGTCATTTGGAAGCTTGATCAGAGTAACTCAGTGCAGCGGATAGATGCTAAACTGAGAGGTCACGTAGGAACCATTATAATTGGGACTTAACAATAGAAGTGTTGTCTAGGGAAGAGAGTTGGGCGCCCAACATGCAGGAGTATTTTGATATGGTCATCATTCTGGCCTGCAGATTTATAGTTTTAAAATCCTAATTGCGTAACAGTATCCAGGGTTGAGCAGGTCCTAGGACCCAACTCAAGCCAGTCAACTCATAAGAAACTGATTATAACCCCAAATGCCAAGTTAGTAATTTTCAACTAATAATATTCTTTTCCAATGGTGGGAATATTTGTGCCCATTGTCCAGGGCACCCTCGTTCCAGTATGAAGCTACTTGGGGAGCTGGATTATTAACCAGAAGACTGTTAGACGGTACAGAAGAGAACAGGAATGGCTAATCCTGAAATGTATTTCATCCAATCCATGGTGGAAGACTCCAGTGATCTCTCTGCATATCCCTGCCTCTTAACCTTGAGGTACACCAGAGCTCAGTTCTTGGACTTGCCTTTTTCTATTTATACTCACGCCCATGGTGAGCTCATCATCAGCATCACGGTTGTTAGGTTCTAGCAACTCCCAAATTATGTCTCCAGTCATCGCTCATTTAAGCTCTAGACTCGTGTGCCCAACTGCCTTCTTCATACCCCTAGCTGGATATCTGTACACAGCTCAAATTCCGCATGTTCAACACAGAACTCCAGCTCTGCTCTCTCAAGCCTGTAGCATCCACAGCCTTGCCCTATTAACCGAGAGCAACTCCATTATCCCAGTTGCCCAAGTCAAAATCCTTGGCGTCATCTTGACCCTCCCGTTTTTCTCATATCCCACATCCAATCTATCAGATAACTCTGTTGACTTCATTCAAATTATCACTAGAACCAGACCACCTTACACCACGTCCACTGCTATCATCCTGGTCTGAACCACCATCATCTCTTGCTTGGATTCTCACACTGGCCAGTTCCCAAAGAGATGAGGATTTTTTATTTAATATATGTCAGATCACATCACTCCTCTGCTCAAAAGCTTCCCATGGCTCCCCATTTCCAAGGGTGCTCCACCTCTGTGACATCATCTCCTACCACGGTCCCCTGCGCTGACTGCTCCAGCCTTCTGAGCTTCCCTGCATTCCCTAAAACATGCCAAGGGTACTCCTGCCTCAGGCCTTTGCTACGCCCTTTGCCAAAAATACTTTTCTCTCAGGTACCCATCAGGATCACTCCCACTCCGCCACTTCAGGAACATGGCTTAACTCTCAGAGAGGCCTTCTCCCACCCCAGACTCCATGCTGCAGCTCCTCCAAACTTGAACTTCCTCTCCTTGCTCTGTTTTTCTCCATTGTCTCTCATTTTTACACTCTATGATTTACTTATTTTTTGTATTCTCCAGCATTAGAATGTAAGCTCTATGTGGGCAGGAATTTTTGTTGGTTTCATTCACAGGATTCCCAGCACCTGGGACAGGCCCCAACATAAATGTTTGAATGAATAAATAAAGGAATGAACAGATTACTCCTGTCCCATGAGAGTCCTTCAGCAGTTATACCCAAGGGAGTGTCATTTGTTTCTTGATCTTGCTGGACAAGCACCCACACCATGTACCCCCTGTCCAGTGAGTGCTGGGCCATCAACAGATCCAGCCTCACCTACAGATGCTCCTTGGCAGGGTGAGAACAGGAGCAAGAGGAAGGGGTCCACCTCCTGCTATGGTCAGGACACTTGCACACCTTCCTGAGGTTACATGCGTAGGACCGTAAGTGCTTTTATTCAAGCACATATTTCAGATGATTTCTTTGACTACTTCAGCAGCACCCAGAGAAGCCATAACTTCAGAAACATTTGCTGATCGCCCTGGTATGTGACCGGCACGTGATTATTTTCTCAAAGATCTGCATCAGTGGAAAGGCAGAGGCAGCAGTAGAGAAGGAGGTAGGAAAGAAAAAATGGGAGGAGGAGCAAGGTCTCAGAACCACGCATAGGACTGTCTGTACTATGGCCCGGAGCCCTTGGATGCAGAAATAGAACACGCCGTGCTTTGAGTCAGCATCTGATAAAATAATCTCAGAGTAAGAAAAACTGCTGAGAAATAGTGTTCAGTGCTTTCAAGCTGGCTTTGCCTATACCAGGTACGTACCTGTATGCTGGACCCCTGGGCCAAAAAAAAAAAAAAAACTCCCATTCACACCAGTGGGTGTGGTCTGAGACTCATTCTGCAGTGTTGACCAATAGCCACACTTACATCATTTATATTTACTGAGTTGAAAAATCCAGGATCTACTATATGTTCTAATCCAATTTTAAGCTTCAGGAAGAGCAAAGAGAAAGGCAAAGTTTCAGGTAACGAGTCCTCCAGTGCACACAAGGGGATGATTCTATTTTTACTGTATGTGTTAATATGCAGCTAGTTTGGGGAGAATTTTTTCCACCTTCAATGGACTTTTAATTGGCAAAAGTTTTAAAATCAAAACATGCATCATTCCTCAATCGAAGCATGTCACAAACTGCCCCGTGCCCTGAATATTAAATAAATCTGAATTAACATAAAAATAGAGGCCGGCCATGATGACTTATGCCTGTAATCCCAGCACTTTGGGAGGCCGAGGCGGGCGCATCACGAGGTCAGGAGATCGAGACCATCCTGGCTAACATGGTGAAACCCCATCTCTACTAAAAATACAAAAACTTAGCCGGACGTGGTGGCAGGCACCTGTAGTCCCAGCTACTCGGAAGGCTGAGGCAGGAGAATGGTGTGAGCCCGGGAGACGGAGCTTGCAGTGAGCTGAGATCGCGCCACTGCACTCCAGCCTGGGAGACAGAGTGAGATTCCGTCTCAAAAAATATAAAAAAAAATAAAAATAGAGACAGCAAGGGATGAACAGTTCCTTGCTCTTTCCTGTTCATGAATGCCGAGCCTTGAAGGTGGCACATGAAGCAGAACTAAACCCTGCTTTTTCACTGATTTTACCAGGTTGAGAGGAAAAAATAAGGGTTAAAAACAAGGCCTTTATACCATGCAAAGAGTTAGCTTCAGCACCCCCTGCTCCCAGATACCTCTGGTAAGAGTTGTTTCCCTTGGCCGGGCGCGGTGGCTCAAGCCTGTAATCCCAGCACTTTGGGAGGCCGAGACGGGCGGATCACGAGGTCAGGAGCTCGAGACCATCCTGGCTAACACGGTGAAACCCCGTCTCTACTAAAAATACAAAAACTAGCCGGGCGAGGTGGCGGGCGCCTGTAGTCCCAGCTACTCGGGAGGCTGAGGCAGGAGAATGGCGTAAACCCGGGAGGCGGAGCTTGCAGTGAGCTGAGATCCGGCCACTGCACTCCAGTCCGGGCGACAGAGCGAGACTCCGCCTCAAAAAAAAAAAAAAAAAAAAAAAAAAGAGTTGTTTCCCTAAACTTCCAGGGCCTTGGCACCTCCACCAGTTTCTAGTCGTCTCCTGGGGGTGGCATGCAATGGAATGTAAATTTACATGTAACATAGTTGAGGGTCCATTCTCTTTCAATCTGTTGAACTAGGTAGACATGGTTAGTTTTCTGCTAGAAAAGGGATGCTTTCTGACAATCTCATGAAAGTTCTTATTAGAAACTGCAGCCCAACGAAGTTAAATGACTTCCCTGAAGGGTTACAGGTGTAGAGGAGCAGAACGGGACTAGAAACCTGGTCCATTTTTTAAGAGATGGGGCTCTCACTTTGTTGTCCAGGGTGGTCTTGAATTCCTGGGCTCAAACGATCCTCCCACCACAGCCTACTGAAGAGCTGGGACTACAGGCATACGATACGGTTCCTCGTTTGGAACTCAAATGGGCACCCAGGATTGCTGACAACGGACAATTCAACAATCTTGATTTAACAAAAGTGAGTATTTATTTTGAGGACATCATGGGGCTAACTGCGCTCCTGCTCCTAGCACCTGACCCTTACAAGTGGGGATGGAGTTGGCAGGGAGGGGACACACATCAGAAGGATGAAATCCATATGGAGCGGTGAGGTGGGGTCAGGAGGAGCAGATCTGCAGCACCCACGCAGGAGCTGGCCAGGGCAATCTCCAGACAGGGTCAGGGTGAGCAAGGAACCGTTGGGCGTCGCACAGCAACAGGGATTCATCTCTCCTGAGGTCAGGTTTCTAGGGAGGACTAGCAGGGGCAAAATGAAATTGCTCCCTCACCTGCTTTTACTCTCCAGTGCTGAGAAATTAAGAATCAGGCGGCCAGACTCAGTGGCTCACACCTCTAGTCCCAGCACTTTGGGAGGGCGGAGGCAGGGAGATCAAGACCATCCTGGCCAATGTGGTGAGAGCCCGTCTCTATTAAAAATACAAAAATTAGGCCGGGCACGGTGGCTCAAGCCTGTAATCCCAGCACTTTGGGAGGCCGAGACGGGCGGATCACGAGGTCAGGAGATCGAGACCATCCTGGCTAATACGGTGAAACCCTGTCTCTACTTAAAAAATACAAAAAACTAGCCGGGCGACGAGGCGGGCGCCTGTAGTCCCAGCTACTCGGGAGGCTGAGGCAGGAGAATGGCGTAAACCCGGGAGGCAGAGCTTGCAGTGAGCTGAGATCCGGCCACTGCACTCCAGCCTGGGTGGCAGAGCGAGACTCCGCCTCAAAAAAAAAAAAAAAAAAAAACAAAAATTAGGTGGGCGTGGTGGATAGTCCCAGCTACTCAGGAGGCGGAGGTTGCAGTGAGCTGCGATGGCGCCACTGCACTCCAGCCTGGGTGACAGAGACACTCCGTCTCAAAAAAAAAAAAAAAAGAATCAGGCAAAACCTCATTAACCCTTTGGGACCAGAGAGGGCGAAAGCCCCCAGGTGCCATGTGTCTCCCCTGCCCATGCTTCTGCTTGACCTACTTTGGCAGACCTAGCTGAAAGGTGTAGGCGTGTTTTCTTCCTGTGGAATTCTTTCCTCTGGCCATCTATAATCCACTCTCAAGCAAGACAACAGGCAGGCGTTTACCTAAGTTGTAATCTTATCTGGAGATGTTCCCAAGTGTGGCCCAGACTTGTCTGTTTTCCAACAAAGGTCTGACTCATTGTTGTACACAATCATCTGTTTTATTTGAAAACATGTCTACACTGCATTGAGCACCAACACAGGTGTGACCAAGAAACCCACAGTCCTGTCCCTGCAGGCACTGGGTCCAGTGTATGACTTGGGGTGGACTGTTATTTTTCACAGTGAGGGGGGAAGAAAGGATAGGAAAGAGAAGATGGCCATTATCCCAACTCCTGTTCAGGAATCTGAACAACGAAAGTGAAAGTTATTTAAACTCATCCAGCTCTTCTCACTCCCCTTCTCTCAAACAGCTGATGTTCAAATATGGAATCTGAGGAAGGGCACGGTGGCTCACACCTGTAATCCCAACACTTCGGGGGGCCGAGGCGGGCAGATCACGAGGTCAAGAGATCGAGACCATCCTCGCCAACACGGTGAAACCCCGAACACGATGAAACCCCGTCTCTACTAAAAATACAAAACTTAGCCGCGTGTGGTGGCGGGCAACTGTAGTCCCAGCTACTTGGGAGGCTGAGGCAGGAGAATTGCTTTTTGATGTCCTGACACATGTACAATTGCCGGGAGGCGGAGGTTGCAGACTACGTTTCAAAAAATATATATATATATATATATATGTGGAATCTGAGCCGGTGGGGCCAGCTGGATTTGGGAACACATAGACACACTGTTTAAAATAACATCCACACATTATTGCAAAAAATGGGAGGAATGGGCTGTGCTTCTGACTGATAGTTTACTTTTTCCTGTTTTACGAATGCTTACAAATTTAGTGGATACCAGAATTGCACAACCGCAATCACGATACAGCATCTGCTCAGTATAAAAACTTTGTTTAGAAAAAAAAAAAAAACAACGGATATATGGGAAGAAGTGCCAGGCTGGATGGTGCTGAGACAGAATGACCCTTGGCCTCCTTTATTTCTTTTCAATAGGACCCCACAGATATTTGTGGTATGTCATGAGGACTGGGGATAGCTTCTATTTTTAAACCAGGTATTTAAGTCCAGCTGCTTTTAAAATTAAGATTGTACAAAATGATTTTTGTTCCCTGTATCTTTCCTCAGAGGCAGAAAGTGAATGTTGTTATAAAACTGGCAGATTTTATTTCTCATATGAGAAGCTCACATAGGATTTCTTTCTGCAGGGGGGCCAACGTGGCTCTTAGTTTTAAAAACACTTGAGCCACTAGCACCATGAAGCATCCAGCAGCTTCCTCGGCACCCAGGCTGAGATATCCATATTCCAGAACAAAGCAGCCAATCCGAAGGATATGCATCACTGGGAAGAGAGAAGGCTGCCCCCTTAGCCCTGGCTCCCCATCATCTGAGGGAAGTGGAGGGGGCAGGTGGGAGCAAGCTTGGAGTCACCAAGTCATGGCTGGAGAAAGATTTGGGTAAAGCAACTCTAGGGGCTGCCTGGTGGCCTACTCGGGAGATACAAAGTGCCTTTGAGACTATAGACTTCCTGCTTGTGATCTAAAATGGATGTCTTTGAAATGATTAATCTGGACCAGCTAAAGGCAGTTGCTCATCACGTGTTATCCAAGTTTAGATTTTCTACTTGATTATTCACACCAGATCATGCTTTAAAAGATAGAACAAACAAGACCAGAATGTGTGGTACATTTCAGCAGATCAGCAATTGTAAAACGCCGGTGCTATTTACTGACGTGGCACTGGATCCAAGGACTCCGTGGATATAAATATTTCCAGATTCCTCTGCATTTTAACAATAACAAGAATGGTCAGACGGAGACACAAGGTTACAGCATCTAACATCAATCCAACGGTCCAGTCTTAGTTACAAATCAGCTTATACAGTTTTGCTCCATTTTCTACGAATTTTGTCTTTCAAATCATCTTTTAGAGAATGTATATTCAAAAACATGTTTGAAAGGCAAATGTTTAGAGGAGCCAAGTCTGGTGAACGGTCTTTCCTTCAGTTACTTTGGCAAGCGGAGAGGTCACCGTGGATTCCGAGTGGGCTGGGCAAGTGCTCCACGGGTCATGTTCTCCCACGAACTCAGGGACAGGGCACAGAGTCAGAAACGGTCTTTTTTAAGCATGTTGGCAGCAGGGTGTAACCCTTCAGCTCTTTAGGGCCTGTGAGAATAGAGAAAGGCGACAGTTGTGTCTCTTATTGGCATTGTGACTAGTAACCCCGCGAGCCCCCTTTGCTCTAAATCCTCCCAGTTCTGATACCTGGTCATCTCTCGTTCCTGACATTCCTCCTGCATCCCTTCGTCCTCACACAGCAGGGTCAGACTCCCTGGCTTTTCCAAACATGCTGGGTCGACAGCTGTGTTGTCACCTGTATCCCTCAACCCTCCAGGTGTGTTACCACTTGTCCTCTCCCCTCCCCTCCATCATATATCATCCCCCCAACACATATAAGAAAAACGTTTCTGGCCAGGTACGGTGGTTCACACCTGTAATCCCAGCACTTTGGGAGGCTGAGGTGAGTGGCTCAAGAGGTCAGGAGATCGAGACCATCCTGGCCAACATGGTGAAATCCTATCTCTTACTAAAAAATACACAAAATTAGCCGGGTGTGGCGGTGCATGCCTGTAGTCCCAGCTACTTGAGAGGCTGAGGCATGGGAATCGCTTGAGCCCAGGAGGCAGAGGTTGCAGTGAACCATCTAGCCTGGTGGCAGAGCAAGACTGTCTCCAAAAAAAAAGAAAGAAGAAAAAGAAAAAGGTTTCCTCTGGCCATGAGTGTAGATATTCTGAATTCTTAAGGAAGTTTAGTAAGGAGAAAAAACTTCTTCCCTTCATCAATAGTCAAAGCTAGGAGTCCATGACCATGTGTGTGGGTGCATGCAGGGCAAGAGCAGGAGATCTCAATGAAAAAGACCCCCTCCTTCAGTGGAACTCCTCATCAGAATGGGCTGCTAACTCTGTGACAGGTGGTTTTCTAGAAGCCACCTATCTCTGACGGCTGGAGGCAGGCTGATTAGGCATCAGGTTAAAACTTGGTTTGGGTTTTCTTCCAAGTTCAGTTAGTTGGAAAATTAAGACGAGATCAAACGTGATCAGATCTCAGCAGAAGTGAGCTTACAAGCCATCTCTGGCTCTAACTCTCTTCTTTTGGAAATTTATAAGGCTTAAGTAGACATTTGTTCTTCTGAGGAAACTTCAGATGTAGCCTTTCTCAAGATTAAGGGGCTTCTTCTCATTTTTAAGAGACAGAGTCTTGCTCTGTCACCCAGGCTGGAGTACAGTAGCATAATCATAGCTCACTGCAGCCTCCAACTCCTGGGCACAACTGAACCTCCTGCTTCAGCCTCTCAAAGCCCTGGGATTCCAGGTGTGAGCCACTGCACTCAAAGCCCCAAGTAAGGAACTTTGGAACATGACCGTTATACCAGAGATTATTTTTTTGAGACAGGGGTTTACTGTGTTGCCCAGGCTGATCTACAGGTGCCCAGCAGCTGAGACTACAGGCATGAGCCACCACACGCAGCTTACATTAGAGATTTCTATTAGTTCAAAGACTTGAGTTCTAGACATGATAGCCTTCATTTACCTATCACATGGGTATAAGTTATCTACTTACGAGTACCTTCCCGACATTTTTCGCATAACCACAACGATGATCCCACCAATGAAGCCAATGGCTAGTAAGACCCCAACAATGATTCCAACCAGGGTCACTGTCGCCAAACCATCTGAATGAGAGAGAGAAAAAAAAGCATGAGCCCCAGATAAAAAACACATTGGTGATAAAATATGTAATATATAAACAAAGCCACTGCCCTACTGTACATAGCAAATAATGCTCTGTGTTGTGTTTTTTTTTTTTTTTTTTTTTTTGAGACGGAGTCTTGCTCTGTCGCCCAAGCTGGAGTGCAGTGGCCGGATCTCAGCTCACTGCAAGCTCCGCCTCCCGGGTTCATGCCATTCTCCTGCCTCAGCCTCCCGAGTAGCTGGGACTACAGGCGCCTGCCACCTCGCCCGGCTAGTTTTTTTTGTACTTTTTAGTAGAGACGGGGTTTCACCGTGTTAGCCAGGATGGTCTCGATCTCCTGACCTTGTGATCCGCCCGTCTCGGCCTCCCAAAGTGCTGGGATTACAGGCTTGAGCCACCGCGCCCGGCCTCTATGTTGTTTAAGTACAGAGCATTTCTTCCAAAAGCAGAAAATCTGGGCTAGCCTAATCCTGTTTTACGAATGGGAAGATTTCTGGGTCTGAGGATCTATCAACGTAACACTCACATTGGCTTAAGTGTTCATTTTTGGGTAGTGTTCACGTATGGCTATTAAGTTAGCCCCTATTTTCATCCTTAGTAACGATAAACTGTGATGTGACACCATTCCCCATATCTGACATTAAGGGAATAGACTCATCTGGGGTTTGCTTATTTTCAAATACAAGGAATTCCCTTTTCTCTCTTAAAAAAGAAAAGCTTGGAATCTGTTCTCGAAGGTTTTCTATTCTGCTCGCATTGACTGCAATCCAGAAAAGAATGCAATTCGTCTCAACAATTAGCTTCAAAGAAATTTTTTTAAAACTCCAGTAAGAGTGTTTTGATGCCAAAATCTAGCCTACCTTTCTCAACTGTTGTCTGTGTGTCTCCATCCACTTTCTCTGGAAAGAGAAAGATATAATAATGTAGAATTATTAGGGCTTAATAACTATAATTTAACAATTGGCAAAAGGTGAACTTACCCAAGTGGAAAGTAGCAAAACATAAACCAACAGGATGGTTTCTTAAATAAATTGGATCAGGGGATTTTTAAGCAAGTCTCGATGTGACACGTTGCAACTATTATTATCTAATTTATGAATCCTTATTCACACCAATGGGTTCATAGCACTTTTCCATGTATTAATTTTGTCTCATCTAATTTAGAAAGCAGAGTAAAGGTAACTGAGCCACACAGATCTTAAATAAATGATCAAGAAGTATCAGAGGTTAAGGTAGCAGAAGAATCCAGAGCTGTGGATTCTTAGTCCAATGTCAAGATCACAGAGAAAGGACAGACTGTGAAAGGACAGACTGTGAAGAGATCTCATTGTGAGATAATACTCTAGTTTGGGAAGATGTGACCAAGACTGTGATTAGTATCTATTTCCTGCTGCTGCTTTGGTAGCAAAATCCAGATTTTTACAAGGCAACAACAGGCCCAGCTAAGTTTCATGAGCGAATACACCCTTTGTGTTTAGGCCACTGTTATTTTAGGGTTTCTATCTGCAGTCAAACCTAGTCTAATAGTTACAATATGAATATTTGTCATTGTGAGTTTCTTTTGAATAATTTTATGCAATAACCTATTTAAAAATAAAAATGTTTCGTTTTTCTTCTTGACCTCTTTATATAACGAGTCCTTTACTCCTCTGGGTGGTGGCTATTGACTAGTTTGCAGATGGAGAAAAAGTCAAGATGCCTTGATTTAATAAGAAATTGGAGAAGTTAATCATCAATCAGGCCCTGCCCTGAAATCTTAGTTCACAGCTTGCAAAATACCCCAGATATCCAGAAGCTTCCCTAATCAGTGGTAAAACTAGCCAACTATCATGTAAAAGATGCCTACTTTTTCTAATGGTTGGGTTTGAAAAACATCCCTTTTGTACCAAGGCTCTCCTCAGCACAAGGTGCCTCCTTCAAGATGGCCCCAGGGTACAGGTCCCAGAAGCCGGCACTCCCAGCACAAGCTGAGCCCATGGGTGTACAGTACGTAAGAGCTTGTGCTGACTGTGCTACCCCACTATATAGAACACGGCTGGGTTTGAGCTTTCCCAGAACAAAGACGCCATCAAATCAGTTCCCCAAATGTCACTGCTAGAAGTCAACTGCCTGCAGAGATAAGTCAATCATTTGCTTGTCATTTGCCTACCATGTGGCTGCTGACTCCTGGCTCTTAATATACCATTATCAAAGACACCATTGGTTAAAAAATATATTACTAAAGTTTGTGGAAGATTTGTTATTATTAAATTAGAGCTTATAGTGCCATCTTTCCCATCTCCCTCCCAATGGCACTGACTGTGATCATGAGCATGCATCACACGTGTGCACATCATCGTATTCGGGTGTTTCACAGCAAAACTGAACATCTGCTGCCCTAATAAAATTACTCCTTCAAAACTGCGTGCTAATGACATTTTGGCTCGCTTGTGGAAATGCCTTGGGATAATGATGTATTAAGTAGGAATGTGCTCTACGTCACAATTTTTTGTGACAGGGAGGGGCAATTTTGTGACAGGGTGGGGCAGGGGACAGGAAGAAACAGTAACATGAGTTCTTTCCCAGGCAACTGAGAATTTTTTTTAAAGGAATAGAAGAGGGGTATGAAGTATGATAGAATATTCAACATGGATGGCACAATTTTCTGCTGCTAATATATAGCTGTCAACCCATATTACAGATGAGCAATTCTCCAAACTTTTGAAATGTTTTCCAATGATCGTTTATATTGATTATGCTTTCTTTGCTTAGCTCTATTTGGCTTTCTCTAGTGTTTAAATGTTAATCATTTCTTTAACAGCTTGGAGTGAGTTTCGGGTTTTATCTCAAAGCCCTTTATAAGGCTTTCCCCCTCCCCCACACACTGTGGTAAAACACATACAGCATAAAATGTACTAAATTAACCATTTTTAAATGTACAGTTCAGTGGTATTAAGTACATTCATACTGTTGTGCAGTCATCACCACCATCTACCTCCTGAACCCCTTTCATCTGGCAAAACTGGAACTCTACCCACTAAACAGTAGCTCCTCATTCTCCTCTTTCCCCAACCCCTGGCAACCACCACTCTACTTTATGTCTCCATGAATTTGACTATTCAAGGGGTCTCATATAAGTAGAGACATATAGTATTTTTTTTGTACTGGTTTATTTCACTTTGTATAATGTCCTCAAGGTTCCTCCATGTTATATTATGTGTCTGCATTTTCCTTTTCAAGGCTGAATAATACACCATCATATACATCACATTTTGCTTATCTGTCCAACTATCCATGGCCACTTGAGTCGTTTCTATATTTTAGCTATTGTGAATAATGCTGCTGTAAACATGGGGGTACAAAAATTAAGCATTTTTTTAACTCCTAAAAAGAACCACAGTTTTTAAAACCAGATTGGTGACTGACCCTGGAAATGCAAAAGGGACAACAGAGAAGAGCTTTCTAGGTAGAGTTCTGATTTGCGACTAGTTTGGGAAACCACTGGTTTAGACATGATCTTTCTATGGAAGACCTATCTAGATTAAATGATCCACATAAAATTTCTCAAGTTAGCCAGCACTCACTGAGGTTTTCAAAGGATTCATTCATTTTCTCTCCCACCCTTATCCACTATAAAATCAGGCTTTTTTTTTTTTGTTTTGAGACGGAGTCTCGCTCTGTCGCCCAGGCTGGTGCAGTGGCACAATCTCGGCTCACTGCAAGCTCTGCCTCCTGGGTTCACGCCATTTTCCTGCCTCAGCCTCCCGAGTAGCTGGGACTACAGGTACCCGCCACCACGCCCGGCTAATTTTTTGTGTTTTTAGTAGAGACGGGGTTTCACCATGTTAGCCAGGATGGTCTCGATCTCCTGACCTTGTGATCCACTCACCTCGGCCTCCCAAAGTGCTGGGATTACAGGCGTGAGCCACTGCACCCGGCCAGCAGTTTTTAAAAACCCCAAACAATTGAACTTCTCAAGAAATCTCTAGAAATAGGAAGTGATCTCTTTCTATTTCTTAAATGGACAAACATTTTTCCTCATTCTCATCAGTGATGGTCTAGATAGAATAATAGCAAAGACTCAAAAAACTCCTCCATTTTTCTCCAAGGTGTTCCAGTCACAGGGCTGTAGGTGCCAACTGTGAGCCACAAGTACAACCCAAATCCTGGCAAGATGGGTTGGGAACAGATTCTTGCGCCATGCATACAGACATGAACTCAATGTAAGGTGGTAAGTATTCCTATAGAATCTATGAAGATCTACAGAGGGTGGCTGAGTGTTGTGCCCTTGGGTGTCAACAGAAAGTTCTTCGCGTCACATTCTATCAGCTTGGGGTCCGCCATGCAACCTCAGTAGTTACTTAACTCACCCTGTGCCGGTGTTATCACTAGTTATTCCAGGTAGAGAGATATATTCAGCAACGCACGAAACCAAATGTATCAACTCAAATCGAATTCTGAACCTACCATAGAAAACTTGGTTCAGAAGTCATTCTTGCAGACCAGTATGCCCCCTGTTGGTTATTATATTTGCTGGTGAACTTTGGAATGCACCGATTATGCAGAAGTAGATCAGTCACTGTGGAGGTGGCTGGTTTTCTTACCTGTGGAGTGACTGGTTGCCACATTTGGGGCTGTGGTACTCGGACTTTGTTCTTGGGCGTGGACTGTGCTTTCCGGGGTTGGCAGATCCTCGATGTGAATGTCTGTTACACGGTTGACACTTGTTGCTACCTATTGTAGGTGTAAATGAGAAAAAACAGGAAATAAAGCCTACTGTCTTAAAATATATAGCCTGCCTTGTAAGGTAAAAGGAGTTAAGGTGGCATAAAAATATGGAACGCATGTTGGCATGAATTGCAAGTAGAAACAAGCATATGAACAGAAACAATTAGGTCTTGAAGAGACAGTTGTACACACATGTTCATAGCAGCATTACTCACAATAGCCAGAAAGTGGTAGCAACCCAAGTGTCTACAATATGGTCTATACATGCAACAGAACATGATTCAGCTTTATTTTTTAATTTTTAATTTTTATTTTTTTAAGATGTAGTTTCACTTATTGCCCAGGCTGGAGAGCAATGGTACAATCTTGGCTCACCGCAAACTCCACCTCCCAGGTTCATGGAATCCTCTTGCCTCAGCCTCCTGAGTAGCTGGGATTACAGGCATGCGCCACCACACCCGGCTAATTTTGTACATTTAGTAGAGATGGGGTTTCTCCATGTTGGTCAGGCTGGTCTCGAACTCCTGACCTCAGGTGATCTGCCCACTTCGACCTCCCAAAGTGTTGGGATTACAGGCGTGAGCCACCATGCCCGGCCTATTCAGCTTTAAAGAGGACAAACATTCTGACACATGCCATAGCATGGATGAACCTTGAGGACATTAAGCTAAGTGAAATAAACCACTCACAAAAGACAAGTACTGAATGATTCCACTTACATGAGGTGCCCAGAGGAGTCAAATTCATAAGATAGAAAGTAGAATATTGGCTGCCAAGGGCTCGGGGAAGGGAAGAATGAGGAGTTATTCTTTCATGGGTAGAGTTTCAGTTTTACAGGATGAAAAGTTCTGGAGATCGGTTTAATGATGTGAATATACTTAACACTACTGAATTGTACACTTAAAAATGGTTGAGATGATAAATTTCATGCTATTTTTTTAACCACAATATAAAACATACGCTAATGAGCACCTCCTATGGGCCCAGCACAGTTCCAAGCCCCAGGATTACAATGTGAATAATATAAATTCTCTGCTCTCTTGAAGCTGGCATTCTGGGGCGGGGAAGCAGAGTATGAACACTTAGTAGGTAAACAAGTACAAAGGTGGTTTGATATGATTTTGAGTGCTTTGAAAGAAATATAAGCTAGCCTTGTCTAGAGTAGACTTAGGCTAGCCTTTGGAAAACTTATTCTGTAAAGGGCCAGATGGGTAAATATTTCAGCTGTACAGGCCACACAGTCTCTGTCCTAACTAATCAACTCCACTCTTACAATAGGAAAGCAGCCAGATAATTCTCAACTGAATGGGCATTGCTGTGTTCCAATAAAACTTCATTTACAAACACAGTGGGTGGCCAAATCTGGCGGGTAGTTTGCTGACCTAAGGGCTAGAGGGTGACTTCTGATGCCGGGGGATGAGACTACTTTAGGCTGTTTGAGACGGCATCAACCTTAAGAATTGTAAGAAGGCCAGGTGCGGTTGCTCACGCCTGTAATCCCAGCACTTTGGGAGGTCGAGGCAGGCGGATCACGAGGTCAGGAGATCAAGACCATCCTGGCTAACACAGTGAAACCCCGTCTCTACTAAAAATACAAAAAATTAGCCGGGCGTGGTGGCAGGCGCCTGTAGTCCCAGCTACCCTGGAGGCTGAGGCAGGAGAATGGCGTGAACCCGGGAGGCGGAGCTTGCAGTGAGCCAAGATCGCGCCACTGCACTCCAGCCTGGGCGACAGAGCGAGACTTCGTCTCAAAAAAAAAAAGAATTGTAAGAAAAAGTCAGCCATTCTCTAATTTACCCCTCCTCCCACTGTAATGACTCTTCCCGCCAAAACTGTCGTTCAAGTTAGCCAGTTGGGCTCAGTTTAAATTGTGCTGTCCCCAACTCCAGCCAACGGACATAGTAGTAGGGACAAACCGCATTAAGAATAAAAAAAACCCTTTCCCTCCTTTGTTCAGTGTGCTCTTGTGACAACCAGTCCTGCGAGAAACACCCTTCTACAGAAATAAATTTGCCTTGGTGAAAAGTCTTTTAAGTGTTCGTTTTCTGACTCTGAGCTTTACTTCCAACAGATGTAGGGGTGAGATTACTATAGGCTGTTTGAGATGGCATCAGACTTGAGAATTATAAGAAAAAATCACTCATGGAAAGATCTGGCGAGTGTTCTGGGCGGAGAAAACAAAAGCCTAAGTTGGAATAAGCTTGGTGTGTTCAAAGGTCAGAAAGGCCAAGATGGCAGAAATAGAGAAAGTGAAGGAGATGCTGGTGCACAGGTCAGACAGGCAGGCAGGAACCTCTGTTCTGTTACCAAAGAAATCATAGAGTCCCTCAAAGGTCGAGGATGTGGCTCATTGACCTCCTCAATCCCTCCCAGTGCCTGGCATCTTGTCTTGTCTATGACAGGTATGCAACACATATGAGTTAACTAAAATTCATCAGGTTAAGAATGTGTTGGTTGAGAGGCTCAGTAGTCTATAATCATGTGGTCTGTGGACTGGTTCTAGTCCTGGTTATTACAAGTCTTAGTGAGAAAAGAAATTGAGACTTACTTATTTTCTAGTCCTGTTTATTACAAGTCTATAGTGAGAAAAGAAATGGAGACTTACTTACTTACTTACTTACTTATTTATTTATTTTTTGAGGAGGAGTTTCACTCTTGTTACCCAGGCTGGAGTGCAGTGGCGCAATCTCGGCTCACTGCAACCTCCACCTCCTGGGTTCAAGCTATTCTCCAGTCTCAGCCTCCCGAGCAGCTGGGATCACAGGTACATGCCACCATGCCTGGCTAATTTTTGTATTTTTAGTAGAGATGGGGTTTCATCATCTTGGTCAGGCTGGTCTCGAACTGCTGACCTCAGGTGATCCACCTGCCTCAGCCTCCCAAAGTGCTGGGATTACAGGTGTGAGTGACCACGCCTGGCCAAGAAGACATATTTAGAACCCTTTATAGCAATGACATTGCCACAACACCCAAGAAAAGTTTCACTGTATTGAAAATTGGGCTGTAACAGATTGAAAATGTAAAATCCTGGCTCCTTACCAATTTGAGAAGCTTTGGCTTCTACTTTCAAACCACCGGCGATCAGCACACCAGCTACATGGATGAAATTAGGAAGGACAGTAAGTCCTCACTTAACGTTGTTGATAGATTCTTGGAAACTGCGACTTTAGGGAAAACGACATGTAGCAGGTCCTCAAATAATGTTGTTTCTTTATAAGTCATTTTGCTTCAAGTCACAGTTTCCAAGAATCTATCAATAACATTAAGTGAGGACTTATTCTTCTTTGTTGAGCCACATCACTATTCCTTGGAATGGTGGCTCATGCTGATTTTACAGATAGATATATTTATATATAAAGTAAATTAATATACATCATAACCTTGTATGTGATCACATGCCTACAGAAAACATTCCTCTCTTCCCAGGACACTGACCGGTGTTGTCAAGCCAGACTTAGAGCGGTCTTCGCTGGTTCCTGGTGTCACCACATCATCTTCAGCACCTGGCATCGCAATGCCGCCTTCCATACCTGTAGTCTCAATGTCATCTTCTGGCTGGCCCGTGCTGGCTGAAGAAGAAAGATTGAGTCAGAGCTTAAGGTAGAAACAGCATAAGCAGACCGAACTTGCCGGCTACATTCGGATTATTTTCTTTTCCATTTCTTTTGGAAATTTTTGTTTTATTTTTGGGTTCCTTTTTCTGGCTTACTGTGGTGCCAGAAACCAAACCATTCTCCTTGCAGCACTTCTGGTACATCAGCACCCTGGTTATCTCCGTTGCAAAGCAAAGGAAAATGAAAACATTAAAAGGTACAGCAGCCAGCCCCTCCCTGGGGCCCCACCAAGGTGGCCTGGACAGGGGACGTACATCTTTCCTTTTCAATAAGGAACCTGATTCTTCCTGGTGTCATTTCATATGATGAATTAATATATTCATCTAGACCTAAAAACTCTAAATTAAGAGTCAACAGCAAAGATTTCTAAACATACCCCTTTGCAGACTCCATGCAAAACTGGGGTCTCCATCTTTTTACTGATTTTGTTCTTCTTTTCCCTTTCTTTTCAAATTAATTTTTTTTTAAGAGACAGGGTCTCCCCTCCGTTGCTGAGGCTGGGGTGCAGTGGCACAATCCTAGTTCACTATAACCTCAAACTCCTGGGCTCAAGCGATCCTCCTGCCTCAGTCTCCAAAGCAGTGGGGACTACAGGTGCTCACCACCACATCCAACTTCCATCTTTTTAAAATCAAACTCTCTCCATTTAATTTTGAGACTGCTGTTCACTTCGACAATTAGAACCATAGGCTCTGACCACAGACCTCATAGATTACATGGAGTTTTACCTCTTACTTTACCGTTGAGATTACTGTAAAGTAAGAGTATTGTAAAGGGAGGGTCAGTAATCTGCTTAGGGATGCCAAGATGCCAATAGAACACTTAGTAACACCAAGAGCCAAACTAGCTGGGTGCAGTGGCTCACGCCTATAATCACAACACTTTGAGAGGCCAAGGTGGGTGGATCATTTGAGGTCAGGAATTTGAGACCAGCCTGGCCAACATGGTGAAACCCTGTCTCTACTAAAAATACAAAAATCAGCCCGATGTGGTGGTGAGCACCTGTAATCCTAGCTACTCAGGAGGCTAAGACAGGAAAATTGCTTGAACCCAGGAAGCAGAGGTTTCAGTGAGCTGAGACTGCATCACTGCACTCCAGCCTGAACTCAATCTCAAAAAAAAACAACACAGCCAAACTAATGAACTGCCCCTGGCCCTGGCTTTTCTGCATTAACATTTGGACAAATGAAGTGTCATGCCAATGAAAAGGGTTTCTGGGCCAGGCGTGGTGGCTCACGCCTGTAATCCCAGCACTCTGGGAGGCCAAGGCGGGCGGATCACAAGGTCAAGAGATCAAGACCATCCTGGCTAACATGGTGAAACCCCGTCTCTACTAAAAGTACAAAAATTAGCTGGGCATGGGTGTGCACGCCTATAGTCACAGCTACTTGGGAGGCTGAGGCAGGAGAATCGCTTGAACCTGGGAGGCAGGGGTTGCAGTGAGCCCAGATCACACCACTGCACTCCAGCCTGGCCACAGAGTGCGACTCCCTCTCAAAGGAAAAAAAAAAGGTTTCTGGTGGAGCAGCAGATTGGAGTGGACTACCAGGTTGAATTCTACAATGAGAGACAGAGCAGATAACAACAGTATCCTCTTCTTCAACTTCTGTTGCAGTGATCCAAACCACTCATGACTATGCTTAACCATCATCTCTAAAAATCACCAAACAACCCTCTTCATGCATTAAAAATGTGACTCGGCCGAGCGCGGTGGCTCAAGCCTGTAATCCCAGCACTTTGGGAGGCCGAGACGGGCGGATCACGAGGTCAGGAGATCGAGACCATCCTGGCGAACACGGTGAAACCTCATCTCTACTAAAAAAATACAAAAAACTAGCCGGGTGAGGTGGCGGGCGCCTGTAGTCCCAGCTATTCGGGAGGCTGAGGCAGGAGAATGGCGTAAACCTGGGAGGCGGAGCTTGCAGTGAGCTGAGATCCGGCCACTGCACTCCAGCCTGGGTGACAGAGCGAGACGCCGTCTCAAAAAAAAAAAAAAATGTGACTCATTGGCCATGGGCTTCTTCCCTAGACTCCAGTGGTTCTGGAAATTCCATGACTAAAACACTGTTGCAAAATAAACAAGCATACACATCCCAGAAGCCAGGGGAGGGAGGTGCTTGGAGACTCCTTTGTGTAATTAAAGAGCAGATGTTTGTTTGTCTCCAGGCAGCACTTACATTAGCAATCCATTCCTTGCCTTAAGATACCTTATTCTTCCCACTGCTTAGACAGCCCAGCCAGAGGCACAGCTAATAAATATTTGATTATAGCTTCTTTGATGCCTAGAGGGAGGAAGCCTCTGAAGTAAGTTCACTTGTTCTATGAGGCCTGCTCTTTGATTCTAGAGTCCTAATCCAGTAGAGATGGCTTTGGATGAGCTATCTAAAGATTTTAAACATTTTTTTTTAATCTGGGAGTATACAGCAGGGGGTTTACCAGTTAGCAATAACTGAGTATTTCCCGTGCATGCAAATGGTTTGCCTCTCTTTGTGGCTTTTGCAGGAGTAGGGGTAGAGGTAAGGCTTGGTGATTGGTTCCTACAAAAATGCATGACTTGTAGTGTAGGCAAACATTTAGTGTATTTATAGTGAGCTCAATGGCAAATATCCCTTTGCCAGACAAGTAGTCCTTGTTACAAAACGTATTGAGCTTCCCATTTTATTTTCTTCCTCCCCTGGTTTGAATTTAGTTAACAAATCATCAATTTTAAACATGGTTTCTGGAGCTGTTCAGTACAATCACTTACTTATTTGGTGTATCTAACTGAAAACAATCCTTGCTTTAAAAAAATCAAGTGCTCAATGAAGTTAGTTTGAATTCTTTCATAGAAAGCTCAGTTCATTGAAAGCGTAACTTGATAAAAATTCCTTCTTGTTCTTTTCTACTCTTGGCCCACAGAGCGGAGTACTAAAATCGCTCTGAATGGACAAAGGTGTTTTATGAATGACAGTCAGGATTAAGATGCATGTCTTTTGTCTCACCGCCCTGGCATTCTTTTTGCTCCATGGGAAAGTTGAACTTTAACAAGAGATCCCCAATTGTCCCTCTTATTATCTTGGCTGAAGACTTCCCTGGGTGAAGAGTTCCTACTAGGCCAGCTGCCGAGTCTCCAGCCAGCATCTGATGTTCTTTTCCCCTTCCTCCTGAAATTCAAATCATGTGCTGATGCCTTCACTTGCCAATCCTCTTTTCCCCAACACATATATGTGCACAGGCATACATACGCACACATGCACATACAAGGATGCACATATGTGCACACACACAATTGTTTCTACAAGCGTAGAGTGATGAATTTGCCATCATAAACCTGTACCCACAGCCTGGCTTGCAAGTTCACTTCTGGAGTGGTGTACCCGCATGCTCACATAAACACCCTTTCCTGCCACACCCAGCCTCAGCCGAACATGGCTCAGTGGAAGTTTCCAAATGCGGCAGCAACCGATCCACTTACTTTGAAATTTGTTGTTGTGATTCTTTTAAAAAGCTAGGCTGGGCTGGGTGCGGTGGCTCACGCCTATAATCCCAACACTTTGGGAGGTGGAGATAGGTGGATCATGAGGTCAGGAGTTCAAGACCAGCCTGGCCAAGATGGTGAAACCCATCTCTATTAAAAATACAAAAAGTAGCCAGGCGCCTGTAACCCCAACTACTCGGGAGGCTGAGGCAGGAGAATCACTTCAACTTGGTGGGGGGGGTGGGGGGGAGAGGTTGCAGTGAGCCGGTATCATGCCACTGCACTCCAGCCTAGGTGGCAAAGTGAGACTGTCTCAAAAGAAAAAAAAAAAAAGAAAAGCTAGGCTGAAGTTTCTATTTCCCAGGAAAAGATAATCTGATAAATCATCTGTCTCTTGGGGTTCTTAATTTTGAGAACAAATAAACTTAAGCAATGCTTATTTATATGAAATCACCGACTGTGAATAAGTTTTATCTTTGCATTCATGTCTAATAACTCTTTAGATTGCACAAATTACAGGATGACATTTCTTTGAGATGGAGTTTCGCTCTTGTCACCCAGGCTAGAGTGCAATGGTACAATTTCGGCTCATTACAGCCTCTACCTCCTGGGTTCAAGCGATTCTCCCGTCTCAGCCTCCCAAGTAGCTGGGATTACAGGTGTACACCACCATGCCCAGCTAATTTTTATATTTTTAGTAGAGATGGCATTTCACCATGTTGGCCAGGCTAGTCTCAAACTCCTGACCTCAGGTGATCCGCCTGCCTCGGCCTCCCAAAGTGGGCATTTCTTTTTCAAACAGAATTTCTTTTCTTTTCTCTCTTCTTTCTCTTTTTTCTTCCCTTCTTCTTCCTGCCTTCCTTCCCTTTCCCTTCCCTTCCTTCCTTTTCTTCTCTCTCTCTCTCTTTCCTTTGTATTTATAGAGATGAGGTCTCATTTTATTTATATATATATATATATATTTGTAAAGAAGTAGTCTCAGTACACTGCCCAGGCTGCTCCCGAACTCCTGGTTTAAGCAGTCCTCCCACCTCAGCCTCGCAAAGTGCTGGGATCACAGGCATGAGCCACTGTGCCCGGCCTGCCATTTCTTTAAAAATACTTCAGAGTTGGCTGGGTACGGTGGCTCACGCCTGTAATCCCAGCACTTTGGGAGGCTGAGGCGGGTGGATTACCTGAGTCAGGAGTTCAAGACCAGCCCGGCCAACATGGTGAAACTCCATCTCTACTAAAAATATAAAAATTAGCCAGGCATGGTGGTGCACACCTGTAATCCCAGCTACACGGGAGGCTGAGGCGGGAGAATCCCTTGAAACTGGGAGGCAGAGGTTGCAGTGAGCAGAGATCGAGCCATTGCACTCCAGCCTGGGAGACCAAAAAAAAAAAAAAAGTACTTTAGAGTTTAGATGGAACATTCAATCAGGCTGTTATTGTAATTGTATTATAATAGTCCAAATTCTTAATAACAATCTTTTAAATAAGTGTTTTCAGTCTTCTGTTTTTAGTTACACTTCTTTGATTTGTGGAGCGAGTCGTTTCATCCATTTGTCTTCTTTTGTGACAGTTTTTTCTCTGCACGGCATTTCCTCTTGTAAACACTCTTCGTATCTTAAGAATTTACTCTTTGGCCTAAATGCTGCTGGCATTTTTTTTTTCCTAGTTGGCATCTACATCTTTCTTTTGCAAATGACCAAGCTGTATCAATAGTCAAACTTCTTAAACTTGTTTTCTCTTTCACGTCACACTCACAAACCCTTCCTCAAGATCACATAAATATTCACCTATATTTTCCTTATGGTATTGTTCTTATGTTTAATATTTCTATTTGTCTTACATTTATTTTGAAGTATTATAATAAAAGAGAAATATAATTTTCCCCCAAAAGATTGGCCAGTCATCCCGATAAATCCTCTTTCCCCCATTGCTTCAAAACCAGCTCTCATTGAGACAAATATTCTCTTTCTAATACTATATCATGGCTGGGTGCAGTGGCTCAGGCCTGTAATCCCAGCACTTTCGTAGGCCAAGGCGGGCAGATCACTTGAGGTCAGGAGTTTGAGACCATCCTGAAGAACATGGCAAAATGCTGTCCCTATTAAAAATACAAAAATTAGCCAGGCATGGTAGCACATGCCTGTAGTTCCAGTTACTCAGGAGGCTGAGGCAGGAGAATCGTTTGAACCCACGAGGCGGAGGTTGCAATGAGCCAAGATCGTGCCACTGCACTCCAGCCTGGGCGACAGAGCGAGACATGGTCTCAAAACAAAGAAACAAACAAATAGTATGTCATAGTTACAGGAGAAACTTCTCAGCACAAGGCCCAGCTTAAGTGGTTAAGTGGCCTGGACACTGCCAACTGTCCCCTCTCCACATGGCCCTCTGTCTGCAGACTCTCCAGAACCTGTTTCTAAATCCGTGCTTTCTTCACTGTAAGCTCCCAATTCCTCCTCACATCAACTGACAGCTGCTGAGTTAAATCAGTGACCAGGGAGAATAAAACTCAGTGTCTAGGGCAAGGAGGAAAAGTAAGTATTCAAACAGGTGCATTTGGGGTCGTTCAAGATCTGGCACTGACGCAGCATTGGAAATTCCACTTAACGTGGAAGATACCTCATTGTCCTAACACCCTCTCACTCACATTTACTACTCACAATGTAGGGTTTACATGGTGTCTCCCAACTGACTTTATTTCACAGCAGCGCTGTGGTGGCTAGGCCCTTAGCCTGCCTTCAGAAAGAATCTTGTTAGGCCAGTTTAGCAAGAATCCCCCCAACCCGGGCATCTCTTAGGAAATTTCCACCCACTGACCCCCTCATTCTGCTTATGGGCTACAAACCCCCCACTTTTCCTTTTACCCAGAAGCGAACCTGAGCTCTCTTCCCTACTGCAATGCCCCTTATTACAGTGGTCTTGACTAAAGTCTTCCTTACAGTTTTAACAAGTGTCAGAATTATTGTTTCTTTAACAAGGTTGGAAGTTAAGTGATGTGGCCAAACGCGGTGGCTCATGCCTATAATCCCAGCACTTTGGGAGGCCAAGGCAGGTGGGCGACCTAAAGTTGGGAGTTGGAGACCAGCCTGGCCAACATGGTGAAATACGGTATTCTACTAAAATTACAAAAATTAGCTGGGCGTGGTGGCACAGGCCTGTAGTCCCAGCTACTCAGGAGGCTAAGGCAGGAGAATCGCTTGAACTGAGGCGGAGGCTGTAGTGAGCTGAGATCGTGCCATTGCACTCCAGCCTGGGTGACAAGAGCGAAACTCTGTCTCAAAAAAAAAAAAAACAGTTCAGTGATGTGCCAAGTTCATGGGATTCATTAGCGGACACAAAGCCCAATGTTCTGACTGCATCCCTGGACTCACACATACAACTAAAAAGCAGCTGTTGTGCATTTTCGTGATGTGCTCCTCTGGCAGCTTTGGGCTAAAATGCCTGCTCCCTCCCTCCCTGGGTTTTGAGATCCTTCCCCTTCTGCCCATGTGCCATCCTCATTTTCCCAGAAATCAAGTTCCTGGTAGTCAGGAACCATCGCTTCCCCTGGCCCCTCACTGCCTCTTATGAAATCCCATCTTGTTAGAATCTTCCAGTCTTATTTTAACGACCACAGTCTTGACTTCCTCCAGTGTGTCCCCTTCCTAGGAGAAATCTGGATGAATCTAAACTTTCAGCAACAGCAGGTTAGAAGGAAGGTGTGACTTGCTCTAAAAGGAGGTGTTTCTTTGAGCAGCAGCAGCCCTCTCTCCTCTGAACTGTGTGAGTTAAGGCAGCAGCAAAAACGTGAGTTCACCTCTACAGCCTCAGCTCCCAGCACTTGTATTCCTTCCACAAATATTTACCAAGCACCTGCTATGCACTGGGCCACGTTCTCAGCACTAGAGACAGAAGTGAACAGCTAAGGTCTCCACTCTCAAGGACTTGAGTACTCCTGGAGTGGGGTGGGGTCACCATAAACAAATAAGCAACACATCAAATAAGCTATTAATCCCAGCACTTTGGGAGGCTGAGGTGGACAGATCACTTGAGGTCAGGAGTTCGAACCCAGCCTGGCCAACATGGTGAAACCCTGTCTCTACTAAAAATACAAAAATTACCCAGGTGTGGTGGTACATGCCTGTAATCCCAGCTACTCAGGAGGCTGAGGCACAAGAATCGCTTGAACCCAGGAGGTGGAGGCTGCAGTGAGCTGAGACTGTGCCACTGCACTTCAGCCTGGGTGACAGAGCAAGACTCTGTCTGAAAAAAAAAAAAAAAAAGATAGCTTCTTGAACACATAAGATAGCTTCCCTCATGCCTTCAGATCTCTGTTCAAAGGGCACTTTCTGGCCAGGCATGGCGGCTTATGCCTGTAATCCCACTAGTACTTTGGGAGGCTGAGACCGGCGATCACGCGGTCAGGAGATCGAGACCATTCTGGCTAACATGGTGAAACCTCGTCTCTACTAAAATACAAAAAATTAGCCAGGCGTGGTGCTGCGCACCCGTAGTCCCATGCACCCATAGTCCCAGCTACTCAGGAGGCTGAGGCAGGGGAATCCCTGGAGGCTAAGGCACAAGAATCGCCTGAACCCTAGAGGTGGAGGTTGCAGTGAGCCGAGATTGCGGTACTGCACTCCAGGCTAGTGACAGACCGAGACTCTATCTCAAAAAAAAAAAAAAAAAAAAAGGAGGGGGGGCACTTTCTTGGACTGTCCATTTAAGCGAGTACCCCTCCCCACTTCCACAGCACACATACCTGAGTGCTTATCCGCACCCTGCTACCCACTCGCTACTTGTCTGTCCTAATGGAATGTAAGTTCGATAAAGGCTGCTTCATCTCAATGTCCACAATGCCTGAAATCCCTGGCACATACCAGGCACTCAGTAAGCAGCTGTTGAGTGAATGGGTGAGTTCCAGACAGGGGAACAGCCGGTGCTAACTAACCCCGAAGCCCAGAACGAGCATGGGGCGCTGCACGGGAGGGGGGGTGGTCAGTGTGGCCGGGTGGAGAGGCTGAGGAGGACAGAGATGGGGCTGAGAGGTGTGGAGCAGTGGTTCTGTAGAATTGTGTAAGGACGGGGTTTCAGATGCATTTGGAGTGTGAAGAGAAGCCAGGAGATGTTGAGGAGCGGGTGACCTCAGTTGAGTCCCAGAGGCCACTCTAACTCAAGTAAGTGAATGGACTGTGTATCAGGGAAGGTGCCAGGATCAGGCTGAAGCAGACAGAAGCTTAGATTCTTTCTGTTGTCAAGACACGGGAGAGGGGTTGGTGCTTACACCAGGACAGTGGCAGTGAGGAGGGAAAGAACTGGGCAGGTGATGGCTGGGAAGTATTTGAAGTCATTACCCACTGACAATCAGAAATAAATGCGGGACAGGCGTGGTGGCTCATACCTGTAATCCCAGTTTTTAGGGAGGCCGAGGAGGGCAGATCACCTGAGGTCAGAGGTTCGAGACCAGTCTGGCCAACATTGCAAAACCCTTTCTCTACTAAAAATACAAAAAATTAGCTGGGCGTGGTGGTTTGTGCCTGTAATCCCAGCTACTTGGGAGGCTGAGACAAGAGAATCACCTGAACCTGGGAGGCAGAGATTGTAGTGAGCGGAGATAGTGCCTGCCACACACTCCAGCCTGGGTAACAGAGTAAGACTGTCTCAAAAACCAAACCAAACAAAACAAAAAAACAAAAAGAAAAGAAATAAACAAATGCGAATCCCGTAGAATCCTTTTTTTGTGACAGGGTCTCCCTCTGTCACCCAGGCTACAGTGCAGTGGTACAATCTTGGATCACTGCAGCCTCGACTTTCCAGGCTCAAGTGATCCTCCCACCTTAGCCTCCCAAGTAGCTGAGACTATAAGTGTGTACCACCATGCCTGGCTAATTTGGTTTATTTTTTGTAGACCACAGGGTCTCACTATGTTGTCCAGGCTGGTCTCAAACTGCTGGGCTCAAGCAATCCTTCCGCCTTGGCCTCCCAAAGTGGGAATGCATTTTACCACCTGTCACAGTTCTACTGACAAACAACATTTAGGGTAGAAATAGATCTACTGAACAAAGTAAGGCTACCCCTTTGCGATGCTGAGTCTTTAGATGGGGACTTCATCTTGTTAAGTCCTCTACATAAGATTTAGCTAAAGAGCTCCCGTGCCGTTTCCATCTTGATGTGAGGGAGAAGTTTCTTCCACTCCTATTTCTACGGACCTGCAGCTCCCTAATCTGACTGCTGGAGCAGTTTCTACAGCATTTTATCCCGAACTGGTGACGCTGATTTTTTTTTTTTTTTTTTTTTTGAGGCGGAGTCTCGCTCTGTCGCCCGGACTGGAGTGCAGTGGCCAGATCTCAGCTCACTGCAAGCTCCGCCTCCCGGGTTCCCGCCATTCTCCTGCCTCAGCCTCCCGAGTAGCTGGGACTACAGGCGCCCGCCACCTCGCCCGGCTAGTTTTTGTATTTTTAGTAGAGACGGGGTTTCACCGTGTTAGCCAGGATGACGCTGATTTTTAAAGTAAACCAGATACAAGCTGAGTTACCCTCGGGATTTTCAAAGGAAACCTAGGGTATTAGTCAACAGATTAAAGGAGTCTTTCATGTTGCTCAGTGTTTTCTAGCATCTTGGGCTGCCCAAGTGTCTAAATGCACAAGTGGGCCGGGCACGGTGGCTCATGCCTATAATCCCAGCATTTTGGGAGGCTGAGGTGGGCAGATCACCAGGTCAGGAGATCGAGACCATCCTGGCCAACACGGTGAAACCCCATCTCTACTAAATATACAAAAAATTAGCCAGGCGTGGTGGCGGGCGTCTGTAGTCCCAGCTACTCGGGAGGCTGAGGCAGGAGAATGGCGTGAACCCTGGAGGCGGAGCTTGCAGTGAGCTGAGATCGTACCACTGCACTCTGGCCTAGGCCACAGAGCAAGACTCCATCTCAAAAAAAAAAAAATTAAAATAAATAAATAAATAAATAAATGCACAAATAAATATGTCTTTGTAGACGGATGATGAAATGGTATTGGAATGACTTGTGGCTGCTGAGAAGCAGAATTTTTTTTAATTCATATTCTAGGAAGTCCTGATTTTCCCCTATAAAACAAACTCTAGGATAACTAATAATTAATTCCAGCACCTCGCCAATTACATTTGAGATAAAGTTATGCTTTTGAAGAGATGTTAAAATGTCTATTTGGAAGACAAAAACACCTACTTCTGTTCCTTTGCCCAGACACAGGCTTTTGTATATTATTTTTCTATCACATCTCAAAACTGAGCCCAAAAGCCTGAAAATAAACACACCCCAAACCGTAGAAAGGTGCCAACCTCCAACATTTTCCAGCCTCTGCCAACCACCTACTGCAGTCACTGAGGTGCTCACATCTCTCTACAGTCCTTCAGCTCAGTTCAAAAATGTCCCAAACTTCGCTGTTTGCTGTTGCTTCCCTTAGTCATCATGAAGTAGGTTCCCGCAATCAGGAGAAAGGCATTAGAATTTTCCCTCTCTCAACTACACCTTTTTTTTTTTTTTTTTAAATGAGACGGAGTCTCGCTCTGTCGCCCAGGCTGGAGTGCAGTGGCGCGATCTCGGCTCACTGCAAGCTCCGCCTCCCGGGTTCACACCGTTCTCCTGGCTCAGCTTCCCGAGCAGCTGGGACTACAGGAGCCCGCCACCACGCCCAGCTAATTTTTTTTGGATTTTTAGTAGAGACGGGGTTTCACCATGTTAGCCAGGATGTTCTCGATCTCCTGACCTCGTGATCTGCCTGTCTCGGCCTCCTAAAGTGCTGGGATTACAGGCGTGAGCCACCGCGTCTGGCCTCAACCACACCTTTTGAGTTGCCCCGTGTGTCCCATAGCCTGGCCCATCTCCTGACCTAGTGCTGAAGCCTTCCTTTGGAATATTGATGCTTTGCTTACAGCCACACCACCCTGAACACGCCTGACCTCGTCTGGACTACTGATGCAACCACTAACTTTTGAAGTCCCAAAGCTTCTTTACACAAAGAAAGCCACTCCCTAACCCAGAGCTGTGGGCCCTCGACTTCCAGTGGCCACTGGGTGTGATCCGCATAATCACTGATGCGGCCAGTGGACTTTCTTCCCCCTTCACCCCTTCCATGGAGCCTGGTAAATTGCTTACTGGACCAAAAGTTTGGCCCTGGAAAATCTAGAGAACTGTGAATTAATCTAGGCTTTGGCCTGCCTGCCACTCTGCACCCACAGACATGTCCCCTCACTGAATCTTCCTCCAGGCATACATAGCGCTAACTAAAGTCCACACTGCCCCATAGATTGCTAATCTGGCACCATGGTAGGTATTTAGTAGATGCCTGTTGAGTGACAGCACAAGTACATTTATACATTCAGGTAGAACATTTTTTCTGAGACAGGGTCTCGCTCTGTCACCCAGGCTGGAATGCAGTGGCGCGATCTTGGCTCACTGCAACCTCCACCTCCTGGATTCAAGCGATTCTCCTGCCTCAGCCTCTCAAGTAGCTGGGCTGACAGGCACCTGCCACCACACCCGGCTATTTTTTTTTTATTTTTAGTAGAGATGGGATTTCATCATGATGACCAGGCTGCTCTCGAACTCCTGACCTCAGGTGATCTGCCCACCTCAGCCTCCCAAAGTCCTGGGATTACAGGTGTGAGCCACTGCACCTGGCCAGAACACTTCTTTAAAATTATCTTCTGTATTTATGTCCCTGCCACTGTCCACCAGGCTTCACCCCCGAGTTGTTAAACACCTTCCCCCATAATGAAAGAGATGGCGTAGCTGAAGATAGCACAGCACCTGCGAGGGGAAACTTGGCTGTGCTGCTGTTCGATTTCGCACGAGCAACGCCATGTCCACTCACTGTGGCAGGTCCTGTCGGCCCCTGCAGGCTGAGGCCAATGATGAGATGAAACCTGACTGTGTGCTATCAGCACTGGGGGCATGGGACTCTTCCGTAAAATGTAAGAGAAACATGTCAAAGCTGAGGAGATCAGATGCGTGTCACTAGTTCCTCTGGAGAAATCAGGAGAAACCCAGCACGTGAAGATGTAAAACCACGTTCCCTGAGTTCAAGCTGGGAGGCAGTCTGCACAGTACCCCACGCCCTAGAGTTTGCTTTGGGCTCTTGGTGGGCGGGGGGGTGTCCCCTCTAGGTCACCTCCCAAAGTTGAGGGCAGCATTTTCAGGGTTTCTGCAGCTGAACTGGGCAATGAAGAAGAGGGGCCAGTGAGAGGGACTCCATTTTCCTTTCAATAGCAAGGAGTCACATTAAGTCACTAGGCAAATTGAATATTGATGTTTTGCTCACAGCCACACTATCAAGAACGGACAGGATATAAGATCCTTACGACATAATACAGGTATGACATTCTCTCTCAGTCAGATCTATCCTCTCTCCCCTTTCAAGAAGGAAAGGAACTGAAATCTCATGTGTGTCTTTCACAGATCTTTGCATTTAACCTCTAAGGCAATCCACAAGGTGTTTTAATAACGAGTGCTATTTGTTAGATTTACAGGAGACTGTGCAAACTGTGGTGTCAGGTGCATGCTCTCTTGAACTTTTTTTTTTTTTTGAGACGGAGTCTCGCTCTGTCACCAAGGCTGGAGTGCAGTGGCGCGATCTCAGCTCACTGCAAGCTCCGCCCCCGGGGTTCACGCCATTCTCCCACCTCAGCCTCCTGAGTAGCTGGGACTACAGGCGCCCGCCACCACACCTGGCTGTTGTTAGCCAGGGTGGTCTCGATCTCCTGACCTCGTGATCCACCCACCTCGGCCTCCGAAAGTGCTGCGATTACAGGCGTGAGCCACTGTGACCGGCCGCTCTCTTGTTCTTTACAGAAGTCTCGCAAACTAGTATCATCTCATTTTTTAGCTGACAATGATGAGGCTGAGAGGTTAAGTCAACTGCCCATGAAATGAGCAAGTGTCAATGCATGGATTAGACATTACCGTCTATTCAGACTCTCAAACCCATGTTCCCAACCACTGTGTCTTCACAGGCACCAATTACTCTTGACAAGCTCCTGGTTATATTCCTCTCTACTCCTAAAGAAAGGTCTGGAGTAGACTGAGCTGCCCTAGATGGTAGCTTCTGTAGATTATTGAGGAGGGGCTGCCAAGGGCACCTGCAGGTTCATCTTTTAGCTCTATCAGTGCCCTTCCAACCCCACCTCTCCTTCATTGCCCAGGTAAAACCCCCTTCCCTTCAGAGCTCTTCCAAGTTGCCAGGAGGAAGTAATTTCCTCTAAACTAGCATAGAATTTGATAACATTTTGGCATTTACTACCTTCTCCCTACCAGCATTCATCATTTTTAGAGTTCATAGCAGTGAAATCAACACACTCATCAAGCACAAACATGGCTCAGAACTGCTCAGTGTTCACATCAGAGGCTGCTGATTACAGCTTCAACCAAGATTACTCAACCTGGGGATATGTTTTTCTCTTGACCAAAGCAGAACATTCTCAGTCCAAGAGGAAATGAGTTCACAGTTTCGTAGACTGAAATCACAGCTCTGTAATAAACTTTTCTGGAACTCAGCTAAGGCTGGTGTCATGAACATTCCCCTTCTAGGGAGGGCCACGTAGTACCAAATGACAAAAACCTGCTTTAGAAGTGCTGTCCTGGAGCAGAGCTTCTCAATGGGGTGTGTTTGGGAAGCACTTGCCATCTGCTCGGAAACTGAATGGAAATCTGAGCTGATTCACTCAGGGCTGTCAGCTGAGCAGGCCCTGATTTTGCAAGAGTGACACAAGAAGCCCCTTTGCATCTGACCTCACCGTCCACCCCACGCAGCTCAGACGGCCCAGCTGTGAGCCCAGGAGGACAAGGCCTGCAGGAATGTGCAGAATGTGGCCTTTTCCACTAGCATCCCTTGGCCTCGATCCCAAGCCTGGTTTAGGACCTTGAAGTGTGCTTTGGTAGATTTTTAGAAAGTAGTTGTTTTTGGCTAAGAGGATCTCTTCTGTTCTTCCCTTGCCATTTTTCTCCCTTTGTTCTAATGTAGGGGAAATTCAGGCAATAAACTTCATCTCCAGGGCTTAGCTCTGACACTCTTTTAGATGACTATCTTCCCAGGTATTCATCAGATACATCAATTTGGATGTCTTACTATTTACCTCAAACTCACCATATCTAGAGCCAGGCATATAAATGCCTTTTCCTTACCAAGTTGGTTCCTAATCTCTCATCTCTCCTGATTTTTTATGCTCTATTATCTGCTTTCTGTCATTCCTATGCGTCTATCCTGTTTCCTCCCTCTTCTTCCTGCCAAATGTTTACTACGTACCTACCATGTGCTCTTTTAAGCACTCTCTTCTCTAAGGGACAAGATATGTACACAAATAATTAAAATACAGAGAGGAGAATCACCAAAGCAATCTTGGTAAAGACAAAGTAGACTCATACTTCCATTTCAAAACTCACTATAAAGCTGCAGTAATCAAGACAGTGCTACTGGTAGAAGCATAGGCATATAGATCAATTTAATCCAGAATTAAACCTATACATTTGTGGGTAATTGATTTTTGACAGAGGTGCCAAGATTCTTCAGTGAAGAAAGAATCATCTTTTCGGCCAGGCACGGTGGCTCACGCCTGTAATCCCAGCACTTTGGGAGGAGAGGCAGGCAGATCACCTGAGGTCAGGAGTTTGAGACTAGCCTGACCAACATGGAGAAACCCCAACTCTACTAAAAAATACAAAAATTAGCCAGGCATGGTGGTACGTGTCTGTAATCCCAGCTACTTGGAGGCTGAGGCAGGAGAATCGCTTGAACCCAGGAAGCGGAGGTTGCGGTGAGCCGAGACCGTGCCATTGCACTCCAGCCTAGGCAACAAGAGCGAAACTCTGTCTCAAAAAAAAAAAAAAAAATCACCTTTTCAACAAATGGTATCTTGACAACTCGATACCCACATGCAAAAGAATGGAGTTGGGCCTCTACTTCATGGCCCACACAAAAATGAACTCTAAATGAATCAAAGACCCAAATATCAGAGCTAAAACTATAAAAGTAAACCCCTGTAAAGCTTGGACTAGGCAATACCTTCCTAGATGACACACCGCCAACAGGACAAGCAAAAAAACAGACACATTTAACTTCACCAAAATTTTAAACGTTACTCAATGGTCGCTATCAAGAAATTGAAAAGACAACCCAGTCCATAGGATGGGAGAAAGGTCTGCAATTCATACATTTAAGGGTCTAATATCTAGAATATATAAAGGAGGCTTTCTTTTTTTTTTTTTTTGAGACGGAGTCTCGCTCTGTCGCCCAGGCTGGAGCGCAGTGGCCGGATCTCAGCTCACTGCAAGCTCCGCCTCCCGAGTTTAGGCCATTCTCCTGCCTCAGCCTCCCGAGTAGCTGGGACTACAGGCGCCCGCCACCTCGCCTGGCTAGTTTTTTTTTTTTGTATTTTTTTAGTAGAGACGGGGTTTCACTGGGTTAGCCAGGATGGTCTCGATCAAAGGAGGCTTTCAATCAACAATATAAAAGCAACCCAACTTTAGTGAGCAAAGGATTTAAACAAACATATCTCCAAAGATATATAATTGGCTAAGAAGTGCATACAAAGATGCTCAGCATCACTAATCATTAGGAAAATACAAATTGAAACTACGAGATGTCATTTCATATGCAGTAGAATGGCTACAACCTAAACACACACACAGAGAAAGAAAACAGTGTTGGTGAGGATGTGGAGAAACCAGAACACCATGCATTGTTGGTGGAACTGTAAATAGCACAGCCACTTTGGAAAACAGAATGTCAGTTCCTCAAAAAGTTGAACAAACTTGGTGTGGTGGCATGAGCCTGTAGTCCCAGCTACTTGGGAGACGGAGGCAGGAGGATGGCTTCAGCCCAGGAATCTGAGGCTGTAGTGAGCTATGATTGTGCCACCGCTATTCAGCCAGGGTGACAGAGCAAGACCTTATCTCTAAAAAATGTTTTTAAAAAGAACGAAATTCTGGTGCACGCTATGTAACATGGATGAACCTTGTAAGCATCATGCTAAGTAAACGAAGCCAGGCACAAAAGGTCACATATTGCATGATTCCAGTGATAAGAAATATCTAGAATAAGCAAATCCATAGAGACAGAAAGTAGATCGATGGTGGTCAGGGTCTAGGGTGAGAAGGAAATGGGAATGACTGCTGATGGTTTGGCGCTTTTGGGAAAGGGGCATGATGAAAATGTTCTAAAATTGGTCGGGCGCGGTGGCTCACACCTGTAATCCCAGCACTTTGGGAGGCCGAGGCAGGCGGATCACGAGGTCAGGAGATAGAGACCACCCTGGCCAACACGATGAAACCCCGTCTCTACTAAAAGTACAGAAAAATTAGCTGGGCGTGATGGCAGGTGCCTGTAGTCTCAGTTACTCCGGAGGCTGAGGCAGGAGAATGGCGTGAACCCGGGAGGTGGAGCTTGCAGTGAGCCAAGATTACGCCACCGCACTCCAGCCTGGGCAACGGAGCAAGACTCTGTCTCAAAAAAAAAAAAAAAGAAAAGAAAAAAGAAAGAAAGAAAGAAAAAGAAAAAGAAAATGTTCTGAAATTGATAGTGGTGATGGTTGCGTAACTGTGTGACTATACTGAAGACTACTGAATTGTTTGCTTTAAATGGATTAATTTTATGGTATATGAATTAATATCAATTTAAACGTGTGAATATAGTCGTGAGTGCTCTAAGAGGTGACTAGTAACAAGTCAGGAAATGCTGAACTGTAAGTCTTGCTGGCTCTTATTCCTAGAAATTTGGTCTCACTGGGAGCGGTGGCTCACGCCTGTAATCCCAGCACTTTGGGAGGCTGAGGTGGGCAGATCACGAGGTCAGGAGTTCGAGACCAGCCTGACCAATATGATGAAACCCCATCTCTACTAAAAACACAAAAATTAGCCGGGTGTGGTGGCGGATGCCTGTAATCCCAGCTACTCAGGAGGCTGAGGCAGGAGAATCGCTTGAACCCAGGAGGCAGAGGTTGCAGTGAGCCAAGATCATGCCATTGCATTCCAGCCTGGGCAACAGAGTGAGCCTCCATCTCAAAAAGAAATGACAGGACAGGACAGGACAGGAAAGGAAAAAAGAAAAAGATAAGAAAAGAAATTTGGTCTTATCCCCACTTTCTGTTGTCACCACATTTTGCCTCTTTACCTCCTGACCCCCACCCCCACCATCGCACCTGCCCCTAGACTGGTCTCACAAACTAGATTCAGTCTCCTATGGCTCCTTCCTCACTAATTATCTTCTGACAACCAGCATTCATGAGCCACTCCCATTCTCTATTTCTGCCTACAGAAAAAGATCCGCCCTTCCACTCAGCATGGACTCATCTGTCTCCCCAATTTCCTGCCGTTGCCCAACTCAACTCTCCTAACCCCAACCTTCACCACTCTTGCCAGCCCTCAATGCCCACGACTCTTCCCACAAAAAGCCCGGACCAATCTAATTTCCACACATTTGCTCAAGCCATTTCTTCTGCCTAGACCAACTGTCCCTGCCACCTGGTCCAACGACCCCACCATTTTTCACAGCCAAAGTCAAACTGCATCTTCCTCACAAGGCTTTTTCCAGCTCCTCCCAACTCCAAGATTCTCTCTTATCTCTAAATCCCTAGCAACAGACAACAGCATGTGCCACGCAGGACACGACTTTATCTGTTGCCTTGTATGTTCTTTCTACATGTGTAGAAAACACACACCTGTCTTGCCTCTCTCTGCAAGCTGCAATCACAGCATATGCTTCCTCTCTAACTTAATGTGTGTGCTCTGTAAATGCTTAAGGGGAGAGGGACAGCATCCTTGATTCGGTACTCCCAGCATTGAGTATACTCATCATCAGCATTATGTATGCAACAAACAAAGTTAATATAAGCTGGAAAAAAAAATCATGTTTGTAAAAATAGCAAGTGGTGGTCGGGCGCGGTGGCTCATGCCTGTAATTCCAGCACTTTGGGAAGCTGAGGCGGGTAGATCACTTGAGGTCAGGAGTTCAAGGACAGCCTGGCCAACATGGTGAAACCCCGTCTCTACTAAACATACAAAAATTAGCCAGATGTGGTGGCACATGCCTGTAATCCCAGCTACCAGGGAGGCTGAGGCAAGAGAATTGCTGGAACCTGGGGGGGGGGGAGGTTGCAGTGAGCTGGGATCACAACTCCGGCCTGGGCGACAGAACAAGACTCCATCTCAATCACTCAATCAATCATTCAATCAATTCAAGTGGTTTGCTGCTGTAAGGTAGTAAGTACTTGAAGGAGTCAACCTCTCACTTTTCTGGGTGTCCTCAGTGGCATGGATTCAAGCTATTCCAAGCATAGCTGATTGTGTAGCTAAGTGGTTAGAGTTGTGGGCTCTAGGGTTGAGCAGCCTGGGTGTACATCTCACTGCTGCCATTTACAAGCTCTGTGTCTGTGTGTGGGCTACTGAACCTCACTGAGTCTCTTAATTCCTCTGTAAAATACAAGAAGCTCCAGCCGAGTAGTCTGTTGTGAGGACTGAATGAAACAGGGCTTAGAAAGGGGTTCACACACACTAAGCGCTAGCTGTTATTATATTGTTAGTGCTATTTGATTTGCTTTAATGCGACCTCCAGAGCAAATGCCAGAGAAAAGGCAAGTAGGCAAGGCAAAAAAACTTTATTTACAAGCCAATGTGAAGGAGGAAGCGAGGTTCACCGGTCTCCGGCGGTGGAGGCCGACGAAGTCGCTCCGGCGTTCTCGGGCGAGGTTCCTAGGTCCGCACAGGAGCAGGGGCCAAGGAAGTTCGCTCCGGCGTTCTCGGGCGAGGTTCCTGGGTCCCGCGCAGGAGGAGGGGCCGAGGAAGTTCGCTCCGCGCGCCCGCCGGGAGTGGCTTTTATGTCCTGGGCCCGGGAGTGGGCGGGCTGTGGGCGGGACATAGGCGCGTCGGGGGCTGGGCGGTAGGCGTGGCTAGGCGGGCTCCGGTTCTTCTCCGTCGGAGGTCGGGTTGCGCCTGCGCAGTCGACCCGTGTCTTTCCCGGGCGTGGGAAAGTTGACGGTGAAGAACTCGGAACTGCGCCATCTTGCCTCCGTTTGTCCAAACACTATTAACATCAGCCATTCAGAATCTAGATCCCTTAGCTTTACAGATTCACATTTAATCTTATGGGGAGATTTGACTCCGAACAAACTGCTTCCCATTAGCCAAGCTCACAAGAGGCCAGAAAACCAAATAGTTTATTTAGAACAGGAAATTGTTTTCAAACGCTTTGTATGCATATTTGCTGTCCAAGGCATGCCCGTCTCAGGAGTCAGATACCTCCAAGATGCTATTTTTTGTATTTACAACAAAAGCAAAGGATGGAGTTGTTAGGTGGAATAAATTTCCAGACTGTGACAAAACAGAGATCTCTGATTCATCATAGAACCACCTTGATTGAGATCAGAATACTCCCAGACACCACACATGACACCTTCCCTACTAACTATAAGCAGGGTAAGGGTTTGCCTTGTCCCCCACTGCCTGACTTACACTGTAGCTATTCGATAAATATTTGCTGGCTGGGTGCGGTGGCTCACAACTGTAATCTTGGCACTCTTTGAGGCCAAGGCAGGTTCAGGAGTTTGAGACCAGCCTAGGCAACATGGTGAAACTCCATCTCTACTAAAAATACAAAAACAGTCGGGTGTGGTGGTGCACACCTGTGGTCCCAGCTACTCAGGAGGCTGAGGAGGGAAGATCGCTTGAGCTTGGGAGGTCAATGCTGCAGTGAGCCGAGATAGTGCTACTGGACTCCAGCCTGGGTGACAGAGTGAGACCCTGTCTCAAAAATATATATACACACGTATATATTTATATATATATGAATTTATATATAATTATATATATTTATATATGAATTTAAACATAATTATGTATTTATGCAAATTTATATATAATTATATTTGTATGTGAATTTATATATAATTATATATGTATTACATATGAATTTATATATATAATTATATACATTTACATATATGAATTTGTATATAATTGTATATTTATATATTATATATTGTTAATTTATATATAATTATAGATATAATAATAAATATTTGTTAAATCAGTTAATTCTTTGGGCAGGGAAAGTTTAAACATCAGCAAATTCTCTTTCTTCTCCTCTTCTAGGCAAATGGATTCCCTTCTCTTTTGGGCAGGACAATATTTGCTGTATCGCAGCTTTTTAAATACGAGTTGTGTTGTGTTCTCCTGGATGGAGACACCCTGATGCACTGTGGGAAGTGCCCTGTCCTCATCAATATGTTAAAAATATTCTCCCATGCCCCGTTCCTGCTTCCCATTTACACTCTGCATAACTGGCATTTGTACATGCTGCAAACATTAACAATGGTGATTATTACCCCAGTGGCTCAGGGTTGGTTTCCCTCTACTGCCTGGGACACTTTGTGGCCTGGCCCCTCTGGACAGGGGTCAAGAGCACATCTTTCTCCGGATGTGTGTGTGTGTTTGGTGGGGGGGGGGGGGAACTGGTTCATTAAATTTAGCATTGCCTCACAATGTCAGCGTTCAGCTCCTCAAAAAGCTACATGAACGAGTTGGCCATACCTGCGTACTTCCCCCTGCACTTAGCTTGATCCACCTCAAAGGACAAATCCATCTTTGAGCAATTCTCAAGTCAAAGACACTCAGCCAGATGAAAAGGAGGGTGAGCCCTCCTACCTCTTTCGGCCGACACTCAGGGGCACTTGCCATCAGCTGGCTGGCTGCCAACGGGCCGGTGAACGGGCGCTGGGGTTAGACATGTGGGACGGAAACAGTCACCTTGTTTTCCTGCCTTGGATGGAACTGGCAGAACTACAGTTATTCCCCACCAGGGCTCTAGCTCACAGTCCCTGTATAAAATGCCTCATCACGGAGCTTTACCTCTTGCCCAGCAAATGAGAATCCTAAGACTCATCGCAATAACTGTCTACTTGGAAGTGTCCAGCACCCTCCCCATCAGTTGATTCTCTTCAATAAAACGTGCACACCGGGTATTTCCCTGAGAGGTTTTGGGGCACCAAGAGTGGCAAGGCTTCCTGGAAGAGCCCTACAGGATCCGATTCAGATTCGTCACATGAATTTCACCAGGGTAATCCTGAGTAGTTGAGTTCTTGCTCCCTCCTCCTCCTCCCCCCGTCATATTTCCACAAGTTATAACCTGGCATGCCTGCTCTCCAAAGCCAGAAATATGACAAATATTCAGATAAGCCGATGGAATTTAAAAGTGCATGTTCATTGCTTTGCTGGTGAGGACTGCAGGGCACACTTTAGAATGTGAGGTGTGCCTCTCTCAAAAGTGCATGTAGTTCAAATTCTGCATCTAGTAACACACCAAGAACTGAGGAAACACTTAATAACTATTTGCAGAATGAATTAATAAATCCTATTTTAATGTATTGTGACAATTTCATTCTTAAAAGGATATTATGGGGAGCATGTAATGGAAAAGAATTTTCGTATCTTTAGAAAATTTTGTTTTTATGGTTAAGAGGCTTAAAGTGAGGTTAACCTTTAATTTCAAGCTCAACCTCTTTATTTTTTGTGTATTTATTTATTTTTTTGAGACGAAGTCTTGCTCTGTTGCCAGGCTGGAGTGCAGTGGCATGATCTCGGCTCACTGCAACCTCCGCCTCCGGGTTCAAGCAATTCTTCTGCCTCAGCCTGTAGCTGGGACTACAGGCGCACACCACCATGCCCAGCTAATTTTTGTATTTTTAGTAGAGATGGGGTTTCACTATATTGGCCGGGCTGGTCTCGAACTCCTTACTTCATGATCTGCCTGCCTCAGCCTCCTAAAGTGCTAGGATAACAGCCATGAGCCACTGTGCCCAGCCCTTCTTTTTTTCTCTCTCTCTCTTTTTTTTTTTAATGGCAGAGTAGTGTAGTAAAAAGAGCTTGAGGTTTGAAGTTAGACCTATTTTTCAAACCCAGTTCTGGTATATTCCAAGATAAGAGCGTGTAATTTACAGGTGTTACAAGGATCCAAAGAGGTAGCTAGAAACATTCCTAGCACGTGGCGGGCGATGGGAATGGAAGGATGGTCTTGTCCTTTTCTCTTAGTCTGACCCTCCACTGTCACACCAAGGCTTGGGGTCCTTATAATTCTACAGTGTAGAGTCACTCGCGTGCTGCTTATTTTACAGAAGCCAAAGAAAGTCAGGGGTTTAGTTCCTTCGGCCACGTCCAGATTCAGTCTTCTCATGCCTGGACACACTTCTTAAATTATGCTTTTCTATATTCAATGCTATTTTGGATCTTATACACCAGTGCAATGCAGAGGCCTCCCTCACAAAGCCTCTAACAGACCTGATCTTTATTAAGTGCCTTCAGTGCAACAAAAACTCTTAACAACTCATGAGGATTTCAGGGCCTCCAAACTGGCAAGCGTTTCGGGGAAATCACAGGGAAATTTGTTGGCCGCATGATTAATCCTGGGTGGATTGGTCCCGGAAAAGCACATGTGGGTTAGCAGCGAGCAGCAGCTTGCAGAATCTCACAAAATAAACTGTCCAACGAAGAGGGCCCAAAAACGTGCCTTCCCGATGAAAGTTCAGCATGAGGGTGGGGCCTGACAAAGGAAGAAAACGCCAGATGTGTGGACAACAGACCTCCTTTGAATCCACTAACACCCAAAGAGATGACACATGGGACCAGATTATAAAACTGAACCAGATTATAACGCTGGAGGAGGGAAACCCAGTAGGGTGTAGGATCTTATGAAAAGGATCATAAAATTCATCACCGTAATTACCCCCCAGCCCAGCTCCCCAACAAAAGCCAACCATAGCCTCGCTCAGTAATGTTATTCATCCATATTCAAGTCGCCTCGCTCATTATTCTCAGACAAAAACCCTGTTGGGACTCTGCTCCTCTGGCAGCCAGGCAACTGAGCACCCACCCTCACTCGGCCAGCCCCCCATACCACTTCTTTCTTTAGTAGTGGAGTTTCCAGCACCAACGATGGTTTTTCGGTTTTAATGCCATCTTTTAGGAGTACCTTTGACATTCAGGAGCTGGCTGAAGAGAATCACAGCTAAAGCTTCCCTGGGCAAAAACAAAGGATGTTACCCAGCCGCTTTTTCTTTAGCAGGGCTGACATGCTGAAGTGAGGGCACTCCCCCACTTTGCCCTGGTGAGCACAAAACGGTGTCATTTGCACATTGTCTCGCCAGAAAGGAAATGTAACTGAAAATACAGAACTGTATATATTCCAGTGGAAAGAGAAGTTCCAAAGATAGGACTGCCACGAATAACCCATGGCCCCTATAAAAAGAGTTGCTCTGTCCTTTGAAGCAGACAGCCCAGCACAGAGCAGTAAATACACTCTATCATTTCCCTGAGATTGGGTATTTTTGTCTGTGTGGACAACTGTAGGAGCCCAGGTTAGGAGCACCCCTCCTGCAAACCACTCCCTCTCCAAGAAGTATTCCTCTGGGCCTAGGCCTACGTTAATCCTCAATTTTTGGAAAATGTTTACTTTTCACAGCACAGCTCAGCAACCTCCAGCCCCAAAGATCACGAATTAGCTTACAATTCCTTCAACCAACATTTAGTGAGCAACTACTATGTGCCAGGCATTGTTTTGGCGGTGGGGAATCAAGGCTGGATGTAAGCTGGGTCCTTCAGAACATGTGTTCTACTGAGGAAACATAAAAATAAAAACCGAAGAAAAGAAACAAAATGTTGACAGATGTCAACGGAGACCACCAACACATCAACCCAGCAGGAAGAGGTAAGGCTCCAGAAGAGGACAACGGAGAATAGAAGCTGTGGACGCCCCCACCCCAACATGGGATTCAATACATTTAAAGTCTAAGGAGTCAGCAACAGGCATTCAGCCACTGTTGTTGTTGCCCAAGATGAACACGTGGCTCAAACCCACTTAAACCTCAATCTTTATGCACTCATACCGCTTGGAAGCCTCCACTTGGATCCTTTCCACATACACCATCCTCTCTAAAGAGGATAAAGGAGGCGTCTTCCAGGCCAGTGATGGGGTGCTGAGGGCGTCCAACAGGCAGGGCACCAGACTAGGTAGTCTCAAGGGGGACCAGGGCCACCGGAGAGGGGGGAACCCTCCTCTTGGCCCCAGCCCTCCTGAACGTCCCTCCCGATTCTATGGGGCCAGCTTCTCCCGAGGCGTGCGTATTCCTCCAACACACCGCCCTATGGTAAGGAAACCCCAGTCACTGCTGCCAGCAAGCGGGGCTGCCTACTGTGAACCTTCCACCGGATCTCTCTGGCGCTGCCGACTCGGAGGGAGGCCCCCTCTGCTGCCCACCTCGCCGCCTGTGGATTCCGGGGCTCCTCCCTGCACACCCGCGCAGCTGCGTCTTTGGGACCTGGCACCAGCTAAGCCGCTGCCTCTCCTCCTCCGGCGCTGAGCCGCCTGGCACGCACACACCCTCAGCTCCCCCGCGCTCCCCTGGACAACCTCGAATAATACCAGGCCCGGGCATTCCAGCAAGTCTCTGCTCGCTCGTCCCCATCAGCGACCGCAGGAAGCCACTTGCGCTGGGTCTTACCTCCTTCTGCCAGGACCCAGAGCGATGCGCTTCCCAACACGAAGAGCAGAGCTGATACCTTCCACATCGTTCCCGTTGAGTTGCTCTCCTGGGGGCCGAGCAGCAAGTTTCTGCGCTGGGGGAAGATTAAAAAGCGCCGCGGCCACAGGCCCAGCCTGGGGAGCGCGACGGTGGGGGCCGGCGGGGTAGAAGCAGGAGCCACGGCGCGGGAGGGTGCCCGAGCTTCCCAAACCCCAGGCAGCCGGACAGCAAACTTTGCAGCTGAGAACTTTTCCGAGCGGAGTCAGCATTTATCTCTCCCGAGGAGGCGGGGGAGCGGGGTCGGCCGCAAGGTGGTCTCCGTCCGGGCGCGCTAGGCCCGCCCTCGGGCTCTGTTTGGCCGGCGCCAAAACGATGATCTCAGGCCAGGTTTAAAGTTACAGGGCCGCAGCTGCGGGGGCCGCCAGGACTGTGGGCCCTGGCAAAATAGGCTTTTCTTCTGTTCAGCAACAGGAGGGAAAGGGACCACATGCAACAAACGGGGTTTTAAAAATTATATATAAATTTTTTAAAACCTGTATTTATTATTCTTTTTTTTTTTTTTCTTTTAAGAGTAAGGCACAAGTCTGTTTTTCTTGTTATGGGCATTAGTGAGAAGTAAACTGTTCCTTGAGTGGCCAGTAGTTTTAGAACTAAGCATGGGGTTGTGCCTGTAAATATTGAATTTGATGGCTTAAAAAAAAAAAAAAAGTTGGCCGTCATCTGGGTGGGCCGGAGGCGGCCCGCGCTGGTCAATTGCGCCCTTGTCCCGGGGACGGGAGCGGGCGGGCTCCGGGGGGCTGCCCCAGAGCTGGCTGGTGGGGGAGTTTGGCAGAGCGGGTGGCTTTGGCAGTTTTGAAACAGAGGCTGAATTCCATCCGCCTCTCCCGACCCGGAGATCCAGCGCTGCAATGCTGTGGCCCACCGGCGTGCGCAGTTGGATTAGGCCGGGCCAAGCGGTGACCCATCTGGTCGCCAAAGCTGTGTCCCCTTCCAGGCCGAGCTCACCCTCTTTATTCCTGAGTTTGCGCCCATAATCCTCACTTTGCTGGTTTAAGCAATCTTGCCTTGATCTCAGGTACCAGATATCAGCAACCAGAGAACTTACGTCTTTTACTTTAATTCCTTCTGAATTGTTGGAATTAAAAAAATAAGAAGAAGAAGAACAGGAGTTTGGGAAGTGGTCTCTGCTCCACTCCCAGATGCCACAAATTCCTTTTAACAAAAGAACGTTAGGCTGTCTCGAAGCGCCACACTGAGTGAAAATTGTTTTCAGACGCTTATCTTTGACTCCTCCCCATTATAAATTTACTTTCTAAGAATCGCAGGAGAGATTGTTTTAAACACCCAGTTTCCTGGGTTCCACTCCAAACTCATTAATCAGACCTTTCGGGAATTCCTATTTTAAACCAGTGTCGCAGTAGAACTTGTCCCCAGGAACATTTGGTAAACCTTACCCTTCATCATAGCTTCTCAGCCGGATCTACCTGGGGCGCTGGTTTCCCAGGTGCAATTCTGTTGTGGGGTAGGGAGAGATTCTGCATTTCTAAAGATCTCCCTGGTAACGTCGTGTCCTGGGGCTACAAACAGGAGCTGAGCACCTGAACCAAGACGATGAGAGGTGGGGGCAACACCCGTAGAGCCAAGGGGTTGGAAATGGAAAGACAAAACTAGTGATACACATAATCTTTCTTGAACTGACTTCCCCATCTTGGAGATGCATTTTATGACTCTAGTGTCAATAATGTCTGTTGACAGGAGGAACTGTGCATTGTCTGTTGAGCCTGTTAGATGGAGAATAGATGCAAATCTATTTTGCATATGTGTAACTCCAATGTCACACTCAGAAAGAAAGATGGCCTGCTTTATTTAAAAGATTGAAACACGGCCGGGCGCGGTGGCTCAAGCCTGTAATCCCAGCACTTTGGGAGGCTGAGACGGGCGGATCACGACGTCAGGAGATCGAGACCATCCTGGCTAACACGGTGAAACCCCGTCCCTACTAAAAAAATACAAAAAAACTAGCCGGGCGAGGTGGCGGGTGCCTGTAGTCCCAGCTACTCGGGAGGCTGAGCCAGGAGAATGGCGTGAACCCGGGAGGCGGAGTTTGCAGTGAGCTGAGATCCGGGCACTGCACTCCAGCCTGGGCGACAGAGCGAGACTCCGTCTCAAAAAAAAAAAAAAAAGATTGAAACACAATGAAACCTAGGTGGGGGCGATTGGGTTACATGCAACTAATTTAGAGGGATGCTGAGGGTAGGTCACGATTCAAGGGCACCTGCCTTCTATCCCGCACCCCTGGATGTGTCTAGAAGCTAGAAGGTTGGGCACATGACCTTTTGATCAGGGTGGAGGAGTGGGCGGTAATAAGGAATTGCATTCAGCTGGGGGTCCTGGGGTGGGGAGAGGGACCAGGATGAAGGAGTTTGTGGATTGGTCTGGGTGCTGTTGGTCTGAAAATCTAGGGAGAGAGGCTAGGTCTTGGGAGGGGGAACCTGAACACCAGAGGTAAGAAAGAACTTGCCCTCCTGGATACCAGATAGAGCGAGCAGGTCACGAGAGAAGAAACAGGGGCAGTGAGACTTCGTTAGCTAAAGGAGCTGAAGTGAAGCACAGGGGATCTGGAAGCATGAGACCCCGCCCAGCTGAGGGGAAGAGGGAAAGGATAGTATGTGCCTCCATTCTTGGCAAACAGCTTGAGCTCGGAAAGCCGTAGCCGTGAACCATGATGCATTACTGGTGAGATAACAGCAACTGCTACAAACTGGCCTTTACCTTCCTGCCAGGAAACATGCACTATCTCCGTTCAGCCCCAAAACAACCCTTGGCTTTGGAACGTGATACCCATTTCCTACACAAGTGAGGTTGAGAGTGGATTCACCTGGAGGGCTTGTTTGCCTGGAAGGCAAGACTGCTGGGCTGCACTGCCACAGTGCTGATTCAATAGGTAAGGGGTGGGGCCCAAGAATTTGCATTTCCAACAAGTTCCCAGGTGATGCTGAAGCTACTGGTCCTGGGTCCTCGCTTTGAGGACTGTGGGTTTAGAGGCCACTATGCAAATTGTCTGGGATCCTACAAGGTGGGAGCTGTGCGGTCATGCGTTTCTATTGCAGAGCAGAAGTTGAGCCTTTTATTAGTACTGTGCCTGTGCCTTACAGGACTGGGTGGGAAACATCTGTAAATTGCTTTTAGGAAGCAAGAGGACCCCCAAAAGTGGGGGGATCTGCAGTGGAATGAGGAGCTGAACCAGAGCTGCCAGTTTGGGACCTTCCACCCTGGCGGATGCTGGAGATGACACGTCAGGGTCTCCTCAAGCTATCTGTGTTTCCCGAGGCCTCTGCATCGTCCAAAGAACACCTGGCTGAGCTGCTTCAGGATGCCTGGGCTGATCTGGCCAGGAAGATGCTTCTCAACACACAATGGGACACCAGCCCCCCAACCCACAGTAGTTCACACCTGTGATCCCAGTGCTTTGAGAGTCAGAGGCAAGAGAATCACTTGAGGCGAGGAGTTTGAGACCAGCCTGGGCAACACAGCAAGACCCTGCTTCTATAAAAAATAAAAAAAACATTAGCCAGGTGTGGTGACACGTACTTGTGATCCCAGCTACTCAGGATGCTGAGTTGGGAGGATCACTTGAGCCCAGGAGGTCTAGGCTGCAGTAAGCCATGATCATGCCACTGCATTCCTGCTGGGGTAACAGAGCAAGACCCTTACTCTATTATAATAATAATAATAATAACTTTAAAAATCAATATGCAATGTTCCAGAGCTGAGATATCCCCAACTGAATCTCTGATAGGAAAGGCAGCTCTGTGGCCCAGGAAAAAGGAACACACTTAAGGGTTTGAGTGGGAACAAAATTCTGATTTATAACCCAGACCACTACAGCTCTGACTGTACGGAGGACCAGCCTTACAAACATTCTCTCCTGATAAGCTACTGCACACCTCAAGCCAGTTTCAGCAGTTAAGAGAGGCTGCATGCGAACTCTTTGTGTCCTATAGTTCACATTTTGATGTAAAGAACCAAATGCCACCTCATTTTAACTAAAACCCCGTTCCAAAGTGAACATGGGATGTAAGTTACAAGTATGTTTACCCATTGTGCGTGCACTTGGCTCCCTGATGTAAACGGACAGCCTTTCCTGCAAACCTGCTAAATGTGAACACAGGCCGTGGAAGGCGGAAAACTCAACCTGCTGTCTTTGAAGAGAGCACCTTTGGTCCAGCTGGAGACAGTCTCTTCCTCGTTTGTAAACTGACATCGCCACTAATATTAGCCTTTCTAATATGAGCCATCCTGGTGGTTTTCTGGATGACACAAGGAAAAACACAGTTTCACGCTGCCAACCTGGGACTAAAGAGATTTTTTTTCACCCCAGGAAATGCTCCATAATAAGATATAGGATGGATAAGAATCTGCTTTTTTTGTTTGTTTGTTTGTAAATGGGGGATGGGTTACTGGGAAAGTGCTGCATTCTCCCAGAAGTTTCAGTAGAAAACTTAGGAGCGAGGGCTGGGCGCGGTGGCTCATGCTGTAATCCCAGCACTTCAGCACTTCGGGAGGCCGAGGCAAGCAGATCACCTGAGATTGGGAGTTCGAGACCAGCCTGACCAACATGGAGAAAACCCGTCTCTACTAAAAATACAAAATTACCCAGGCGTGGTGGCACATGCCTGTAATTCCAGCTACTAGGGAGGCTGAGGCAGAAGAATCACTTGAACCTGGGAGGCGGAGGTTGCAGTGAGCCGAGCACGCCATTGCACTCCAGCCTGGGCAACAAGAGCGAAACTCCGTCTCAAAAAAAAAAAAAAGAAGAAGAAGAAAAGAAAACTTAGGAGCCAGGGCAGTGGTTCATGCCTGTAATCCCAGCATTTTGGGAGGCCAAGGCAAGAGTATTGCTTGAGGCCAGGAGTTCAAGACCAGCTTGGGCAACATAGCAAGACCCTGTCTCTACAAAAACAAACAAACAAAATTATAAAATAGAAGAAAACTTAAGAACATTGAGGCATTGGAAATTGATCCCCTTGGACCCACCCTTGCTGGCATTCTTCTGGGGAAATCTGTGTATATCTGACATTTGAAGCCCCTGCCCTGTACCCCTGCAGAACTGGATCTCTTCCCAACAATAGGGCTGTCTCACCCCACCCCACTGTAATTAAAGGATTGAGCCCAAAGGTTCCCAGCTATGCTGTCTCTCTGCCCCCTTTGATGATATCCTAAGCTCCCAAAGCCAGGAGCTTAGCTTTGGGAGTTATCTCTCTCTCTGTCTCTGGCCTCTGCCTCTACCACTGCTCCATAAATACTTGTGAGAATTAAGTTTGTAATTTTCCTTAGCCTGCCAGAAGACCCTCACCATGAAAGAACCTCAGCCCAGCCTGAGGCTGGAGATGGAGTCAATGACATGTAATGTACAATCAGCCAAAGATAAGTAAGTGACTTCTGTGTTTTGGGGGGCTGCTGAGAGAGCCCTGCCAGCACCTCCCCAGATCTCCTTGCAAACCTCCTTGCAAACTCACTGATAGCTAAGGATCCCTTTTAGGCTGCCAGTACACCTGGGAAGGACACACAGCACAGTCAGTCTCGCAGACCCTGACGTATATGGGGTTCTCTCCCTTTCCCAGGAGGATATTTCGATGAGGTACCATGGGTACTCGTTTCTTGTATACTGCCAAGGAGTAAGTGCACAAAACTAGAAAGCCTGGGACTGCTGAAGACACATTTTACCCATTTCATACTTTATTTTTATTTATTTATTTATTGAGACGGAGTCTCGCTCTGTCACCAGGCTGGAGTGCAGTGGTGCAATCTCGGCTCACTGCAACCCCCACCTTCCGGGTTCAAGAGATTCTCCTGCTTCAGCCTCCCGAGTAGCTGGGACTACAGGCACACACCACCACATCCAGCTAATTTTTGTATATTTAGTAGAGACAGGGTTTCACCATGTTGGCCACGATGGTCTCGATCTCTTGACCTCATGATCTGCCCATCTCAGCCTCCCAGAGTGCTGGGATTACAGGCTTGGGCCACTGCACCCGTCCCATCCATTTCATACTTCAGTTTGATCAAACAGGATTTGCTGGCTGTGATGTCTCCTGAGTCTGGCTTGAGCCAGTCACCCTCTCTCTGTCCTCTTATCTGACAGATGTCACATGTCCCCTCAGTGGGCAGCTCTACCCACTCACTTGGTAGGGAAAGGCTGAGTCTTCACCAGTTGCATCTTCTGTGGCTGTGGCGGGACCCTGCGGCATCTCAGGACAAGGAACAAGGTGCGACGTTTAGTTTTCCACTGGTCTATTAAAAGCATGGGGCTTTTGCATGAAGCAGAAAGGAAACCATTCAACTCTGCGGATCAACAGGCTCCTGTGTTGTATGTCATCCTGGGGAAGCCTTGGGCCCGGCTGCTGGACCATGTGTACAAAGTGAGCACCACACGCTCCAGGAGAACCAAGAGCACCGACCTGGTCAAGAGGGTGAACGTGACCTTTGTAGGGAAGGCAAGACACCCAATTTTATTTACTCCACATCTGATGCTGGGCTCCACGCTGCACCAAAGAAATGCAAAAAAGGAACTCACTCAGACCATTGGTAATTTTTCTTCACAACAGCACATTGCTTATTTACAAAGTACCCATCGCTCGATCCAAAACAAAAAATTGGCTGGACCCATGCATCAAATTTGAGTCAGGTATCTCTGATGGTCACCAAGGTCTTTCTTTAACGGGCTGGGAGCATACAGTTGGAGTGGGGTTTTTTTTTGTTTTTTTTTTAGACAAATACTGAGTGTTTTTTTTTTTTTTTTTTTTTTTGAGACGGAGTCTCGCTCTGTCGCCCGGGCTGGAGTGCAGTGGCCAGATCTCAGCTCACTGTAAGCTGCGCCTCCCGGGTTTACGCCATTTTCCTGCCTCAGCCTCCCGAGTAGCTGGGACTACAGACGCCCGCCACCTCGCCCGGCTAGCTTTTTGTATTTTTTAGTAGAGACGGGGTTTCACCGTGTTAGCCAGGATAGTCTCGATCTCCTGACCTCGTGATCCGCCCGTCTCGGCCTCCCAAAGTGCTGGGATTACAGGCTTGAGCCACCGCGCCCGGCCAATACTGAGTTTTAATGGACAGACAAGCATTGGGGAGGTTGATGTTTTTTACAATTCAGACCAATACACACAGAAAGCTCCTTTCATTGGTGTGTTCAGAGAGCCCTTGCTTATGAAGACTCAGTACTCTCCTTGGAAAACAGTCTGAATGAATGTGTTTCAGTGTGGGAGACGGGGAAGTCACTCAGGGACAGTCTGGGAGGGCAGGAGGGAGGCTGGTATTTACTTTCCTGCCCTCTGGAAGGGTGGTGGACTTGCAGATCCCAGTCCCAGCCTTTCTTTCGCTCAATTTCCCTGGGTGGAAACTGGGCTTGTGAAAATGATGGTGGTAAGGTCTCCGCGCGACCCTGGTAACAGCTACCCAGGAGCCTCACTCTGCTGGAGGCTTGATGAGAGCAGCTTCTCCCTTCATCCTGCCAGATGAGGTGATGACAGCAAACCACCACCGCCACAAGCCTCATGCCGTCCCAGCCTGGAATTGTCTCCCCGGCACAGACGGTGCCCTCCTCAGAGATGAGGCCATGAGGCCCTTAGGTGAGCCCCTACTCTGCCTCCCTCCAATGGGTGCAATCCCTTTGGAATAGTCAGGATCTTGTTGGTATTTTGGAATCTCTTGTTGAGGTCCTGAATCTGTTTTAATCACTGTTCAGGAATCTAATGCAAATATTCAGACTTCAGTGGCTGCCAAGAGGTGGGTTTGGCCATGACAGGAAAACAGGAAAAGGCTTAAAAGTTAATAAAGTTGGAAGAAAACAGCTTTTGTGTTAGCATCCGATTTCCAGAGCTCTTGCCTCGAAGCTGCCTTTAGCGAGGGGGAATTGGGCACTGGAGAGGGCGGAACTCTCCTTACATGGGAGCAGCCTGTTTAGGGTTTCTGGAGATGGATGAGAGACACGAGGGGGTTTCTGGAAGATGTTACTGGAGATATTTAACTGTTTTCTTTAGCAGAGCCAAGGAGCCTGATCACATATTTATTACTGGCACCAACAGCAGGGAGCTACCACACCGATTACTTATTCTTTTATTTGACAACTATCTATTGAATATCAGCTGTGTGCCAGACAGTGTCCTAGACTCCATGGATATGGCAGGGAACAAGACATCCAGGTCCTGGTTTCTGAGCCTCTTGCATTCTGTGTGGGAGACAGATGATAGGAGCAGAAATAAAAAAGGTAAGGAGAGGTTGTGCCGAATGTTCTGAGAAAAAATAAAAGTCAACGGAGTAGAGCAGCAGTCTTCCAAGCGGGAAGGCAGCATGACCACTAGAGGCATCATGACCCTCCCAGGCGACACACACACACAGGAAAGTTCAAAGGGCATCAGTTTCCAAATTCTAACATGTGTGTTCTTTTCAACACAGATCTACTTCCCTATCCCGTTGTTTCTTCTTCCACTTGGCTATACAAAGACAAACTTCTGAATATTTGAATTAGATTCCTGAACAGTGATTAAAACAGATTCGGGACCTCAACAAGAGATTCCAGGTGGGGTGGCTCACGCCTATAATCCCAGCACTTTGGGAGGCCAAGGTGAGTGGATCACCAGAAGTTAAGAGTTTGAGACCAGCCTGAACAACATGGTGAAACCCCATCTCTACTAAAAATACAAAATTAGCCGGGTGTGGTGGCGCATGCCTGTAATTCCAGCTGCTCGGGAAGCTGAGGCAGGAGAATCGCTTGAACCTGGGAGGTGGAGGTTGCGGTGAGCCGAGATAGTGCCACCATACTCTAGCCTGGGCAACAGAGTGAGACTCCGTCTCAAAAAAAAAAAGACAAACTTCTCCGTCCTCCTTAATCGTAGAATAGTGCATTGCCTAAGGGATGTCAAAAACCTTCTAAGGGCATTTAAGGGACAATTTGAAATACCGGTGTATGCGCAGCCTCCCTTAACCAGAGTTCCCTACGGCGGGCAGCAGGAGAGCGTTCTCTCTTTTCCACACGTGTGGGTATTCTGTTAAGTGTGAAACACTTGGGATATTTTGACCCACACTGGGTTATTCTGAATTCAGACGGTGAGAGTGGTGGCAATTTTAATTTTATGACTTGACCTCTTCCAAAGCCTGGCTCTTGACTCAGATGTGTTGCTGCCGAGAGAGCCCTGAAAGACCAAAGCAAAGGCAGAATGACAAGAAACCGTGGAGGCTGCAGCAACCACTTCGAACAGGAGACAAGCTCATGGCCAAGGCTCCCTGCCTTATCCATGTATCCATGTTAGAATTAGAATTCAGACGCTGTTAGGATTCTCAAGAAGGTGTATAATAAGTTATCTTGGGCTAGACGCCGTGGTTCATGCCTGTCATCCCAACACTTTGGGAGGTTGAGGCAGGAGGATCACTTGAGCCCAGGAGTTTGGGACCAGCCTGGGCAGCATGGTGAGATCCTGTCTCTACAAAAAATGCAAAAGTAGTCCAAGCATGGTAGTGCACGCCTGTGGTCCCAGCTACTCAGGAGGCTGAGGTGGGAGAATTGCTTCAGCCTAGGAGATGGAGGTTGCAGTGAGCTGAGATCATGCCACTGCACTCAACCTGGGCGACAGAGGAGACCTTGCTTCAAATAATAATAAAGTTATTTTGAATTGAAAATAAAGTTAGACTGTTTTTTTTTTTTTTGAGACGGAGTTTCACTCTGTTGCCCAGGCTGGAGTGCGGTGGCGCAATCTCAGCTCACTGCAAGCTCCGCCTCCCGGGTTTATGCCATTCTCCTGCCTCAGCCTCCCGAGTAGCTGGGACTACAGGTGCCAGCCACCTCACCCGGCTAGTTTTTTGTATTTTTAGTAGAGATGGGGTTTCACTGCATTAGCCAGGATGGTCTCCATCTCCTGACCTCGTGATCCACCCACCTCAGCCTCCCAAAGTGCTGAGATTACAGGCGTGAGCCACCGCGCCCAGCCCGATTGGCTAATTTAAAGAGAATGGCGGACTGAGTGCTTTGGTGGGAGTCAGGGCAGAGCAGGTAGCAGGCAATTGGAATAACTTAGGGTGGGGCAGGTGATTGGAATGTAGGGTGGAGCAGGCGATCAGAATGATTCAGGGTGGAGCAGGTAATGGAAAAAAGTTGCCTTATGAGAAAGTTTATTTATTTATTATCCTAAATGTCAAAGCCCCCAAAATATATATATTTTTTATTATACTTTAAGTTCTAGGGTACATGTGCATAACGTGCAGGTTTGTTACATATGTATACTTGTGCCATGTTGGTGTGCTGCACCTATCAACTCGTCAGCACCCATCAACTTGTCATTTACATCAGGTATAACTCCCAATGCAAACCCTCGCCCCTCCCCCCTCCCCGTGATAGGCCCCGGTGTGTGATGTTCCCCTTCCCGAGTCCAAGTAATCTCATTGTTCACTTCCCACCTATGAGTGAGAATATGCGGTGTTTGGTTTTCTGTTCTTGCCATAGTTTGCTGAGAATGATGGTTTCCAGCTGCATCCATGTCCCTACAAAGGACACAAACTCATCTTTTTTTATGGCTGCATAGTATTCCATGGTGTATATGTGTCACATTTTCTTAATCCAGTCTGTCACAAGAAAGGTTAAAAGTAGAAGGCAAAGAATTGAACACACTGACATATTAATTTTTGAAAAGAAATGTAGAACTCACATCTAACAATCCCTCCCCTTGTATTTCCTTACAGCTTTCTTTTCTTTTTTTTTTTTTTTTTTTTTTTTGAGGCGGAGTCTCGCTCTGTCGCCCAGGCTGGAGTGGAGTGGCCCGACCTCAGCTCACTGCAAGCTCCGCCTCCCGGGTTCACGCCATTCTCCTGCCTCAGCCTCCGGAGTGGATGGGACTACAGGCGCCGCCACCTCGCCTGGCTAGTTTTTTGCATTTTTTTAGTAAAGACAGGGTTTCACGTGTTAGCCAGGATGGTCTTGATCTCCTGACCTCGTGATCCGCCCGTCTCGGCCTCCCAAAGTGCTGGGATTACAGGCTTGAGCCACTGCGCCCGGCCCGTTTTTTTTTTTTTAAACACATCTTGGCTTAGTTGTTTCGCTTGCTTTTCTAAAAGGAGCAGCTTCTCTGCATAAGGTGGAGGGCAGTTAAAGGAGGTTTTAGTGAGTGCCGTTTTTATGAGCCTCTGCATTTATTTACTGATGCATGGTATGACACAGCACCTGACAAGAATAAGTACACCTATTACAGCTGCCAGGGAAGTAAGAATTGAGGCTATGGCTGGGCGCGGTGGCTCACGCCTGTAATCCCAGCACTTTGGGAGGCCCAGGTGGGCGGATCATGAGGACAGGAAGATGGAGACCATCCTGGCTAACATGGTGAAACCCCATCTCTACTAAAAATACAAAAAATTAGCCAGGCGTGGTGGAAGGCGCCTGTAGTCCCAGCTACTCGGGAGGCTGAGACAGGAGAATGGTGTGAACCTGGGAGGCGGAGCTTGCAGTGAGCCGAGATGGCACCACTGCACTCCAGCCGGGGCGACACAGCGAGACTCCGTCTCAAAAAAAAAAATGTTTGAGGGTATTATTCCTTTCCATTTACTAGCTACGTTTTTTTAGCCATCCTGTAAAGAGGTCATTTACCCCGGAGTTGCTAGCTAACTCATTGGATAGAACAGTCAGAACTTGCAATGCTTTTGTTATACTTTTATTAGGGGTGGCGTTGTTTTGGATGAAGGTGTAACATTGAGTTTTAATTATGATGCAAACTCCTCCTCTTTCTGCTAATATCATGTCTAAGGCTATTCTATTTTCCCAAGCCATCTGGCTAGTGGCCCCCAATTGCTCAGCTATTCCTTTAACAGCATCTCTAGTGTAGTTAATAAATCGCTGTTGGTTGTAATAGATGTAGTTTATCCAATTTACATTTTTATTAATTGTTACCCACCAAAATACTGACTCAAATCCTGCAGCTATTTGATTTTGGGCTTTAAATTGATCTGGTATTCCCCGTGGGACTTTAATTGTAACTAAATAGATGTAAGAGTTGAAAGACCTACAAGGGGCTTCTCTTGCTTTACGATGCTTATTTTTCCTTCCTCTGGTGGATGAAATGCCAGGGTGAAAGGGAAAGCCAATTGGACTAAAGCACAAGTGACACTCCAGTTATTCGGCAGTGTTCGGGAAAGGTCCACCACAATATCACCACATTGGCTCGGGGATGAACAAGGGCTGACTGATGAGCTTTTGAAAATTCTTCAGCTCCCTGCATCCCTTCAGGTCCCCAAGGAACGCTAAGCTTCCTCCCTGTCGTAAGAGACACGAAGGGAACTTAGTGGTGGGTGATGGAGGCTGGATGGCCCTCAGGGGCTGACCCACAGGGTGCCAGATTTCAGGATATAACAGAGAGAGAGCTTGGCATGACTTATTACTCCAGGCTGTAGAATCCTGGAAAAGAGCTATCATGCAGCCTACGCCTGGTCGACTGGAGGACCACCTTAGTGGAAAGGGGACAGTCTGGGCCTCTGGCCTGCCATGCGCACAGGCATAACAATTGCTTTTGTTTCATGTGTGGACGGAATATTTGATCCATTGCAACCAGGCATTTACATCTTGGTATCCTGTCTCAATTGCCGAAGTTTGTTTTAAGTCTTTAACTTTTACCATTGCTATCTTGGCCTTGTCATTAGATGGAGGAGGAGCAATGGTTCTGTTGTGAGAGATTTTGGGAGAAGGCTTAGAGGCAGGTGCAGGCGGTGGGGGTATCAATGAAACGCATTTTAAAGAATCCAGCAGGGTCTGTTCTTGATAACTCAGCCCTCATGCCACAAAACTGGCTGAAAGAAGGGAACCAGCTTAGAAAAGGGGAGAACTGGCCGGGCGCAGTGGCTCAAGCCTGTAATCCCAGCACTTTGGGAGGCTGAGACGGGTGGATCACAGGCTCAGGAGATCGAGACCATCCTGGCTAACACGGTGAAACCCCATCTCTACTAAAAAATACAAAAAACTAGCCGGGCGAGGTGGCGGGCGCCTGTAGTCCCAGCTACTGGGGAGGCTGAGGCAGGAGAATGGTGTAAACCCGGGAGGCGGAGCTTGCAGTGAGCTGAGATCCAGCCACTGCATTCCAGCCTGGGCGACAGAACAGGACTCCGTCTCAAAAAAAAAAAAAAAAAAGCAAAGAGGAGAACTTTGGGGGCTTGAAATAGCCTGTATAGGATTGCACTGGTTTAGCTGACGGGAGCTGTCCCTTTAGTAAAATGAATGTATGGTTTTAGGAAATTACAAAAACTGATTGGGGCAGTCTATCCTTGCTCTTTAGTGGTCCACAAAACATTGGACCAACTACGGCATAAAAGCTTTACATCGGGGGCAAGACTCCTGGTTGACGATGGGGTCTTTATTGAAATCTCCTTGGATTAAATGGTTCCAATTTACTAACGCCCAGTCTGACGAGAGTCAGCAGGGCCAGAGGTACTTTTCTGAAGTAGAGAGCTGTTTTTGACTTGGCAAGTCCCAACAGGATATAACAAGGCAAGCATTAAATGCAATAGTTTGGGCCAGGCGCGATGGCTCATGCCTGTAATCGTAGCACTTTGGGAGGCCAAGGCAGGCGGATCACCAGGTCAGGAGATCCAGACCATCCTGGCTAACATGGTGAAACCCTGTCTCTACTGAAAATACAAAAAATTAGCCAGGCATGATGGCGGGCGCCTGTAGTCCCAGCTACTCGGGAGTCTGAGGCAGGAGAATGGCCTGAAACCGGGAGGCGGAGCTTGCAGTGAGCCAAGATCGCACCACTGCACTCCAGCCTGGGTGACAGAGCCAGACTCCAACTCAAAAAAAAAAAAAAAAAAAAGCAATAGTTTGAGGCGAAATTGACTTGGTTATGTTAATAACTAGATGGTCAGCAATAGAGCAAGGAAAGAAAGAGTAATAGAACAGGTGAAAGAGTTAAATTTCTTTTATCTTCAGTTTGGTAGGGTTTTCCCCTGGCACTATGGTCCACGACTTTGGAGAGGGGTGGTGCTTTGACTCAGGTGGGATGAGTCCATCCCTTTTTCGCTATATGAACAGCAGTCTTGGGGTTTAGCAGCACAAGGTAGGGTCCTTTTCAGGCTGGCTCGAGTTTTTTTCTTTCCACCCTTTGATGAGAAGGTGATCTTCAGGCTGGTGCTGGTTTACCGGAAATTCTAGGGGTGGTACCTGTGCTAAAAGACTTAGTTTGGAGGGAAAGGAAAGTGGAAGATAAACCAAGTATATAATTTTTAAGAAATTGACCATAAGCCAAATTTCACCTTTATATTAGTGTTATTAATGTTAAACTTAATTTTAATAAAACCTTGTAGACATATTTATCCAATTTTTAATGTCTGACCATAATGTAAGATTTTTATAGACTCTTTTTAACCTTTTCATAATTTTTGTTAAAAGAGTAGATTAGTGCTTTAAGAAAAACCTGTTGTGCTTTTATTTTAACGTCCAGTTCACAAAAACTGGATACCTCTTTAACTTTAGCTAATATGTTTACACACAGAATTTCCTTTACAATTAACGTTTTAAAACTTGCTTAGACTTTTAAAACAAAATATATATATTTTAACCTTATAATGTAGGTAAAAATTCACATTCTTATGCCTCCTTTATCATCTTTTTACCAAAAGTGTATTTTACTTTCCTTACACACCTTGCACATAAACTGTTTCTTCAATGGTTTTACATTTAGGAGGCCTAATTACTTTGAAATTATACAACATTTTTTCCATAAATTTCCTTTTATAACCTGTTTTTTTCCCATGACTTTAACAGATAATTTTTCGACATGCCTTAACTTTCTGACTTGTCACAAGCATCCTTTTTTTTTTAACAACCAGTTATTTTAGGACAAGAATTTGCCATATAATAGTCTTTTTACATAAATTCTCCTCCCCCACTTTTTTCTTTTTTCTTTTCCTAAAGATAACCATTCTTTTCTAAAGTGGACTTCCTTCACGCCTGTGGACTAGACCGCCTAAGGCCATAAGTTTAGACGTTAGGATAATACATGTTACGCTGTTAACTTTTAGCAAACTTTACTTTTGTTGAAAACCTTCCAAGTTTGGGATTTCAATTATCCTTTGCTCTTAATAAGACCTTGTTTAGTCTAAATTAACTTAGAATAGATATGGATGGTTCTTTCCTGGTTCTGTAAGTACTTTAATACTTGGCTGAATGCAAACAGCTCCCAGATTTGAGCAGACTAGTTATTAGGCAATTTCCCTAACTCAGCTTCTACAAGAGTTTCCCTATCAATTACTGAATACCCATTTTTTTTTTCCCCTCAATCACCCGGGAGGAACTATCTATCTTCCTGACCTGAAGGGGATTCCTCCTAGGTCTGGTTAGACCTTTGTATGGTAATCAAGATTTAAATCCCCTGTTAGGAAACCTGCTGGGTTAAGGGAATTTTCAGTGGTTAATGATAAATCATCTTTTTCTAACAGAATAGCCCTATACTATAAGATTTTTGAGTTAGTAAGCTACCTTTTTGCTTTTTGACTTAGGATAGTTCTGAACTACTGAGCTGCTCACAATGAGGTTTCCTCTAAAAGTTATTTTTCTACTTTCTTCTGTTAGCAAAGCAATTGCCACTAGATTGAATGCATTTGGGCCATCCACGGGTTACTGGGTTAAGGATTTTTTTTGAGATAGAGTCTCACTCTGTCGCCCAGGCTGGAGTGCAGCGGTGTAATCTTGGCTCACTGCAACCTCTACCTCCCGGGTTAACGCCATTCTCCTGCCTCAGCCTCCTGAGTAGCTGGGACTACAGGCGCACACCAACACGCCCGGCTAATTTTTTTGTATTTTTAGTAAAGACGGGATTTCACCGTGTTAGCCAGGATGATCTCGATCTCCTGACCTCGTGATCTGCCTGCCTTGGCCTCCCAAAGTGCTGGGATTACAGGTGTGAGCCACCGCACTCGGCCTCCTGTCTTCTTATGTTAATAAGAAAAACAAAACAAAATGAAGTGTTGGGCGGTGAAAATTTTTGGCCGTGGTATGGAGAGATAATGGGCGATGTTTCTCAGGGCTGCTTCAAGTGGGATTAGGGGTGGCGTGGGAACCTAGAGAGGGAGAGATTAAACTGAAGAAAGATTTTGGGGTAAGGGGTGATATTGTGGGGTTGTTAGAAGGAACGTTTGTCATATAGAATGATAGGTGATGGCCTGGATGCGGTTTTGTATGAACTGAGAAACTAAACGGAAGACACAAGGTCTGAATAAAAGAAGAGAAAAATAGGTATTAAAGGACTAAGAATTGGGAGGACCCAGGACATCCAATTAGAGAGTATCCAGGCCGGGCGCGGTGGCTCAAGCCTGTAATCCCAGCACTTTGGGAGGCCGAGGCGGGCGGATCACAAAGTCAGGAGATCGAGACCATCCTGGCTAACACCGTGAAACCCCGTCTCTACTAAAAAATACAAAAAACTAGCCGGGCGAGGTGGCGGGCGCCTGTAGTCCCAGCTAGTGGGGAGGCTGAGGCAGGAGAATGGCGTGAACCCGGGAGGCGGAGCTTGCAGTGAGCTGAGATCTGGCCACTGCACTCCAGCTTGGGTGACAGAGCAAGACTCCGTCTCAAAAAAAAAAAAAAAAAAAAAAAAGAGTATCCAAAGGGGTTCAGCATAATTATTTGCTTGGCTGGTGAGTTTTTGGGCTCTATCCTTGAGTTTTTTTATGTTGTCATTTACCAGGCCAGATTGATTTAGATAAAAACAACACTCTTCATTTAAAAATATACAGAGCCCCCCTCCCCCGCCTTTTTTTTTTTTAGCAGTAAATTGGGACCTTGGTGATTTTGGAGGAAAGAGAAATGCAAAGCCAGCAATTGTTTGTTAAAGAAGGAGTAGAGGCCGGGCGCGGTGGCTCAAGCCTGTAATCCCAGCACTTTGGGAGGCCGAGACGGGCGGATCACGAGGTCAGAAGATGGAGACCATCCTGGCTAACCCAGTGAAACCCTGTCTCTACTAAAAAATACAAAAAAAAAAAAAAAAAAACTAGCCGGGCGAGGTGGTGGGCGCCTGTAGTCCCAGCTACTTGGGAGGCTGAGGCAGGAGAATGGCATAAACCCAGGAGGCGGAGCTTGCAGTGAGCTGAGATCCGGCCACTGCACTCCAGTCTGGGCGACAGAGCGAGACTCCGTCTCAAAAAAAAAAAAAAAAAAAAAAGAAGGACTAGAAACGGCTAGGAGAGAATGAGTGAGATTGATAGTGTGGTGGAGATGGCTGGGGAGAGGTAGAGGGTAGCTTAAGAACAGGAACGAGAATAAGAGTGAGTATAAAACGGCCGGGCGTGGTGGCTCATGCCTGTAATCCCAGCACTTTGGGAGGCCGAGGCAGGAGGATCATGAGGTCAGGAGATCGAGACCATCCTGGCTAACACGGTGAAAGCCCGTCTCTACTAAAAATGCAAAAAATTAGCCGGGCGTGGCGGCGGGAGCCTGTAGTCCCAAGCTACTCGGGAGGCTGAGGCAGGAGAATGGCGTGAACCCAGGAGGCGGAGCTTGCAGTGAGCCGAGATGGCGCCACTGCACTCCAGTCTGGGGGACTGAGCGAGACTCCATCTCAAAAAAAAAAAAAAATTGAGTATAAAACTAAGGAATAGAACTTTATCAGGGTGAAAGTATTGGAGGGTGCCCTGCCAGCAAAGATCAACCATCCACTCTAAGAGGGAGTTAAGAGTGGCAGTTTGGGGATAGCACCAGGAGATATCAGCTGTGATGGCTTGGAGAAACAGTTAAACCAGCAGTGTAAACAAGAGCAGGGCATTTATGAGTAGTTGAGAATGGTGAATAGTAGTATAACTAGACAGAAGCTAGTAGGGATGACAAGTTTTTGGGGCACAATCCAAGTAGTGGGGATGACTGCGTAAAACCCTGTTGCAAAAAGTAGGGTAAGGACAAACAGACCTAACAGAATGAAGGGACATAGTAGGCTCACGAGGGTTATTACTGTTCTTCAGAAATGCAAGTGAGTTTAAGGGAAGTAGGGAGAGTACTTGCGACTTCCAGGAGAAAGAGGAAAGATTAGGCTGGCTGACGGACACAGCTCTATTCTGGAACGGTGAACCCAGTGGGGAGGATCCTGCAGAAGGACAGCAGTTGGGGTACTATAGAGGACTAAGTGGGGTCTGGTCCATCGAGGTTGTAGAGTTTAAGGGATCAGATTCTTAACAAGAACTGATCTTCCAGCTAGGGTGTCTTCATGTGGCTGGGAATCTGAAGTAGGCAAGAGAAGATTAGCAGCCTGGCGAATTTCCTGTCTAACGTGCTGGAGGACTGGAAGATAATTACCCAGAGGGCTGGTGTCTGGAATGGGACTGGGGCCAGGCAAGAAAGTGCGTCCATATAAAAGTTCAAATGGGCCGGCCGCGGTGGCTCAAGCCTGTAATCCCAGCACTTTGGGAGGCCGAGACGGGCGGATCACGAGGTCAGGAGATCGAGACCATCCTGGCGAACACGGTGAAACCCCGTCTCTACTAAAAATACAAAAAACTAGCTGGGCGAGGTGGCGGGCGCCTGTAGTCCCAGCTACTCGGGAGGCTGAGGCAGGAGAATGGCGTAAACCTGGGAGACGGAGCTTGCAGTGAGCTGAGATCCGGCAACTGCACTCCAGTCCGGGCGACAGAGCGAGACTCCGCCTCAAAAAAAAAAAAAAAAAGTTCAAATGGACTGTACCCTATAGCATCTTGAGGACAGGCTCTAATTCTGAGAAGGGCAAGAGGTAAAAGTACTGTCCAGTCCTTTTTAAGCTGGAGACTGAGCTTGGTGAGGTGTGTCTTTAAAAGACCATCGGTCCATTTTAACTTTTCCTGAAGATTGAGGACAGTAAGGGGTATGAAGTTTCCACTGAATACCAAGAACCTGAGAAACTGCTTGGGTGATTTGACTAATAAAGGCTGGTCTGTTATTGGACTGTATAGAGATGGGAAGGCCAAACCGAGGAATTATGTCTGACAGAAAGGAAGAAGAAATGACCAAGGTGGCCTTCTCAGACCCTGTGGGAAAGGCCTCTACACATCCAGTGAAAGTGTCTACCCAGACAAAGAGGTATTTTAGTTTCCTGACGCAGGGCATGTGAGTAAAGTCAATTTGCCAGTCCTGGGCAGGGGCAAATCCCCGAGCTTGATGTGTAGGAAAGGGAGGGGGCCTGAACAATCCCTGAGGAGTAGTAGAACAGCAGATGGAACACTGAGAAGTGATTTCTTTGAGGATAGATTTCCACGATGGAAAGGAAATGAGAGGTTCTAAGAGGTGGGCTAGCGGCTTGTAACATACAAGGAAGAGGTTATGAAATGACAGAATAGAATGGGCCTTGTTTTGTTTTTTTCTAAGACCACCAGATCGGGCGCAAAGGAACCAGCGACTAGGCAAGGGTAGGAGCAAAACTGCAAGTTTATTTTGGTCACCTAGCTTCAGGGGAAGAAGGTGGGTAAGGAGAGGTCTGTTGGCCTCCGGCAAGTGAGGCCCACAGAGTTCTCCGTGCTGCCCTCGGACGGAGTTCCGACAGTCCCGACCGCAGTGGGGAAGCTGGGAAGTCCGCGCGTGGCACTCGTCCAGAGCGGCTTTTCTGGGAGTGGGAGGGCGATAGGCGGGGCACGGGCGTGTCCGGGGGCGTTCCGCAGGTGCGACCAGGTAAATCTTGGTCTCTTCAGATTGACGTCACCTGGCGCATGCCCAGTTGGTCTGCACCTTCCTGGGCCTCGGCTGCATTTTCGCGCGCGCGGGAAAAGTTGGGGGGGGATGAAGAACCCGGAAGTGCACCATCTTGCCTCCGTTCGTCCAAACAGGCCTGTGAGACTGGAAGGAGATATTTTCCTTGGTCCAAGAACCGTTTGCCTTGTGTGGGAAGAGACTGACAGGTAGCAATTTCAGTGGGGGAGTAGGTAGGAGTGACCAATGAGGAGAAAAACTGGCTGTGAGGGACAGAAGTTGGAACTGCTAAGCTGCTTTTTAGCTACCTTATCAGCATAAGCATTGCCCTGAGCGATGGGATCTGATGCCTTTTGATGGCCCTTGTAGTGAATGACTCCAGCTTCCTTTGGAAGTAAAGCGGCCTTGAGAAGAGTTTTTGTTCAAGAGGCATTAATGACGGAGGACCCTTGAGTAGTAAGGAAACCTCTTTCAGCCCATATAACAACAGCATGGCAGTATAGGATATGGAAGGTATATTTAGAGTCAGTATAAATATTGATGTGTAGTCCCTTTGCAAGAGTGAGGGCCGGAGTTAAGGTAATGAGTTCAGCTTGCTGAGAGGTAGGGGACGGGCAGAGTGGTAGCCTCAATGATACATGTGGAAGATACTATAGCATAGTCTGCCTTTGCTGGTGAGTGGCGATTAGGCCTGGTGGAGCTGCCATCAATAAACCAAGTGTGATCAGGGTGAGGAACAGGAAAGGAGGAAATATGGGGAAATGGAGTGAATGTCAGGTGGATCAGAGAGATAGAGTCATGGAGGTCAGGTGTGGTATCAGGAATAATGTGGGAGGCCAGATTGAAGTCCGGGCCAGGAACAATGGTAATTGTGGGAGACTCAACAAAGAGTGAGTATAGCCAAAGGAGCTGGAGGGCAGAAAGTATATGCATCAGGTGTGAGGAAGAAAATAGATTTTGGAAGTTATGAGAACTGTAGAGAGTGAGTTGAGCATAGTTTGTGATTTTGAGGGCCTCTAAAAGTATTAAAGCAGCGGCAGCCACCACACACAGACATGAGGGCTAGGCTAAAAGAGTAAGGTCATGTTGTTTGAACAGAAAGGCTACAGGGTGCGGTCCCAGCTCTTGTGTAAGAATTCCAGCCACACAACCCTGCACTTCGGTTGTGTGTAATGAAAAAGGTTGGGATGAGTTAGGGGGAGCTAGTGTGGGAGCAGCTTTTAGGGCTATTTTTTAAGGAATGGAAAGGGGAGTGGGGAAAGGATTTAGGATTTATGGGGTCAGCTAGGTTTATCTAGAACAGAATAATGGGTTGTGGAGGGAGGTATTGAGGATAGGAGAGTCTATGGGTTTGGCACCATGGGGTGGATAGGCAAGACAATTTAGTTGATAAGGCACAGATCCTGAACTAACCTGTAAGATTGTCTGGTTTTTGGACAGGTAAAATGGGGAAATTGTAAGGAGAGTATATAGGCTTTAAAAGGCCGTGCTGTAACAGGCGAGTGATAACAGACTTCAATCCTTTTAAATTGTGCTGTGGGATGTGATACTGGCATTGAGTGGGGTAAGGCTGATTCGGTTTTAATGGGATAATGGGCATGTGATCAGTTGCCAGGGAGGGAGTAGAGATGTCCCACACCTGTGGGTTAAGGTGGGGATACAAGAGGAAGATGCGAAGGAGCTTTGGGTTGGGAAGAAGGGTGGCAATGAGATGTGGCTGTTGTCCAGGAATAATCAGGGAAGCAGATAATTTGGTTAAAATGTCTCAGACTAATAAGGGAACTGGGCAGGTGGGGATAACTAAAAAGGAGTGTATAAGAGAATATTGTCCAAGTTGGCACTGGAGTTGGGGAGTTTTAAGAGGTGTAGAAGCCTGTCCGTCAATACCCACAACAGTTATGGGGGCAAGGGAAACGCCCTGAAAAGAAGGTAATGTGGAGTTGTTAGCCTCCACATTGATTAAGAAGGGGACGGACTTACTGATTTGTTTTTCTAAGACCACCAGAGCGGGCACAAAAGAACCAGCGACTAGGCAAGTGTAGGAGCAAAACTGCAAGTTTATTTTGGTCACCTAAGGTGTGAGGAAGAGGTCTGTCGGCCTCCGGCAAAGAAGGCCGACAGAGTCCCCCGGTGGGGCTCTCGGAGGGAGTTCCCACAGTCCCAACATCCCGACAGGAGTGGGGCTGTGAGAAGACCGCGCGTGGTGTCCCTCCGGAGCGGCTTTTCTAGGAGTGGGAGGGCAATAGGCGGGGCATGGGCGTGTCGGGGGGCGTTCCGCAGGTGCGACCAGGTAAATGTTGGTCTCTTCGGATTGACATCACCTGGCGCATGCCTAGTTGGTCTGCACCTTCCCGGGTCGCCGGCTGCATTTTCGCGCGCGCGGGAAAAGTTGAAGAAGAACCCGGAAGTGCACCATCTTGCCTCCGTTCGTCCAAACACTTACCCTCCGCTGTAAGTTGCCGAAAGCATCTGTGATGGTCTTGTAGGCCTCCAAAGTGATCAGGCAGTATCAGTCTTTAGCAGCTAAGCTGAGAAGATCTTGGAAGGAGTCAGTTAGAGAACCCTGGCCCAGAGTTCCAGGGGCTTTGGGAGTGGCTGCCAGGCCAGTTGGACAGTCTGATTTCCAATGGGGTCCCACACAGATGGGACATGGTTTAGGAGGAATCCCAGGCTGTGGGCATTCCTTGGCCCAGTGGCCAGATATCCGGCACTTGAAGCAAGATCCTGGGAGAGGTGGTCCTGGAGGAAAACCTGGCCTCTGCGGTTCAGGCGTTTTGAAGTTCTTGCGTGCTGGAGGTGTGGCTGGGGTTTCTGTCACAGTGGAGGCAAGTAATTACAACTCAGAAATACGTTGCCTCTACTCTATTATTGTACACCTTGAAGGTGAGGTTAATTAAGTCCTGTTGTGGGGTTTGAGGGCCAGAATCTAATTTTTGGAGCTTTTTCTAATGTCGGGAGGAGATTTGGTAATAAAATGCACATTGAGAATACGACAGCCTTCTGGCCCCTCTGGGTCTAGGGCGGTAAAGCGTCTAAGGGTTGCTGCTAAGCAGGCCATGAACTGGGCTGGGTTTTCGTCTTTTTTTTTTTTTTTTTTGAGACGGAGTCTTGCTCTGCCACCCAGGCTGGAGTGCAGTGGCCGGATCTCAGCTCACTGCAAGCTCCGCCTCCCGGTTTACGCCATTCTCCTGCCTCAGCCTCCCGAGTAGCTGGGACTACAGGCGCCCGCCTCGTCGCCCGGCTAGTTTTTTGTATTTTTAAGTAGAGACAGGGTTTCACCGTATTAGCCAGGATGGTCTCGATCTCCTGACCTCGTGATCCGCCCGTCTCGGCCTCCCAAAGTGCTGGGATTACAGGCTTGAGCCACCGCGCCCGGCCTAGGGTTTTCGTCTTTACCTTGGGTAGTTTCCTTTAGCTTGTCATAATTAACAGCTTTGTATGCTGCCTTTTTAAGCCCTTCAACTAGGCAGGAAACCATGTAATCTCGCCTAGCTATACCTGGGGAATCTGCCTGATGTTCCATTGGGGTCCTCTCGGGGAACTGCTCTAATGCCTTCCTGGAAGCCTGGTTCATGAAGCTGGCGGTTGCCAGCATGAGATTGGGCTAGAGAAAAACACTCTTTCCCGTTCGTCTGGGGAAAGAGTAGAAGTTAGGATGACATTTAAGTCACTCCAGGTTAAACTGTAGGACAGAGTTAGATATTGGAAGTCCTGTATATATTTAATGGGGTCTGATGAGAAAGAGCCTGGCTCTTTCTGGCTGATTTGGGAAAGGTCTGATAGAGAAAAAGGCACATGTACTCTGACTGTGCCTTCAGCTCCAGCCACCTGTTTAAGAGGAAATTGTTGGGCAGATTGGGGAGAGCTAGTCGCAGAACAAAACTGTAAGCCAGACCGGGTGTGAGGAGGGGACGTAATAGAAGGGTTAGAGGGTGGGGGAGTGGAGGCTGAAGAAGAGTTGGAGTCTGATTCAGCCTGGCGGGGAGCGACCTGAGGATGAGCAGTCTGCGGAGGAGGAGAGAGGTCAGATGGGTTGGTGGAAAAGGAAGATTCACAAGACTCAGCAATGCTTTGGGTTGGGACTGAAGGGACAGGCGGGAGGCAAAGAAGGAGGATTTGGGAGACGTCGCATTGGGAACAGAGACTAGGGAGGGAACAAAGTGTGAAAATTGCCTGGACGTAAGGCACCTCAGACCATTTGCCCATTTTTCGACAAAAATTATCTAGGTCTTGTAGGATAGACAAATCGAAAGTGCCATTCTCTGGTCACTTGGAACTACTGTTGAGTTTGTATTGGGGCCAAGTGGTGTTGCAGAAGAAAATAAGGCGTTTAGCTTTTAGGTCAGGTGTGAGTCGAAGGGGTTTTGGGTTTTTAAGAACACAGGCTAAGGGAGAAGACGGGGGAATGGAGGGCGGAAGTTTGCCCATGGTGAAGGAAGTAAGTTTAAAGAGAAAGGTAGAGACACGGAGAAGAGGGTGGTGAGCAGCCAAAGCAGGTGTCCCCGCAATTGACTTGCGGGGGACAAGGGAATGTGGGTGAATGACCAAGGCAGGTGTCCCCATGGTGATCAGACACCAATGAAAGGTGGTTGAATAATCAGGCAGGTGTCTCTGCAGTGATTAAACACTTAGGGAAGACTGTCTTCCCAAGTCCGTGACCAGCGCCAGAGTTTTGGGTCCACGGATAAAATGTGTCTTCTTTGTCTCTACTAAAGAGGAAAAAGAACTGGAATAGGAAGGACAGGGAGATTGAAGTATAGTGAGAGAGGGAGATTGAAGGGTAGTGAGAGGCTGGAGAAGAGAGCGAAAAGACTGCTTACCCAATTTGAAATTGGTGAGATGTTCCTTGGGCTGCTTGGTCTGAGGACCTGAGGTGGGAGGTGGATCTCCTCACGGAGTGAGGGTGAGGACAAGGGACTGGTCTCCCGAAGGAGTCCCCCGTCCCAGGTCTTCCACACCAAATGTCATGCGTGTCCTTGTGAAGAGACCACAAAACAGGTTTTGTGTGAGCAACAAGACTGTTTATTTCACCTGGGTGCAGACGGGCTGAGTCTGAAAAAGGAGTCAGCAAAGGGTGGTGGGATTATCATTAGTACTTACAGGTTTGGGATAGGCGTATAAAGTATATTCTCAAGGGTGGGGAGAATGTTACAAAGTACCTTCTTTTTTTTTTTTTTTTTGAGACGAAGTCTTGCTCTGTCGCCCGGGCTGGAGTGTAGTGGTGCGATATCTGCTCACTGCAAGCTCCGCCTCCCGGGTTTACACCATTCTCCTGCCTCAGCCTCCCGAGTAGCTGGGACTACAGGCGCCGGTCACCAGGCCCACCTAATTTTTTGTATTTTTAGTATACGTAGGGTTTCACTGTGTTAGCCAGGATGGTCTCAATCGCCTGACCTTGTGATCCGCCCGCCTCGGCCTCCCAAAGTGCTGGGATTACAGGCGTGAGCCACTGCGCCCGGCCTTTTTTTGTATTTTTAATAGAGACAAGGTCTCACCATGTTTGCCAGGCTGGTCTCAAACTCCTAAGCTCAAGGGATCCGCCCTTCTCGGCCTCACAAAGTGCTGGGATTACAGGAGTGAGCCGCCTTGAGCCCAGTGTTAATCTTCAGTTGGTTGAATCCATGGATGCAGAACCCATAACTAAGGGGAGCTGGCTGTACAGAGGTTCATTCAAGGTTTCAGACATCTACTAGAGAATCTCAAAATGTATTCCCTGAGGATCAAAGGGGACCGCTGGGCCTTTTGGTTTGCTTTCCAGAAGCTGAAAATGACTCAAATGACTCAGAGATACGTGTTTTTGCAAACCAAAATGTTTCCAATTCTTTTTTTCTCCAACAAAATTTAATCCAATTGCTAATACTAACTTGTCATTTAACGATTGATCACCATCCAATCTTTATTTTTTTATTTTTTATTTATTTTATTTTATTTTTTTTTTGAGATGGAGGCTCGCTCTGTCGCCCAGGCTGGAGTGCAGTGGCCTGATCTCAGCTCATTGCAAGCTCCGCCTCCCGGGTTCACGCCATTCTCCTACCTCAGCCTCCGGAGGAGCTGGAACTACAGGCGCCCACCACCACGCCTGGCTAATTTGTTGTATTTTTAGTAGAGACGGGGTTTCACCGTGTTAGCCAGGATGGTCTCAATTTCCTGACCTCGTGATCCGCCAGCCTCAGCCTCCCAAAGTGCTGGGATTACAGGCATGAGCCACTGTGCCCGGCCCTCATCTTTAATAAATAATTTATGTTTGATAAATTCGTGAGTTCAAGGAAGTGAGATAACAACATTCCTTTTATTCCAATATTTGTATTTATGTGAACATGGTTCCTCAAACTTACAGTTATACAAACTTTACAATTGGAATAAATTAATATCGACTCCTATCTTATTCTAGCAATGAGTAGTAGACATCCATGGGTATGAGTTAATTGGGGGAGATACTCATTAAGTGCTACATGTCCAATAAGATTTTACTTTTATTATTTTTGCTTTATTATTATTAGCATAAATAATAAGAGTGTATTTAGTTATTTATTAAATTGGTAATATTATTTATTAAAATTGGTAATATTTATATCAGTGTGTATCAATTATATAATAATATAATAGTTTGACTGGGCACGGTGGCTCACACCTGTAATCCCAGCACTTTGGGAGACCAAGGTGGGCAGATCACCTGAGGTCAGGAATTCAAGACCAGCCTGACCAATACGGAGAAACCGTGTCTCTACTAAAAATACAAAATTAGCCAGGCGTGGTGGTGCACGCCTGTAATCCCAGCTACTCGGGAGGCTGAGGCAGGAGAAACTCTTGAACCCAGGAGGTGGAGCTTGCGGTGAGCTGAGATTGCACCATTGTACTCCAGCCTGGGCAACAAGAGTGAAACTCCGTCTCAAAAAAAAAAAAAAAATTGCAATAATTCAATCCAGAAAAAATTTAACTTAGACAATTGAAAACTGTTCATTTCCATTTTTTAATATTGTAACGAATTTGTTTAGTCAACCTTTTACCGACTAATATACTATAACAGAAAAGCCCTGGAGGTTTATTAGACTATTTCTGAAGGGAAAAAAAAATTAAGACATCTCAGATACAGCAGCAAGGACAACTAACATTTGTGTAGCACTTTACAATTCACGAAGTGCTTTCAGCATACATTAGCTCATTGGATCCTCACAACTCTGTGAGGTAGGTATTTTTACCAATTTACAAGTGAGGTAACTGAGGCTGGCTCAAAGGTTCCAGGAACTTTAAAGGGATCCACAGCAAATGATTGGTAAAGATGGACCAGAAAACCAGATCTTTTGACTCCAAGTCCCATTTCATGCCAAGTAAGTGTTTATTTTTATTTTTTTATTATTATTTTTTGAGATGGAGTTTTGATCTTGTCGCCCAGGCTAGAGTGCAACGGCTCAATCTCAGTTCACCGCAACCTCCGCCTCCTGGGTTCAAGCGATTCTCCTGCCTCAGCCTTCCGAGTAGCTGGATTAAAGGCATGCACCACCACCCCTGGCTAAGTTTGAATTTTTAGTAGAGATGGAGTTTCTCCTTGTTGGTCAGGCTAGTCTCGAACTCCCCACCTCCAGTGATCCGTCCACCTTGGCCTCCCAAAGTGCGGGGATTACAGGCGTGAGCTGCCACACCCAGCCATAAGTGTTTATGTTTTCAATGCAGAATTATACCATACAGTGTTAAAAATAAAAGGTCTTACAACTGATCCAACTTCTCAAAAATGGAAGCTTTGATAAGGAAAAATTTAATTTCTTTGATTTCTATGAAAATTCATGGCTCGTTCGGTTTTAAAATTAATTTGGCCAATACTGCCATGACTTTAGTCTCTCTCTTTAGGAAGTAGTGATAAATTATACAGCTTTCTCTTCGTTTTAGGGTCACAGAAAATCCTCTACTGGACAGCACACATGCAGGATCTGTAAGTCTGAACACTAATTCAAAGTCCACTCCTGCTTGACCAAACAGCAATGCACTTAAAATTTAAAAAAAAAGGTCTGCTCTCCTTTATAGGAGATAACAGCAGAACATAGGTTGAAGCAGTCACACTGTGCCAGAAATCAGTTTCTTCACAACTCAGAGAAGAGAGGGAATGCATCATACTAAACATCTACTGAGCCTCCCCAAACTAACAGCCATGTTGTATTTTACATGAATGGACTCATTACCACTACTGTGACCACAGAGCAGTTACAAGGCATCCTTTTGTAGCACTAGTACAAAACAAATAGAGAATATGGTCCCTACCCTAGGGCAGCTTGCTGAAGTCCCTTCCCAGATCTGCCAGCTCTCAATCACTGCTCATCACAAAACAATGACGTGGAGCTTCACACAAGTACAGAAAACAAAGGAAAACAGGCTACCAAATAACTACAACCATAGAACCAGCTAAAATAGAATAACTACAAAGTGAATAGGAAGAATATAAACAGTGTCCTGATGAGTGCCACAGGGCGGCATGGCTAGAGCACTAAGAAACAACTAAAGCTAACAAACCAGCCTGGCATGGAACCGACAGGGAGGGTTGTTCTTTCTCAGTTAAGCTTTTTTTTTTTTTTTTCTCTTTGATAGAATCTTGCCCTGTCCCCCAGGCTGGAGTACGGTGGCACAAGCTCGGCTCACTGCAGGCTCCGCCTCCCGGGTTCACGCCATTCTCCTGCCTCAGCCTCCCGAGTAGCTGGGACTACAGGCGCCCGCCACCACGCCCGGCTAGTTTTTTGTATATTTAGTAGAGATGGGGTTTCACCGTGTTGGCCAGGATGGTCTCGATCTCCTGACCTGTGATTCACCAGTCTCGGCCTCCCAAAGTGCTGGGATTACAGGCATGAGCTACTGTGCCTGGCCTCAGTTAAGCTTTATATTGGTGGTGCATCCAAGAGGTAGCATCATGTCAGCAATGACTCGTAATAAAAAATAATCATGGGGTGAACTTGATGTATGCTCAGCATCAGAAGACCCAACGATCTTTGCCCCTTAGCAGTTTAGCCACATGTACGCATAGACTATATCACATACATATACTTAGTCTAAATCATATATACCAAGCTAACAGAAAAAGAATAGCAATTTCTTTTTTTTTTTTTTTTTTTTTTTTTTGAGACGGAGTCTCGCTCTGCCCCCAGGCTGGAGTGCAGTGGCCGGATCTCAGCTCACTGCAAGCTCCGCCTCCCGGGTTTACGCCATTCTCCTGCCTCAGCCTCCCGCCACGTCGCCCGGCTAGTTTTTTGTATTTTTTAGTAGAGACGGGGTTTCACCGTGTTAGCCAGGATGGTCTCGATCTCCTGACCTCGTGATCCGCCCGTCTCGGCCTCCCAAAGTGCTGGGATTACAGGCTTGAGCCACCGCGCCCGGCCAAGAATAGCAATTTCAAACATTTTGCTAGCACATAACTTTGCAAAAGAAAAATCATTTCCCTTTATAACAAAGGGCTTTCAGAATCCAAGTATCAAATGAAATACTTCTAGCATTTAAAGAGTTTTTTAGACACATACAATTATATTCAATGAAGTTATGAGTGAGCTACAAAATGGAAAATTAAGAACTCACATTGATAAAACCTCAAACACATCTCAGAATAAACTCAAGCTTTTTAGCTTAACACCTACGTCTTTGTCAACTTTTTACTACGGAAGGGCCTGTTAAACACTTACGTAATAAAATTCAATGTTCTATGCTAAATGCAGAGAATTTTATAGTACACTGCATGACTTATAGTTACATTATCACCTTTTTCCCACAATGCTTACATTATTTCACCATTATAATCATTATTAAGCTATTAATACAAAGCAGAACACTTCTTCAAATTAAGTCACCTTTTGCTGTAAGTAGCAAAGACTGCCTTCCTGCACCAAACAAAGAAGCGACTCTTGAAATACTGGGTGGAATTTCTTTTTTTTTTTTCTTTTTCCTCTTCTTTTTGAGACGTTGTTTCGCTCTTGTTGCTCAGGCTGGAGTGCAATGGCCCGATCTCAATTTTGGCTCACCACAACCTCTTCCTCCACGGTTCAAGCGATTCTCCTGTCTCAGCTTCCCGAGTAGCTAGGATTACAGGCAAGTGCCACCACGCCCGGCTATTTTTTTGTATTTTTAGTAGAGATGGAGTTTCTTCACGTTGGTCAGGCTGGTCTCGAACTCCCGACCTCAGGTGATCCACCCGCCTCGGCCTCCCAAAGCGCTGGGATTATAGGCGTGAGCCGCGGCACCCAGCCAGAATTTCTTTATCCAACATAGGACTGATGCGCTTGGCAGATTTGCAATAGATGATCAGGAGCCACATGCTTACTGGACAAGACGAATTCCTCGTGGTTTCTGTTGTGCTGGTTGTCTTCCCAGTCCAACCTCTTCCGCAGCAACTGGCACTGCTCCAGCTCCTGCACCAGCACCTGGGCCGCTCTCCGACACCAGCCCTCCGATAGGTACCGGGCGATGAGGAAGTACAGCTCCGACTCCGCGAGAGGCACTGGGCGCTGGGCGGACAAGGGCTCTGCCATGGCCGGGCACGGGGCGGGAGGCGGGAGCGAGTGATCCAGCGAAGCTTGTGGGCCCTGCCGAGGCCTGAGCAGGCTGGCGTTCCTCTCCTCAGGCGGGCGCCACTGCGGCCTTGCATTTCCATTTTTAGCTATACTTTTGTTGCAGAGACACATAGTAGTGTCATCAACATAAGATTTTTTTTAGCCGGGCGTGGTGGCTCATGCCTGTAATCCTAGCACTTTGGGAGGCTGAGGCGGGCAGACCACGAGGTCAGGAGTTCGAGACCAGGCTGGTCAACATTGTGAAACCCCGTCTGTATTAAAAATACAAAAAAATTAGCTGGGCGTGGTGACGGGCGCCTGTAGTCCCAGCTACTCAGGAGGCTGAGGCAGGAGAATCGCTTGAACCCGGGAGGCAGTGGTTGCAGTGAGCCAAGGTCCAGACACCACACTCCAACCTGGGCAACAGAGCTAGACTTCGTCTCAAAAAAAGAAACAAACAAACAAAAAAAAGATTTTTTTCATCATATATGATTTTTTAAATGAATATGGAAGGGCAACTAATTGCAGATTTTCAGATTCTGTTGGGTGCATTTAAAAGAGTAATGTAATAATTTATTTTAAAAGGTCAACATTTACATTATGCTGGGTGTAAAATTGTATCTTGTGCAACTATTTGAACTTGTGCTGAGGAATTTTTTTTTTTTTTTGGAGACGGAGTCTTGCTCTCTTGCCTAGTCTGGAGTGCAATGGCATGATCTTGGTTCACTGCAACCTATTCAAGCTCTTCTCCTGCCTCAGCCTTCCGAGTAGCTGGGACTACAGGTGCCTGCCACCACTCCTGGTTTTTTTGTAGTTTTAGTAGAGATGAGGTTTCACCATATTGACCAGGCTGGTCTCCAACTCCTGACCTTGTGATCCGCCTGCCTTGGCCTCCCAAAGTGCTGGGATTACAGGCGTGAGCCACTGCACCTAGCCGTGCTGAGGAATTTTAAATCTAAGTTTTAAAGTGTGCAGAGAGGGTATATAATTTTTCAAGATTATTTTTAAATATATGTAAGCAAAATAAAAATTTGAAGCCCACTGGGGTAGAGAATGACTGTGACACAGTTTCATTATATATTAATTTTCATACGATACTTATGAATTAGTTATCACAGCCAAATCCTGCCATAATCCTATAAATGAAGTCCAAAAAATCCAATTGTTTAAGATATTGGGTAGCACTATTTGAAGTTGACAGAATGGAAACAGGAGCTGGGGGAATAATGGTAGCCAACTTCCAATCGGATTTTGCTGGGTTAATGTTCCTTTTTCCATAGAGAAAACTGAGGCATGTATGGAGATGTTGCTACCTTCCCAAGTCCATGGAGGAGCCAGGATTTGGCTCCAGAGTCTGTGCGCTTGATTCCTGCACAATGCAGACCTAGAGAGTGTAAAATAGTACAGTTCATTTGGATGCTAAATGCAAATTAGTATAGCTACTAATGAGATTGGTTATTGTTCCATATGTTTATCCACCATATGCATTTTCTCTTTGGAAGGTCTGCTCATATCTTTTGTCCATTTTGTTCCTAGGTTGTCTTTTTATTATTGATTTGTCAAAATTTAATACATATCTATATTCTTTATATGCTGCCACTTATTTGTGGTTATGTATATGCAAATATACCCCCAATTTATGGCTTGGTTTTCACTTTCTTTTTTTTTTTTTTTTTTTTTTTTTTGGCAAAGATGTGATTTATTAGAGTCTCAGTAACAGTAATGCAACAGGAACATGATAGCAATGTCCTGCAGACCTCATAGAACTCAAACAACAGTGGTTTCAGCAGACAAAATGACAATTACAGTACTATGTTGTAGCTGCATATTCTCTGACATGAACATGTGAACCACTCCAGAGACTCTCAGAAATAGTAGGGAAATGTGATGTTTTCAAAGAAATGAAAAGCTGCATTTGCAGGTAGAGAAGAATGAGTCACAAACAGGCTAAAATATGAAACCCCAGTTCATCTTCAAAATATCTTCTAAATATTTTGGCAATATTTGGGGCTGCTCAATGGGATTATTCATTCGTGCTTATTTCACTTTCATCCATTCACCCATCATTAAACAAATACATGCATGTATGTGCATGTGTGTGTATATATATGTGTGTGTATATATGTGTGTGTGTATATATGTATAGGCCATATAGTTTTTTATATATATGTGCACACATATATACATATATAGATAGATATATAGCTATAACTCTATTAGTACCCATATATGGTGACTGATATATCTATTATAGTGTATATATGCTATGGAGGGAATGTTATGTGTTCCCCAAAACCTGATAACCAGTGTAATGGTGTAGGGAGGTGAGGCCTTTAGGAGATAATTGAGTCATGAGGACTTCATTTTCATGAATGATATTACTGCCTTTATAAAAGAGGTTCCAGAGAGCTGCTCTGCCATTCCACCATATGAGGACTCAGGGAAAAAGGCATCATCTATGAACCAGGAAACAGGCCCTCACAAGATGCCTAACCTGTTGGTGCCTTGATTTTGGATTTCTCAGCCTCCAAAACTGTGAGAAATAAATTTATGTTATTTATAAGCTACTCAGTTGATGGTATTTTGTTATAATAGCCTGAATGGAGTAACACAATATATATATACTTATATGTGTATATATGTGTATGTATTATACACACACACACCTACATGTGTACATGTGCACACGTATTACACACACACACACCTACATGTGCACGTGCGCATACGTATTATACACACACACACTTATATGTGTATGTGTGTATACGTATTATACACACACACACTTACATGTGCACGTGTGCATACGTATTATACACATATACACCTATATGTGCACGCGGGTTTTCACTTTCTTTATGGTATCTTTTGATGAACAGAAATTGTTAATTTTAATGTAGCTCAAAGTGCCAAGTTTTTCTTTTAAGTCATGTAAAAAACTCTTATCTCTAGGTCATAAAAATATTCTTTCATAGGCCGGGCGCCGTAGCTCAAGCCTGTAATCCCAGCACTTTGGGAGGCCGAGACGGGCGGATCGCGAGGTCAGGAGATCGAGACTATCCTGGCTAAGATGGTGAAACCCCGTCTCTACTAAAAAATACAAAAAACTAGCCGGGCGAGGTGGCAGGCGCCTGTAGTTCCAGCCACACGGGAGGCTGAGGCAGGAGAATGGCGTAAACCCGGGAGGCGGAGCTTGCAATGAGCTGAGATCTGGCCATTGCACTCCAGCCCCGGCGACAGAGCGAGACTCCGTCTCAAAAAAAAAAAATAGCTGGGTGTAGTGGCATGTGCCTGTAATCCCAGCTACTCGGGAGGCTGAGGCAGGAGAATTGCTTGAACTCAGGAGACAGAGGTTGCCTGTCTGGTCTCAAACTCCTGACCTCGTGATCTGCCTGCCTCGGCTCTTATTTGCAGCCACTTTGCTAAACTCTTTTTTTTTTTTTCTGGAGTCAGGGTCTCGCTTTGTCACCCAGGCTGGAGTACAGTGGCACAATCTTGGCTCCCTGCAACCTCAACTTCCCAGGCTAGGACTATAGGAGTGTGCAACCATGCTTAGAATTTTTTTTTTTCCCCCAGAGATGAAGGTCTCACTGTGTTGCCCAAGCTGGTCTGGAATGCCTGGCTTCAAGTGATACTCCCACCTCTGCTTCCCAAAGTGTTGGGATTACAGATGTGACCTACTGCACCCAGCCAATTTCCTTTTTTAGCATTATTCTTACTTGGCATTAATATCAAAGTTTTTTTTGCCTTATAGAATAAATTGGGGAATGTTTCCTCCAATAATCTGTTCTTTGAAAGTTTGTTAGAATTCCGTTGTGAATATCCCTGGGATTGGTATATGCACTTTCAGTCAAATTTTAACTATTAATTCAACCTTCAATTTCTTTAATGTTTATATGATGGTTCAAATTTTCTATTTTCCCTTTAGTCAGTTTTGGTAAATTACATTTTCTATTATCTTGCCTATTTCATCTATATTTTCCAATGTATTACCATAATGTTTATAGTATATGCTTATCTTTTTGTCTCAGCTAATGCCAGGTCTTGTTTATTTGGGCAATGTCTTTTTTATTTCTCTCCATTCCTCTTGCCAGAGGTTTTTAAATTGTTATCATCAGAAGAACCAACAGTTGATTTTCTCAAAGAACCAACATTTGGCTTTGTTGATACTAATTGCCAGGCACTATTCTGAGTGTTTACGTATATTAACTAATTTAATGTGGTGCGTATAATGCTTTCTCATTGGAATTTCCTTATCTTTCACATTTTCCATCTCCTTGTCTCTGTTTTGCCTTCTGGATAATTTCTTCAGATCTGTCTCTTAGTTTACTGATCTCTCTCTAATTTGATGCTTAACAAGTATATTGAGTTTCAGTGATTATAGTTTTCAATTCTGAAAGTTCTATGTGGTTTCTTTCCAATCTGCCTGATCAATTTTTATGGCCTCTTGGTCTTTGTTCAGTTTTTAGTTACATATTTTTTTTCTGTAAACATTTCATACTTTATATTTTGTATCTAACTGTTCCAGTAACAGAAATTCATATGATTCTAAATCTGTATTTAGATAATTCTGTTGATCTCACTCAGCGAAGCTTGTTTCCTGGCGTGTTTGGTAATTTTTTTTATTGTGAATTTTTTATTGTGTGTGTGTTTTTTTAATTGGTTGAACATAATCTGTAGGGATCCTGGGAGCATAGATTGGTGATGCTTTAGTCCAGAGAGAATTTGTGTTTGCTTTTTTCAAGAGCCAGAGGCTGTTACCACACTGGATACGTTTAAGCTCCCTTGAAAGAATCAGGGCTTAAGGCAAGAGTCTCAGATTTAGCTTCCCCATCTCACAGAGAGCTCTAGGCTTAGTGTGCGGATTCCAGGGCTGGTACTCACACTGTCTCCTCTGGTTACATTTGCTGACTGTTCCCAATCTACTGTCAATTTAGTATTCTCCTCCCATCCCCCCACCAACCTTAGAGAGCCTTTATTTTCATATAAGCCTAGCAGTGCATAAAACTATGTTTATTGTAATTTTCTTAAGACCTAGTTATATTACAGAGGAGGAGCCTTCAGAGGAACTGATATGCCATACTTCTTGAAAAGAAATTCAGTTCATTTTTAATCTTTGGATCATATCAAGGAGAAAATCTGAATTATGTGTTCTTGTGTGAATTATGTGTTCTTATATCTTAAACACCTCTTTAACACCTGTTAAGAGCCAGAGACTACACCAGCAACAGTATCCAGCTAGAATGTAATACAATTGTTTTGTTTGCATTGTCTTTATCCTATGGTTTCATTCTATTATGGCAAATGATACTGGTTTTCCATTTACTATAGAGATAGGAAGTTTCCTTTAAAGAGGAAGTAATATATATATATGTACAAACTAATTTAATGCCTGGCCCATTTATATACATATACATATATGTGTGTATATATACATATACATATATGTATGCACATGTGTATATATGCATACGTGTGTATATAGATGTGTATATGTATATGCATACATATGTGTATATAGGTATATGTTTATATATGTATATACAGATATAAATGGGCCAGGCATGTTGGCTCACACCTGTAATCCCAGCACTTCAGGAGGCTAAGGTAGGTCGATAGCTTGAGCCCAGGAGTTTGAGACCACCCTGGGCAACATGGCAAAACCTAGTCTCTACAAACATACAAAAATTAACTGGATGTGGTGGTGTGTGCCTGTAGTCCCAGCTACTCTGGAGGCTAAGGTGGGAGGATTGCTTGAACTCAGGAGACAGAGACTGCAGTGAACTGAGATGGTGCTGCTGCACTCCAGCCTGGGTGCCAGAGTGAGACTCTGCTCAAAAAAAAAAAAAAAAAAAAAGATACAATTTAAATAAATTGTTAAATAAACAATAGTACAGGTTGTCATCAACTATTGCAAAAGTCATATGAGAATGAGGGCTGGGAAACATTGGTCTGTATCTTCCCAATTCCCAGGCTCCATGTCCTTGGTCAAAACTTCCCTTTACAGTCCAGCCCCAGTGCCCCCTCCCTTCTCTGAGTGATGAAAGAAAGCATTGTGGCCAGTGCCTCTCAGCCTGCCTCCTGCTAATCATTCCTTTGTCATGTGCCCTGCACCCCAATTCACCCCAAGACTGAAGCAAGCTCCTAGAGGGAGGACAAATGAAAACCCAAATCCAGTCCCAATAGGGGAAGTGCTCCCTTTCTCCTCTGTCTCCCCCGAGACCTTGCCTCCCCATGTCTCTTCATGAAACCTTATCTCCCCATGTGCTGTGGTTTGAATGTGTCCCCCCAGATTCTCTTGTTAGAAACTGAATCCCCAGTGCAACAATGTTGGAAGACAGCACTTGATGGAAGGTGTTTAGGTCATGAGGGCTCTGTTCCTGGGAATAAATGAATGCTGTGTTAAAGGCTTGAAAAGGGGAGTTTGCTCTCTCACTGTCTCTTGCCCTTCCACCCTCCACCCTGTGAGGACACTGCATTCTGCCCTTTGGACAGCAGCCGCCAGATGCCTGCACCTTGATCTTGGACTTCCCAGATTCCAGAACTGTGAGAAAATAAATGTCTGTTTTATAAGTTAAGCAGTCTCAAGTGTTCTGTTTCAGCAGCACAAAATGAACTAAGACACCACTTCGCCCCTTGTGCCCTTGATCACTTACGTGTCCTTATGGAACCTCGTCTCCTAACATGACCTTATGTCCTCATGTCTCCCCACATGACCTTGTCTTCTCAAGTCTCCCTGTGAGACCTGGGCTCCCCATGTATCTTCATGTGACCTTGTCTGCCCATGTATCCATGTATCCCCACAGGAACTTGTCTCCCCATGTGATCTTGTATTTTCATGAAATCTTTTTATTTTGAGATGGAGGCTTGCTCTTGTCACCCATGCTGGAGTGCAATGGCAAGATCTCGGCTCACTGCAACCTCTGCCTCCTGGGTTCAAGCAATTCTCCTGCCTCAGCCTCCCGAGTAGCTGGGATTGCAGACATACCACCATGCCCAGCTAATTTTTATATGTTCAGTAGAGATGGGGTTCCACCATGTTCGCCAGGTTGGTCTCGAACTCCTGACCTCATGATCCACGCACCTCTGCCTCCCAAAGTGCTGAGATTACAGGTGTGAGCTACCATGCCTGGCCTGTATTTTCATGAAATCTTATCTCCTCATGTCTCCCCATGAGACCTTGTGTCCCCGTGAAACTTTACCTTATGCCTTACTCATAGTTGGTGCACACGTGGCAGTTGGTCTGCTCTGGTGTGGGAACTGTGACATGAGTTGACATAATCAGATGAGTGGGTGGGGTTGTGGGGAGCAGCTAAGCAGCAGGCCAGGCACCACTGCATACCAGCAAATGAGTTGTTGCTTCCAGACAAGTCAACAAGTTGAGTGGAGGCGCTAATGCCCTGAGCAGTCTGGCTTTTGGCCTTTCATTTGTTTGTCTCATAAACAAACTCTGAAATTGTGTTTCTTGGAAAGTGGAATATAAACTCATCCCCATTTCCCGGTGCTCAGCGCCAACAAGCCATCAGCACTGACCGTCGTGCTGAACTTCTGGTGCGGATTTAGGGGAGTAAGGCTCTCACCTACTCCTGCTTGCTAAGGTCTCATCAGTAGCCCTTCTTTTAATCATGGAAGCAGCATCTACAGAAGTATATGGGAATGAGAAGAGGGTCTATGCTGAAAATGAAGTGGTTTCCTGGCTCATGCTTTTGCCTTTTGGAAACTAATGATTTATTTGCAGGATGTCCCTCTTTTCCATTTTAAGTTTATTCTTGGGACCTGGAGAAAGAACTGTGGGGATTAGCTTCTGTCTAGAACTTGCTATGGTCCAACAATTTTACTTGCTTAGATTTTCTTTCCTTTTTTAAGTCAATGATTATTTTTGAATGAATCTATTTTAACAAATATTTACTGAACAGCCTTCCGGCATGGAGTTTAACAGCGTGGCAGTGGAGTCAAACTGGCTGGTACCAAATCCCACCTGTGCCACCTGCTAACTTGTAACCATCGGCACATTAACTTCTCTAATGCTGACTTATCCGTTGAGTGGGGATAGTACTGGTACCTGCCACATAACAGAGGGTGATGGTGATCGAATGAGATCATTCCTGTGAAGGAATTAGTACACTGCCTAGCACATGCTAGGCACTCAATGATGGAAGAAGGGAAGGAGGAAGATGGCACATGTCATGCACCATGATAGATTCTGGGGACACTCACATCAATGAGAAACAGACCTTGCTCACAGGGGTCCATAAAACATCCATCAGATGCAGCAGTCCATGGTGGAAGAGAGTGGATTGGGCCAGGGATGGTGGAGTGAGAAATCCATTTACTGGCCATATGTTCATGTTGGTCATGTCTTCTAGAGAAGCACTGCAGCCTCCTGGGAGAGGAGAGGCATGACCTGGGTTTGGCCAATGGGAGACGTTGCCGAGCCTTCCCAGCTCAGCGCATTCTCTTTGTAGAGTGTCTGGTCCTCAGTGGGGGTTCTCTACTGCTCCATGCCTTAAGCCTCACCTGGCTGCTGTGCTCCTGCAGGAGAGGCTTTGGTTTTCTAGCCCCACCTGTGGCCAGGTGGCTAAGTGTCTCTACTTCAGAGATGAAGTACTAAGAAGCCCCTGTTCCCACACATCTTATGCCACTTCCTTTGATGCAACTATTTCAGTTTTAAAGCCATCATTTTGTTCTCTATCTTGCCAACTTTTCTGTCCATGTGGTAGGCAACCTCCAAGATGGTGCCCAGTAATTCCAGGCTCCTGGTACTCATGCCCTTGCATAGTGCCACAGTGTATGAGGCGTGGTCTACGTGATCATTAGCATATGGCAAAAATGATAGTATGTCACTGCTGGGTTCTGTCTCTCTCTCTCCACCCCTCCTTCTCTAATCATTTGCTTTGGGGAAGCCTGCACCCACGTCATGAGCGTCCCCAGAGAGAAAACCACATGGTAAGGAAGAGGCCTTCTGCCCACAGGAAAATGAACGAGCTTAAAGTCAAGTCTTCTGGGCCAGGCGCAGGGGCTCACGCCTGTAATCCCAGCACTTTGGGAGGCCGAGGCAGGTGGATCACGAGGTCAGGAGATTGAAACCATCCTGGCTAACACAGTGAAACCCTGTCTGTACTAAAAATGCAAAAAACTAGCCAGGCGTGGTGGCGGGCACTTGTAGTCCCAGCTACCTGGGAGGCTGAGGCAGGAGAAATGGTGTGAACCCAGGAGGCGGAGCTTGCAGTGAGCCGAGATCGCACCACAGCACTCCAGCCTGGGCAACAGAGCGAGACTCTGTCTCCAAAAAAAAAAAAAAAATACAGTCTTCCGGCCTCAACTGAGCTTTGAGCTGACTGTAGCCCTGGCTGATCTCTTCACTGCAGCCTCCTAAGAGTCCCTTCCCTTTCATCACCCAACACATCCACTCTCAGATTCCTGACTCTCAGAAACTGTGAGACAATACATATCTACTGTGGCTTGAAGCTGTTAAATTTTGGGATCCTTTGTTACAGATAACTAATACAGTGCATGTCTCAATTGTTGCTGTACTCTGAAGGGGATTAAAGGACGTTATTGCTGGGCACGGTGGCTCACATCTGTAATCCCAGCACTTTGGGAGGCTGAGGCGGGTGGATCACGAGGTCAGGAGATCGAGACTATCCTGGCTAACACAGTGAGACCCTGTCACAAATACAAAAAAATTGCCGGGCGTGGTGGTGGGCACCTGTAGTCCCAGCTACACAGGAGGCTGAGGCAGGAGAATCACTTGAACCCAGGAGGCGGAGGGTGCAGTGAGGTGACATGGCACCACTGCACTCCAGCCTGGGTGACAGAGCAAGACTCTGTCTCAAAAAAAAAAAAAAAAAAGAAGAGTGTTATTGATTGGCTCCCTACAATTTCAACAGATGACGAAATCAGAGGTGTAACACCTGGTCGACTACTAGTGTGGATGAAAACAGTGCTGAGTATTTGATTATCCATCCCACAGTTGGAATCCTCTGCAGTCACTTCCTCCCGCCTGATCATAGGCAAGCCATGTCAGCACGCTAAGCCTCAGGCTCTCCATTTAGCGAATGGAGGTGATAATACCGACCTCATGAAATTGTTGTAAGGATCAAATGAAATAACGCACGTAAAAAATGTAACGGTGAAAGTTCCCTCACGTGTGAGCTATCAACATGAATTTCTGCAGTCTCCTATCATGAACTCACAGAAGGTGCTGGGGGACACACCCTTTCTTTTTTTTTTTTTTTTTGAGACGGAGTCTCGCTCTGTCGCCCGGGCTGGAGTGCAGTGGCCGGATCTCAGCTCACTGCAAGCTCCGCCTCCCAGGTTCACGCCATTCTCCTGCCTCAGCCTCCCGGGTAGCTGGGACTACAGGCGCCCACCACCTCGCCCGGCTAGTTTTTTGTAGTTTTTAGTAGAGACGGGGTTTCACCATGTTAGCCAGGATGGTCTCGATCTCCTGACCTCGTGATCCGCCCGTCTCGGCCTCCCAGAGTGCTGGGATTACAGGCTTGAGCCACCGCGCCCGGCCGACACACCCTTTCATCACCCCACCCCACCCCACCTATCATTCATCCTTCCGGAGGGTGGGGAAGAGGGGAGGACCTTGGTTGTGCAAGCTAAGCGGGATGTGCTTATAAAATAGTGAAGGCTGTGTGTCATGGCTCACGCCTAAAATCCCAGCACTTTGGAAGGCTGAGGTGGGCGGATCCCCTGAGGTCCAGAGTTCAAGACCAGCCTGACCAACATGGCGAAACCCTGTCTCTACTAAAAATACAAAAATCAGTGGGACGTGGTGGCTCATGCCTGTAATCCCGAGGCTGAGGCAGGAGAATCGCTTGAACCCAGGAGGCGAAGGTTGCAGTGAGCTGAGATCATGCCATTGCACTCTAGCCTGGGCGACAAGAGTGAAACTCCATCTCAACAACAACAAAATAAAATAGTGAATACATATTTACGTTTTGAAAATCACCCCAAATCTCACTGTCATTTGTGCAAACCACCAAATGATCCCATACACTGGACATGAGTGTGCACAGACAACAAGCTCTCCTCCCTGATTTGGTTGGAGGACATCTGAGACAACTGGTCCCCTTCAGAGTGGATCCTTTTTTTTTTTTTAATTTCCAGGGAGAATAGAGTCTGCTTATTTTATCAAGAGCTATTCCCAAGTGATGCATCCATAACAGACATTCAGGCGCTGGAAAGCAAGCATAATGCCCCAGTATTAAGTTTACTCGGCTAATTTTACATCTCTGGGCATCCATCATGTACTTAGCTCCAAATTATACGTTTGGTCTGGGTTTTTCTTAGGCCTCATCTGCACAGCAGGTAAATAAAACAGTCCTGTGGAGGAACCATAAAAAGATTTGTAAAGGCTCAGTGTTTCTGGCCTCAGCCAGGGCTGCAAGTCGTCTGTCCAGGGGAGCTGTCATCCAGGGACTGTGCAGTTGGCAATTCTAGGACTGTAAGACCACCCAGGATAAATAACAGCCCAGGTTACTGGAGGCCACCAGCCTGGACCTCTCCTGGCTAAATCATTTGCCATCAAAACCAGTCTGTTCTTCCTGCAGTCTCTGGAAATGATCACTCTGGGACATTTGCAGTGACTGTCCTGGCCACGAGACGGCAGCAGGGTAACATTCCGCCGTAGGTGCCAGGCCAGGAAGAAATGGTTTGGCATTTTCCTTTCTGTCCCCCAGCGTGATGCCTGGAGACAGGACAAATATAGCGTAAACAATAGTCAAAGGCTGCAATTTGAGTGCCACAGCCTCGGAGGCCAGCTCCTTCTCTTTCTTTTTGACTTTTTTTTTTTTTTTTTTTTTAATCTAATGAGAGGGAGATGTGCCGGGCGTTTGGAAATAGAATTCTTCTTTTTCAGGTCAGGACCTAGGTTGAGATTTGCCTGGTTGGAACAGAGCCCTGTTTCTTCTAATATGAAGTAATAAATGCATTCACTCACTGGGCAGCAAGTTTTCGAGCACATACCAGGCTGCTCAGTATCGAGACGAGCCGGGCACTCTGTGGGGACACCAGGAATGCTAAGGGCTTCCCAGGGGAAGCTGGGGAGGTGGGTGCCAGTGGGGGCATAGGTAGGAGTGAGGCCAGGTGTCACTGAAGTAGGGTTGAAGGATGGACCTGATGGTGCAAGTGAATGTCCTAAGGGTGCCAGGGGAGTGGAAACTTCAGACAGAGGCAGGGTCATGAGTCACAACACTCAGCTGGCTGTCAGGAGCTGGCCATGGGCAGTTTAGGTCGTCGCTGGGCCTGAGCCACCATCCTCCCGGCCATCTAGTCTGACTCCCTGCTTCTCCTCAGACCCCCACTCCACACCAGCCTCACCCAGCAGCTAGCTGGGTTCTTTAAAAAATATTAATTCTGGGCCGGGCATGGTGGCTCACGCTTATAATCCCAGCACTTTGGGAGTCCGAGGTGGGCAGATCACGAGGTCAAGAAATCGAGACCATCCTGGCCAACATGGTGAAACCCTGTCTCTACTAAAAATACGAAAATTAGCTGGGCATGGTGGTGCGTGCTACTCTTAGCTACTTGGGAGACTGAGGCAGGAGAATTGCTTGAACCTGCGAGGTGGAGGTTGCCGTGAGCCAAGATCACGCCACTGCACTTCAGCCCGGCTCTTTCTGCACACAGCCAGAGCAAGACTGTGTCTAGGGAAAAAAAAAAAAAACAATAAAAATTAATCCTGGCCAGGTGCAGTGGCTCACATCTGTAATCCTAGTACTTTGGGAAGCCAAGACATGAGGATTGCTTGAGGCCAAGAGTTCAAGACCAACCTGGCCAACATAGCAAGACCCCCTCTCTTTTGTAAAAAATAAATAAGAAAAAAATTAATTCTATCAAGCCCATCCCTCATGCAAAGCTCCCCCAGTGGTTTCCCAGCTTACCGGTCTCAGGGGCTACCACAGTCTGCCCCACAGATATCTCCTGCACAGCCCTCTGACAGCCTCTCATGCCTTCTTCCTCCTAGAACACACTGGCCTCCTTTCGAATTCTGGAACTTTCCAAGCCTTAGGGCTATAGGACTTACTGTTCCTTCTACCAGGGCCTGCTTCTCGGGCATGGACCCTGAACACTCTGCCTTGCCATCCTGAAATTCCTCATAATTTTTGAGTGGGGTCTCACATTTAGTTTTGCGTTGGGCCTTGGGAATGTGTAGCGAGTGCTGCCTCTACCTAGAACGTGCTACTTTCTGTGGGCCCGGCTCCTTCAGTCAGCCAGGTCTTCTCTGCTCAAATGTCACCTCCTCCGAAGGGCCTTCCCTGGTCATCTGTCTGAAGGAGCCCCACTGGTCTCCCTCCATCCCAGAGCTACATTCTTCTCGTCACGTCACCATACCACCCAACGTGACCCCATCCTTCAGCTCTCTCCCTGTCTGCTGTCTGCCGTTTCATACCTACCTGCTTGCAGTGATGTCCCCGACTCAGAGCCCAGAGCTGGTGGCCCCGTCAGCACCTGGTGCCCGTGAGTGGCATGAAGAGGACAGGCCTTGGGAGGCGGGTGGGTGGTGGGTCCGATGGGGAAGGGGAGGCCTGGGGGCTCAGAAAGGAGTGGTCAAGGGGCCGGTGGGCTTTCTGCTTACGCCCTATGGAGTAGTTGCCCTCTCTGAGTGCAGTCAGCAGTCATTTCATTGGTCTGTAGTAGGACCCTCTTCACTTGCAGTGCAGGATCATTGTGTTTCTCCCTGTGGGTCACTCAGCAGGATTTCCTTCCAGGAGGCCCAGAGCCATCGCTAGAACAATCGCCCACCGTCCACCTAGAGATCAGTTAGCGCCAGCATCAGAGACTCGGGAGGAGGAAGGTCAGGGTGATTTTGTTTTTGTTTTTGTTTTTTGAGACAGTTTCTTTCACTGTCACCCAGGCTGGAGTGCAGCAGAGCGATCAAGGCTCACCACAACTTCAACTGCCTGGGCTCAGGTGATCCTCCTGCCTCAGCCTCCTGAGTAGCTGGGACTACAGGTGCACACCACCTCACCAGGCAAATTTTTAATTTTTTTTTGTAGAGATGGAGCTCTTGCTAGGTTACCCGGTCTGGTCTCGAACTTCTGTCCTCAAGCAATCCCTCCACCTCAGCCTCCCAAAGTGCTGGGATTACAGGCCTGAGCTACCATGCTCAGCCTTTTTGACTGCTGTTTGGTTGGTGGGTTTTGTTTATCTTTGATGATCTGAGCTTCTTTTTCCACGAACGGATACTAAAGTCAGGCTGTTTTCTCTTCTTTTAAAATCTTTGCTCAGCCTTAGAGTGCAGGCCCAGGCAAGGCAGCTCCCCTGGACCACACCAGCATTGCTCTGCTCTGTATCCCATTACCTGGCACGACCTTTTGGGCCGGATAACTGGGGGGAGGGAATTCTCCTCTGACGTCAGCGGTTGATCTGACTGTGTCCTTAAGCCAGAGAAGAAACAGGCTGGCATTTTCTCTCCAACTGGGAGCCTCTCAGACCCAATCCCGGCGACAAAGGAAGGGCTGTCCATCCAGGCAGGGCTGTTTATAGCTTCTGCGCATTCGGCAGCTTGATGCAAGTTAAGTCAGGCTTGAGTTATTGACTCAATGTTCACCTGTGCATCTCCAGGTTAGAGTCATTCTGCAGCAGAGCCCTTGAAGGACATCCGGCACCGCACAGCTGCTGCCTCTGGGCCTGTGTTTTGCTAACGGATGAAGTTTCTTCTGAAATTTCTCCAGTCTGAAAAAAAAAAGACTGAAGGCTTGTGAGGGCAAATGGCTCAAATGGTACTGTATGCTTTGTACTGTTCAGTTAAGGATGTGCCTTTCTTATTAGGATTGTTGTTGTTGGTTATTGATTTACTTAGGACTAGAAGATAGGACTGTCTCCCTCTTGGAGAGATGGAGCCTCTTATTTAATTCATTCAAGAAATCCTTAATGATCCTCCACTCTGGAATAAGCAGAGTGTGAGGTTCACTCTGGGGGGAAATGAAAGAGAATAAAAATTGCTGTTGGGGTGGGCACAGTGGCTTACACTTATAATCCCAGCCCTTTGGGAGGCTTGGGTGGGAGGATCACTTGAGGACGGGAGTTCAAGACCAGCCTGGGTAATATAGCAAGACCTCATCTGTTGTTTCACTGTCAGACACTGACGTCGGTATAATATGTGTGTGAGCTTACCGTGTCCTTCAGCCACTCTCTAGGGGCGTTATGATGCTTCCCATTTGACAGCTGAGGAATCTGAGTGCTAGATTCCTAGATTCCATGGCTTCCTGAGTGCGAAGTTATGTGAGGAGTCACCCAGTGAATACATGGACAGTTGGACCATGGGTCTAACTCCAGGGTCCAGGTTCATCCACCACCACCCCATCATGCCCTGCAGGTTCTTTCCTGAGTCGGGAAGAAAGAAAATGACCCAAACTCATGGGTTTTGCCTGCAACCTCACGATGGGTCAGCCAGCCCGCGTGAAAACTAACTGCCTTCCGCTACCTCTCTTGTCTGTGATCTTTGGAGGAATTGCCCCATTTGCTCTGTCCAGCAGAAAAACCTGACGTTGGACACTTTTTCAGGTATATTGCTGGCTGGACTGCCACATAGAACTTTGCAGGTTATATACCGTACACCTCCAGGGGGCACCACTTATGGAAACTACTATCTCCTGCAGTCATGCAATGGCTAATTGCACGCTTACTCTATGCAGTGGTCCTCAGTTGAGATTCCTTGCCTTAATGAGGTCATTCAAAATAAAGGGGCTGAGAGGGTAAAATGAGCTGGAGGTAGGAGGGAAATTATCAAGGATGGGCACCACCTGGCCAGAAAGGGCTCAATGCTAACAATAGGAAAGAAAATGGTTTGATCAAACTTGTATTAGCTATTGCTGTAGAACAAAGGAAACTAGAGTTTAGCAGCTTGAAATCACATTTATGATCTCGCAGGTTTTGTGGGTCAAGAATCCAGGAGTGGCCAGGCGTGGTGGCTCACACCTGTAATCCCAGCACTTTGGGAGGCCAAGGTGGGTGTGTCACCTGAGGTCAGGAGTTTGAGACCAACCTGCCCAACATGGTGAAAACCCGTCTCTATTAAAAATACAAAAATTAGCCGGGTGTGGTGGTGGGCACCTGTAATCCCAGCTACTCAGGAGGCTGAGGCACCTGGAAGGTGGAGGTTGCAGTGAGCCAAGATCATGCCACTGTACTCCAGCCTGGGCAACAAGAGCAAGACTTCATCTCCAAAAAAAAAAAAAAAAAAGAATCTGGGAGGAGCTTCACTGGATGGTTCTGGTTCCAGATCTCTCCAGAGAATGTGTTCAGGACATCAGAAGGGGCTGCAGTTGGCTGGGCGCGGTGGCTCATGCCTGTAATCCCAGCACTTTGGGAGGCTGAGACGGGTGGATCACGAGGTCAGGAGATCGAGACCATCCTGGCTAACACGGTGAAACCCCGTCTCTACTAAAAATACAAAAAATTAGCTGGGTGTGGTGGCGGGCGCCTGTAGTCCCAGCTACTTGGGAGGCTGAGGTGGGAGAATGGTGTGAACCCGGGAGGCAGAGCTTGCAGTGAGCCGAGATTGCACCACTGCACTCTAGCCTGGGCAACAGAGCAAGATTCCGTCTCAAAAAAAAAAAAAAGAAGGGGCTGCAGTTTTCTGGGACTGGAGAATTAGCTTCCAAGGTCACTCATGTGGCTTTTGGAGGAGGCCTCAGTTTCTTGTTGACTGTTGACAGGAGACCACAGCTCTTTGTCAGATGGGAGTCTTCACAGACTTAATGTCTTCACCACATGGCAGTTGACTTTCCCCAGAGAGACTTGAGAGACAGAGAGAGAGAATCCAAGCTGGAAGTTGCAGTCTTTTTGTAACCTAATATCAGAATTGGCATACCATACGCTGTTGGTCATGGGGAACACCCTAGCACAGTGTGGGAGGGGATTCCACACAGGTGTGAATACCAGGAGGGGGGACCATTGGAGGTCATCTTAGAGGCTGACCACCACACAGCTAAGGAGTACTGGCATCCTTAGAAAAGCAAATTTGGGGCTGGGCACAGTAGCTCATGCCTGTAATCCCAGCACTTTGGGAGGCGGAGGCGGGCAGATCACTTGAGGTCGGGAGTTCGAGACCAGCCTGACCAACAACATGGAAAGACCCCATCTCTGCTAAAAACACAAAATTAGCCAGGTGTGGTGGTGCACGCCTGTAATCCCAGCACTTTGGGAGGCTGAGGCTGGCAAATCACCTGAGATCAGGAGTTTGAGACCAGCCTGACCAACATGGAGAAACCCCGTCTCTACTAAAAATACAAAAATTAGCTGGGCATGGTGACGGGCGCCTGTAATCCCAGCTACTCAGGAGGCTAAGGCAGGAGAATCGCTTGAACCCAGGAGTTGGAGGTTGCGGTGAGCCAAGATTGTGCCATTGCACTCCAGCCTGGGCTACAAGAGCGAAACTCCATTTCAAAAAAAAAAAAGAAAAGAAAGAAAGAAAAAAAAAAAAGAAAAAAAAGCAAAGCAAAGCAAATGTGGGGGTCAATTGCTGGATCTGCTAGCTTGGGCTTCCTGGACCCTTCAGGCCTTCAGGAGTTTCAGCAGCTGAGCTCTTTCATGCCTCACAGGTGTGCTAGAGATGTACACTCCTCCTGGTCCTTTCCATATTGGCTTTGAGTGGTTGGGTCCTTGTCTTATCACCCATTCAGTCTTGCCCAAGCTGTTATGTTGGGCAGCAGATTTCAGAAAGAGTTTGGACCTGAGGTCTGAACGGCAAAAGCTGGTTTCCTTACCCTCTTAAAGGATCCTTGAGAGAGCAACCTGTTAGAAACCGGGGCCGCGTCCTATCTCAGATCATAGCTGAGGTTGTTACTGTTGGGGTTATTGTTGTTTGGGTTTCTTACTTTAACACCTTAAATTAGACAGCTATGGTAGAGGTGAAGTATCCGGGCCCACACTTGCTCAAACCTGAGTTTGAATTCCAGCTCTGCCACTGCTGCTTCGTGAACAGGGATCCCTTCCTCAATTTTCCTAAACTCTATTATTACCTCTCCCAAAAAGGAGGTAATATCTAGCTCACAGAATTGGGACGGCAGCTAAATGAGATACTGTGTGAAAATGCTTAGCCAGGTGCCCCAAACTTGCAGGCTCTCCAGTAAACGGTTGTTGACACTGAAATGATTGTACCACATGGAGAAATAACCCCAGCTATTTTATGTCATGTTTTTCAGAATGTGATTTTTTAACTATAAGAAAACGGTCGGTTTCAGCTAAAAAGTGATAACGTGAAAAAATTTGCTAGAGCCTTGGCTGCGGTTTTATTACATCCTAGAGCCTAAGAATATTCTGAGGATTCATTTTTGCAAGGAAAGTAATGGAAAACATGATTCGGGCTATAAAAATTCCAATTTGCAGTTACCTTTCCAGGAACACATCTCATCCCTGAAGCGAGGGCATGTATATCCCAGATGAGATGAGAAGTCGTCTCCTTCCCTTTCTGCTCATCCATTCCTTCATCATCGGACAATGGGTATGTTTTAGCAAAAACGATCACCTCACAAATTCTTTTCTGAGAGTCTCAGCAAGGTGTTTGCTCATCTAAGATATATACCTGTTTTCCAGGCAGCAATCCCCCCAACCCCAATATGCATTATCATTCTGTGCAGCGGCTTCCTCCTTAAATTCTACACTTAGGGGTATTGAAAGTCATCGCAATTCTGAGGCAAGTGTCACCCATCAACAGCTCCCGAATAACTAAGCAGGAGTGGGAAATGGAGCGTCACAACGCGAGTGTCATTTTCTGTCCTTACAGGAGCTCGTGATTAAGCTGGGGAAACAGCCCTGATTTACCCTGTTTGTATGTATGTCTTGCATTTGCAGGTGAAGGGTAGGCCAGATACCCAGAAGGACTCTATTTTGCAGGGCCTGAAAACAGGATGGGAAACTGGTAATTAGGTGTCACTTCCAATGAGGCATTCCCCCTCACCTCCTCTCATCCTTTCCGGCGATAAAATCCACCCTCTGCTGAGGTCATTCGCTCCCTAAGGAATTAGACGGCTAGCCTCCTGTTAGACACTGGACAGTTTCCAAATTCAGTGTCTCCAATCTGATTTGAGTGGCTCTAAGTGCTTCCTTTTAAACCCAGAGATGATTAACAGCATTTCCTTGATGAGCCAACCATGTCCGGATTAGAGTTGGACTGTTGGAACCGAGAACTCACACCCATGGAACTGGCCTCTGCAGTGGGGACAGTCTTGTGGGACTGAGCCCTGGGGTCCCCAGAATTGTACCTGCCAGCCAGGCATGGTGGCTCATGCCTGTAATCCCAGTACTTTGGGAGGCCAAGGTGGGCAGATCACCTGAGGTCAGGAGTTCAAGACCAGCCTGGCCAACATGGCAAAAACCCCATCTCTACTAAAATACAAAAATTAGCCAGGAGTGGTGGCACGAGCCTGAGGCAGGAGAATCACTTGAACCCGAGAAGCAGAGGTTGTAGTGAGCCGAGGTAGCGCCACTGCACTCCAGCCTGGACGACAGAGCGAGACTCTGTCTCAAAACAATAACAACGACTAAAAGAATTGTACCTTCCATTACCTTCCTTTCCTCCCAAGTACTTGGTCCAGGGCTGATTAAGGGCTCTGTGTGCACACAGGAGGTGCTCAATAAATGCTTACAGACTGACGTGGTTCTTCACACACACAACTTGCTCATTTTGCTTAATCTATTCCTTTTCTTGGGTGATTTCAGGCTTGCCATGCCCCACTTATTTCCCTTCTGCCACTCAGTCCCCACCAAGTCCTGCTCTACCTTGTTCATCAAAGGCCTCACCTGTAAACTGCCAGGACATGTGTTCATGTCTGAGCCCATCACCTGGACATAGGATGGGGTCTGTTAAAGAAAATCATTCATGACGATTGTTAAAGCGGTGAGGCAGGCTTTATTCCAGACTATCAAGACAGGTATAGGGACTGCTGTGATGGGGTTTTGCAGTAGTGGAGAAAGATTGGCTTAATTCCCAGTACAAAGAAAAGTGAGCATTTATAGCCAAAAAGTTGGGGGAGCAGAGGAGGACAGGAAAAATGTTGGGAAGAGAAGACAGCAAGCGTAGTGAGAAGACAATGGAAACACGTTTTGGGATGGAACCAACAACCCTCAACTTCAGATGAAGAGTGAGTGTACCATTCTCTGACCTGCTGGGTGGTAACTGTGGGCTTATTTCATTTGTTGACCTAACCCGGCCACTTATTAGACAGAAGATCCCCTGGGGAGGAACCTTAGGCATCATTGAGCCCAACAGCCTTATTTTAGAAACGAGACAGAAGACAAGAGCGGTGAGTGATGTGCTCAAAATGACAAGTGAGTTAGACGCTGCACTGGCCCCAGAATGCCGACCTGCTGACTCATAATTCTGGGCTTTGTCATCTGCCCAGAGCTGTACAGATAGTGACAACCATCGGTGTGCTGGGGTCAACTCCTGCCCCTCCTATAAGCCAATCATTAGATGTCCAGGAATTTTGCAAGGTGGTTGATAAACACAGCTATTATTAAAAATTAAATTATATAAACTTACAACTAAGTGAATTATATTAAAAAGGAAAGTAATCATGGATGTTCATAACAGCACTATTTACAATAGCCAAAAGGTGGAAACAACTCAAACGGCCAGCAACAGATGGATAAACAAAATGTGGTCTATCCATACAATGGAATATTACTCAGCTATAAAAAGAAATGAAGTACTGTGGTCAGGCACTGTGGCTCAGGACTATAATCCCAGCACTTTTGGAGGCCAAGGCAGGAGGATCACTTGAGTTTAAGACCAGCCTGGAGTTCAAGACCAGCCTGGACAACACAGCAAGATCCTGTCTACAGAAAATTAAAGAAAAAAAATAAGCTGGGCATGGTGGTGTATACCTATAGTGTCAGCTACCCATGCTGAGGAGAAAGGATTGTTTGAGGCCAGGAGGTTGCTGAGGCCGCAGTGAGCCACTATCATACCACTGCACTCCAGCCTGGGCAACAGAGCAAGACCCTATCTCTAAATCAAAAGAAATGAAGCAGTGATACATACTATAATATGGATGAACTTCGGAAACATTATGCTCAGTGAAAAAAGACAGACACAAAAGGCCACATATTATATAATTCTATTTTTACAAAGTATCTAGAATAAGCAAATTGATAAGAGACAGAAATCAGATTAGTGGTTGCCAGAGGAAAAGGGATTGGGAATGACTGCTTACTGACTAGGCAGTTTCTGTTTGGGATGATGAAAAAGTTCTGGAACTAAATAGTGGTGATGGTTGTACAACACTGTGAATATATTTAATAATACTGAATTGTACACAATAAAATGATTAGAATGGGGCCAGGCACGGTAGCTCACACCTGTAATCCCAGCACTTTGGGAGGCTGAGGTGGGCGGATCAACCGAGGTCAGGAGTTTGGTTGAGACCAGCCTGGCCAACATAGTGAAACCCCATCTCTACTAAAAACACAAAAATTAGCCCAGCATGGTGGCTTGCGTCTGTAATCCTAGCTGCTCTGGAGGCTGAAGAAGGAGAATCACTTGAAACCGGGAGGCGGAGGTTGCCGTGAGCCGAGATTACACCACTGCACTCCAGCCTGGCGACAAAGCGAGACTCTGTCTCAAACAGCAACAACGACAACAAAAACAGGTCTGGCCTTTTCTGAGCACCTGTAATGGGCCAGGTGCTGGGACAGGCTCTGATGAGAAGAGCGAGTCACAGTCTCTGCAGTCTGCCCTGACAGGGCTCACGATTTTGTGCAGGCCACGGACACATAAACAAATCTCTACAGCTCAGTGAGGCTAGAGGCGCATTAGAGGTCAGTACCAAGCACTACGGGAACACAGATAGGTGACAATGGAGAAGAAGTTATTTAAATCTGAAAGCAAGCGCATATTCTGCAATGGAAACACACAGATGTACCTGCTCAGGTATAGGCAGAGTAGGGCCAGCGTGGGCATCCCCACTGCTAAGGTGGAGCCGCCTTTGCAAACCCCCAGGTGGGAGGAGAACAAGCCTCCGAAGGAAAAAAGAGAAAAGAGGCCGGGTTAGGCACATTCTGTTTCTCTCTCCTCTCTCTCCCTGGCTCTCTTCTCTCTAATTTGCTTAATTCTGCACAACTGTTTCCAGGCTCCAACCCTCTCTCTCCACACGCCCTGAAGTCTCACCCCACACACCTTTTCTGTCCTTTCCTGTCCTGTTCTATCCCAGGCAGGCAAGAGGGGGTCAGAATCATAGCACGGTGAAGGCACAGAGGGAAGAATGACGAGCATGTTGGTGAGCAGGAGACAGGGTGGCCAGAGATGAAGGTAGAAAGACCCCGTCCTCATGAGGTCACATCTGGACACTGAAATCTTTGATCAGTGTTTGGACTCACTTTAAGGGTGAAGCTGAATCAGGAGAAGTTTTTCCTTTGGTTTGAAGATCTTTTTCTGGATTATCAGATTCCACTTAGAGATATGCTCGGTTAATATTTATTCTATTTTCTCTCTGTGTGTGTCTATAAAACAAGATTAGAACTACACCCCACGTAAGGTTTTGTAAACCGTTTTCACTTAGTTGTATGACTTTTTATATCACTAAATAGTCTTCTAAAACAATATTTCCTTTTTTATTTTTAAATTTTGAGATGGGGTCTCACTGTGTCACCCAGGCTAGAATACAGTTGGAATGATCACAGCTCATTATAGCCTGGACCTCCCCAGGCTGAAGTGATCCTCCCACCTCAGCCTCCCAAGCTCCCAAGTAGCTAGGACTAAAGGAGTGTGCCACCATGCCTGGCTAATTTTTGTATTTTTCGTAGAGACAGGGGTTCACCATATTGTCCAGGCTGATCTCGAACTCCTGGGCTCCACTGATTCTCCCACCTTGGCCTCCCAAAGTGCTGGGATCACTTACAGGTGTGAGCCACGACACCCGGCCATAAATAACATAAACCAACAGGATTGCTGGCCGAGTGTGGTGGCTCACACCTGTAATCCCAGCACTTTGGGAGGCTGAAGCAGGTGGATCACAAGGTCAAGAGATCAAGACCATCCTGGCCAACATGGTGAAACTCCATCTTTATTAGAAATACAAAAAATTAGCTGGGTGTGGTGGCATGTACCTGTAGTCCTAGCTACTTGGGAGGCTGAGGCAGGAGAATCGCTTGAACCCAGGAGGCGGAGGTTGCAGTAGCACAATCTCAGCTCACTGCAACCTCTGCCTCCTGGGTTCAAGCGATTCTCCTGCCTCAGCCTCCCGAGTAGCTGAGACTACAGGCATGCACAACCATGTCCGGCTAATTTTTGTATTTTTGGTAGAGACGGGGTTTCACCATGTTGGCCAGGATGGTCTCGATCTCTTGACCTCGTGATCCACACGCCTGGGAGGCAGAGGTTGCAGTGAGCCGAGATTGTGCCATTGCAATCCAGTCTGGGCGACAAAGCGAGACTCCATCTCAAAAAAAAAAAAAAAAAAAAAAAAAGCACTTCGTAGGCATCATTGGGTGACCGAGATCACAGCTTTTAAAATGCTTATACACACTGCTTCTTGGCCCTTTGGCAAAGGTTAAGTGTAAAATGCTTGTGCATAGCCAGGGATTTTTTTCATCGGACCCTGGGATGGCTGCAAAAAGTCAAAAACTTAGGCCAGGCGCGGTGGCTCACACCTGTAATCTTAGCACTTTGGGAGGCCGAGGCTGGCAGATCACGAGGTCAGGAGATCGAGACCATCCTGGCTAAGACGGTGAAACCCTGTCGCTACTAAAAATACAAAAAATTAGCTGGGCGTGGTGGTGGGCGCCTGTAGTCCCAGCTACTCGGGAGACTGAGGCAGCAGGAGAATGGCGTGAACCCAGGAGGCGGAGGTTGCAGTGAGCCAAGATCACGCCACTGCACTCCAGCCTGTGTGACACAGCCAGACTCTGTCTTAAAAAAAAAAAAAAAAAAAAAGAAGGTCGAAAACTAGTATGGACTAGGAATTGGGAGACCTGCTGGGTGCGGTGGTTCACATCTGTAATCCCAGCACTTTGGGAGGCCGAGGCGGGCAGATCACCTGAGGTCAGGAGTTCGAGACCAGACTGACCAACATGGAGAAACCCCATCTCTACTAAAAATACAAAATTAGCCAGGCATGGTGGTGCATGCCTGTAATCCCAGCTACTCAGGAGGCTGAGGCATGAGAACTGCTTGGATCCTGGAGGTGGAAGTTGCAGTGAGCCAAGATTGCGCCATTGCACTCCACCTGGGCAACAAGAGCAAACTCCAACTCAAAAAAAAAAAAAAAAAAAAAAAGGAATTGGGAGACCTTGGTTATTTTCTAGCACCCATTGTAAAGGTTTAGTGAGCCTTTCTCAAATGTTCATAGCCAAATTCATGAAGCATTTCACATTGTTAGACTTTTATGCTTTTATATATGCAGTTTTCCCTCTCTGGAACATATTTTCCTTACCTAGAACAGATTCCCCATCTGCTTAGAGAACTCCTATTCATCCTTCAAAACCCTGGTCAGCCATCACCTCTACTATAATACCTTCTCTCGATCCTTCCCACCCAAGTAGAATTATTATTCCTTTCCTCCTCTGTACTGCTGTATTTTGTGCATACTTTTATCATTGTATATTTTGAAAAATTACTTGCTTCTATGTCTGCATACCACACTACTCGTCAACTTGTCTAGGGAACCACATCCCATTTGCCTTTGTATCCCGAGGCACTGGAGCCTTGGGATATAAATATAGGAGCTCTCTCTCTCTCTATATATATATATTTTGAGGCGGAGTCTCACTCTGTAGCCCAGGCTGGAGTGCAGTGGTGTGATCTCAGTTCACTGCAACATCTGTCTCCCCGGTTCAGGCAATTCTCCTGCCTCAGCCTCCCAAGTAGCTGGGACTACAGGCATGTACCACCATGCCCAGCTAATTTTTGTATTTTCAGTAGAAACTGGGTTTCGCCATATCGGTCAGGCTGGTCTTGAACTCCTGACCTCGTGATCCACCCGCTTTGGCCTCCCAAAGTGCTGGGATTACAGGCGTGAGCCACCGCGCCCGGCCTAATAGTTTGTATTTTAACTGAACATTTTCAAGCCTCAAGTTCTCCTTTCATCAAAGGGAGATGACAATACCTTCCCTAGCTACCCTGAAAGTTTTTTTTTTTTTTTTAATGAAAATAAAATGACTAATAAATAAAAATTCCTTGACAAAAGGCATGAGAGACTCTCTGAAGGTCAAGTCTAGTCTAGTAAACTCTTGCTTGGCCAGGGTACCTGACTACTCGGCTGGACATAAGTTGACCTTATTTGGTTCGGGAAGTGCTTGAGGCTCTCCTAAGCCTTCCTCATTGTCACCGTGAGCATGGGTGGAATCGGGGGTCAGTTAAGGACAGTGATTAAGAGCTGATGACTGTGTCTAAAAATGTGACCCCCATCCCTCTCCAGCCTTTCCTCTGCTTTATCTTCATTGCCTTTATTGCTCTGTGACATCATCCAACAAATGTATTTGCCTTGTGAATGTCATTTCATGGCAAAGGCTGCTGGTTGCCCACCCAAATCCATTCTCCCTTTTTCCTTGGCTCTTGACTAAATCCCTTTTAAAGTAGGATGGGTCCACAGGCCTAGGTTCTCACTTACATAAAGGAAACAGAAACAATGGCTGCCCCTCCCAGGCCCTGGCTTCGGCATGGTAGGTGTGGCCTCTCCCAATTCCTTTCCACCTTCCCGTGGCTACACAAGGATGTGGCGGCAGCCCAGCCTCACCTAAGTCGGTGAAGACAGTGTCCTAGGTGCTTAGAAGAGCAATGTGCAAGGGACCAGGGTTTTCCATGTGACCATGTGGCTAGAGCAAGATTGTCCATCAATCTGGGACATACAATTTGAATTACTACTCAAGAAATTCAGGCCGGGTGCTGGGGCTCATGCCTGTTTTCACAGCACTTTAGGAGGCCGAGGCAGGCAGATCACTTGAGGTCAGGAGCTCAAGACCAGCCCGGCCAACATGGCGAAAGCCTATCTCTACAAAAAATACAAAAAGTAGCCAGCATGGTGGTGCTCACCTGTAGTCCCAGCTACTCAGGAGACTGAGGCAGGAGAATCGCTTGAGCATGGAAAGTGGAGGTTGCAGTGAGCTGAGATGGTGCCGCTGCATTCCAGCCTGGGCCATGGAGTGAGACTTTGTCTCAAAAAAAAAAAAAAGAAAAGAAATTCAATTCTTTGCTCTTTCATAAATTTTGGGGTCTCTTTGTTCCTACCCAACCTTACCCTAACTTACGCATAGTAACGCTTTGTGACAACTGAGACTCGGTCTTTTTCCTTCATTGCAGTGTTCCTAGTGCCTAGAATAATATCTGGCTCATAGTAGGTGCTTAAACTAATATTGGCACATAAATGAATGGAGTCAGAATGCTTGTGTTTGAATCACTGACAAGCCATGTAGCCTCAACCCTGTGGATCTCAGCTTCCTCACCAGTAAAATGGTAAAAATTGGACCTACCTTTTGGATTATTGAGGAGATTAAGATAATATATTCAAAGCTCATAGAGAAATGCCTGACATATATGTGCTCAGTATTAGAGATTATTATCACTATTATTATTATTATTATTTTGAGACGGAGTCTCGCTCTGTCACCCAGGCTGGAGTGAAGTGATGTGATCTTGACTCACCGCAACCTCCGCCTCCTGGGTTCAAGAGATTCTCCTGCCTCAGCCTCCTGAGTAGCTGAGACCACAGGTGCCTGCCACCACTCCCGGCTAATTTTTTTTTTTTTTTGCATTTTTAGTAGAGAGGGGGGTTTCACTACGTTATCCAGGATGGTCTCGATCTCCTGACCTCATGATCCGTGCGCCTCGGCCTCCCAAAGTGCTGGAATTACAGGTGTGAGCTCCCGCACCTGGCAGCACTATTATTATGATTGCATCCATGTCATGTTTTCTCCAGCCTTTGGGATCTTCAGTAATATCAACACTTAACAGTGATTTTATGCTAATTTAGAATAACTTACAGGGTAGAAGAAGCCATGGCTGCCTGGATGGCAAATATGTCTCTTCTTCTGCCGTTGGCTGGCGTAGGTGGAGTGGCTTTACCTGTCACTTGTTTCAAGAACTCAATGAGATAGCTTTGGGAGCATATGCAAATATATGCAAATTGCACACAAATTTATATAAAACAGCCTTGTGTGTGTGCCTCCGCAGGTACTAGAGCAAATTCTGGTGGCTTTATACCATTCTACCTTTGGATTATGCCATTTTCTGTTCTGCTGTCTCAGAAAGACTTACCTGGAAGGAGGGAGGTGCGTGCATGTGAATGTGTGCTCACATCTGCAGGATGGGCCAGGGGAGGGCAGAGGAGGCCAGTCATGACAGCGGAAATACTGCTCAGCAGCCAGTCACGACAGCGGAAATACTGCTCAGCAGCCAGTCATGGCAGCGGAAATACTGCTCAGCAGCCAGTCGTGACAGCGGAAATACTGCTTGGCAATCAGATATATTTGCTGAGCAGTGTTTCAGCTGTCAAATTTTTATTGATCCAAAATAAAATGTAAAATTCCAGGCTCTGAGGCCCTACCTCTAATCAGTCAGTCCATGTGATCAACAGCCCCCTAATAACCTCCCATCATTAGATAACCCTGTGCTGTAGGCCCCAAGGGCAGCAAAAGGAGCACAGGAAACTTGCCTTTGGGTTTGAAATGTCAAGTATCCTTAGGGCTACTCAGCTGTGAAAGGGTTAGTAACCAGCCACCCACCAGGGGTTTTTGTAAAATGGGCACAAAGGTGTGGGCCGACCAGCCCCCGACACAGCTGCTCTGAGGCTCACTTGAGAGCATGGGTGTGAGAGGTCTTTGCAGTGTTGCATATGGCTGTGACAGTGCTCAGGTCACCATCGTTATTATCAGGAACGGAGATCATGAGCAAGGAGGGGAAGTCCCGAGGCCACCTTCTGCGGTATTTGCGAGGTTAAACAGATCATCACACCAGCGGCATCACAGAGACCTGCGCCTCTAGAGCCTTCCAAGGCAATCCTGACCTCAAATGCTTTGTCTACCGATCATTCCACATGGCAGAGGTATTTGCTTGTCACGCATGCGCTCATTCATTCATTTGGCAGAGATACCTTGAGCACCTGCCCTGTGTGGGGTCCTGTGCTGGGTTCCCGGATATAAACATGGAGAAGACACAGTCTTTGCTCAGGAGAACCTGTTCTTTCTCATACTAGAGCCGAGTAATAATCCAGGAAAGGACAGAAATATGTTATCAATAGATACCACACTGCATGCAAGGGACAGTAACACAACGGAGGAAAGATACAAGAGAGGAAACAATTTGGCTGTACCTGGGAAGGTCAAGGCCTTATGGAGGAATGCATGGCATTTTGGAGAGTGAGCAGGGGCCTGCCAAATGGACTGGCAGGGAACCCTGTGTGCCGGGGTAGAGAAGCATGGAGCTGCATGGCCGTATGCTCCGAGATCTGATTCGGAAAATACGGTCTGCTGTGTCAAGATGTGGCTTTCTCCAATCATCCTGGCCCAGTCATCCCTGACTCCTCCAAATGCCTGTGACGTTTATTAACCCACAGTACTTGTTTGGCAGTTACTGTACAGAACAAGTCCTTGCTGCGTGTGGCCTGTCTCTTCAAGGAGGTTGTGAGTCACCTGAGAACTGAGGCTGTCTACTCTATCTTGTCTCCCGGGGACTCAGTTGAATGCCTTCCTTTGGAATATTAAGAAGGCAAGAGAAGTTTTTTTGCTGGAGGTATCCAAGTGGATGAGAATGTTCCCACCTTCAGATGCTACTAGGTATTGAGAATCCCACAGGTGCTGTGCCCAATGCTAATTTGTCTATTATCTCATTGAATCTTCACAGTAACCCTATGAGGTAGATACAGCGAGTCCCCATTTTACAGATGAAAGGTTTATGGCGATGACTTCACTTGCAGAAGAACAGCAGCTCAGAAAGGATGGAGCCAGGATCTGAATACGAGCTAACTGTCTCAAGGGCCAATGTTTTTAGCTCCGACTCTACCCAAATGTACAGCTTCTATTTTGGTATACTTAATAACACTATATGAATTCGAGTTTTAGAGACCAAAATGTAAGTCCCAACTTTAATGAAACAGTGGTTATTTCTTCTTGTGGCTCCCGCTTGAGCCCTGAGCTCCTTGAGCATGAGGCTACACCTGTGCCCTCTCTGTGCTCCATACCTAGCATAGCACTGATTCTCCTGGAATGGAGAATAAAGGGGACCAGGGAATTGTTCAGGGTAATTCTAGAAGGACTTCCTGGAGGAGGCCAAACTTCCTTAAGCAAACTGGGAACATGGTGAGAGGCAAGCCAGGAAGAGGGTATGCATAAAGGCGCAAAAGTGGATGTGATGACATCATTTATGGGGTGTTGCATGCTCTTGATGAAGAGGAGCTAGATATGTGTTTGGGGGAGCCCCAAACTCCCAGGCTACTTCAGGGGTACAGTTGGAGTGCTTTGTGTTCCCCATGGAAATCTCGTTCCTTCCAGGGGAAAGAAACCAAGGCTGTCTTTGGAGGGATGAAGTTCCTTGCTCTACCAGAAATGATGAATGAGCTTCTCTAGGTGAGATGCTGCTGAGAAACTGGTAGCCTAGTTGACAAGCATCATTTACAGGTGACAATTAGTTAATTAATCAATTCTTGAGTGTTCTGGGGCTGATTCTAGGCACTGGGATAAAGCATTGAGCCTGACCTGGCACAGTGGTTCACGTCTGTAATCTCAGTACTTTGGGAGACTGAGGCAGGAGGATAACTTGAGCCTAGGAGTTTGAGACCAGCCTGGGCAACATAGTGAGACCCCCATCTCTACAAAAAGTCAAAAAAAAGAAAAAAGAGGCCGGGCGCGGTGGCTCAAGCCTGTAATCCCAGCACTTTGGGAGGCCGAGACGGGTGGATCACAAGGTCAGGAGATCGAGACCATCCTGGCTAATACGGTGAAACCCCGTCTCTACTAAAGAATACAAAAAACTAGCCGGGCGACGAGGCGGGCGCCTGTAGTCCCAGCTACTTGGGAGGCGGAGGCAGGAGAATGGCGTGAACCCGGGAGGCGGAGCTTGCAGTGAGCTGAGATCCGGCCACTGCACTCCAGCCTGGGCGAGAGAGCCAGACTCCGTCTCAAAAAAAAAAAAAAAGAAAAGAAAAAAAAAAGAAAAAAGAAAAACTAGCCAGGTGTGGTAGCATGTGCCTGTAGTACCAGCTACTTGGAAGGCTGAGGTGGGAGCATTTCTTGAGCCTGGGAGATTGGGACTGCAGTGACCCATGACTGCCCCACGGCACTTCAGCCTGGGTGATAGAGTAAGAACCTATCTCTAAATAAATAAATACATACATACATAAATAAAAAGAAAAGATAAAAAGATTGGCCCTTATAAATGTTCCATTTTAGTAGTGGAAGGTAGTGTGAATAAGTAATCAAACCAGCAAGCTGGGTAATGCCAGGATGTAATAAACATGTTGAAGCCAGGAAAAGAAGGGAAGCAACTTAGGGAGACAAGGGAGAGTGACTGGAGAAAGACAGGAGTGAATGCCAGTTTGGGGAGGTGACATTTGGGCTGAGAATGCCCAAATGACCAAATGGCACCAACCATGCCAGGAGCTGGGAAGGAAGCACTTCCAGTGGAGGGCACAGCAAAGGGCAAAGGTCTGGTGGTGGAAACAAACATGAGGAATTAGGTGTATGAAAAGCCTAGAGTGTGGTGAACCAAGAGAAGAGGGGTCCCAAATTAGGGGGTTAGGGGAAGGAACATGGAGCCAGGTCATGCAGGATCTGGTGGGCTCTTGTTCCAAGTTCCTTAGTGTATCAGTTAGCTGTTGCTGTGTAACAAATGACCTCCTTTTAGCAGTTTTAAACAAAACACATTTCAAAGCCCACAGTTTCTGCAGGTCAGGAGTTGGTCAGGCTTTCTCTGGGTCCTCTCCTCCACGGAGTTTTACAGGTTGCAGTCAAGGTGTTGGCTGGGCTGTAGTCTCTCTGGGTTCAACTGGGGAAGGCCCCACTTCAAGCTCCCATGGTTGTTGGAAGGATTCAGTTTCTCAGGGGGCTGTCAATCTGAGCACCCCCAACCCTGTTCCTCGCCATGAGGGTCTCTGCAACAGAATAGCTTTCCTCATCAAATTGTGCAGGAGACAAATTGTTCAGGGAGATGACATAGTCTGCCAGCAAGACAGAACCTGAACACAGAACTGACCTGCACTGCCTCTGCCGTATTCTATTTGTTAGAAGCAAGTCATAGGTCCTATCTCCACTCGAGGAATACCTGGCGGTGGGGATCATTGAGGGTCATCTTAGAAGGCTGCCTGCCACTCACAGGAAGTCACTGGAGGTGTCTAAGAAGGGAGGTGACTTGATCTGATGTGTATTTTCAAAGGGTCACTTTGGCTTTCTTAAATATTGTGTGGGTGGGGGATGGGCAAGAGTGGGAGCCAGCTGGCCAGCCAGGGGCTGCTGTAAAAGATGATGCTGGTTTGGGTTCAGGAGGTAGTGGTGGAGATGCAGAGAAGCAGAGCCAAGGGGGGCTTGCCAGTGGATCCAGAGAGGGTCCCGTAATGAGGAACTGGGGATGACTCCTGGGCTTCCCAGGGCTTGCAACTCCTACCTATGGGAGGATGGCGCTTTGGATTCTCGTTTTTCTCCTCCTGGGACAGGGTGAAACTCTCTCCACCCTTCTTCAACCTTACTCAAGGTCACACATTTTCTGGATGGCTGGCCAGCATCAGGAGCCCCGGTCGTGAGTAGAGAACAGATGTCTCCTTGTGCCAGGCTGAGGGACTGACCCTGTGTCCTCCGTCTCATTAGCCTGCCCACGCTCAGACCAACCAAGCCAGCAGGCCAGAGGGAGGGAAGCCGCTCCCCTATAACTGTGATCACAGAGTCAGCCAGAGCTGGAGAGGGCTCAGGGGTGTGGGTGTAGGGGTGTGTGTCTGTCTCAAATGGGTACACTTGGAGCAGAGAGTGGTTCAGGGCAGGGAGAGTTCCTACAACTGACCCTAAAATGTTAGGGCATCACTAGTTAGTATATTCCAGAGAAATAAACAAGTAAGTTCTTTATCTGAAGAATATCCGTCTACATGAAACCTTTATTTGCTCCATGTGGATAAATAGATCATCATGCAGTTACCATTTACTGTGTTTCCACTACGTGTCAGTTTCACTGCTAAGCCCTCGACAGACACCTCATTTCATCCTCACAACAACCCAGTGAAGTAGACATTAGTATTATCCCATTTCCTAGATGGGAAAACTGAGGCTTAGAAAAGTTAAGTAACTTGCCCAAGATCTATCTAATTTCAAACCCATGTTCCCAACGGCTACCACCATCCTGGCTCCAATTTAGGCTGGTGGAAGATTCATTTCCTGCTGCCAGAGGCGAAACTAGAGGCGAGAGTTTTTCTTCTAAAACGTGGGTCCAGCCTTGCTCCAGAGAGTAAACTGCGTTGAGAGAAGCGCTCAGTTTTGAGCAGTGCAGGCAGCAGGTGGTGTCCCCTAGCGGTGGTAGCTAAAAAGGGCAGCGGCCGTACGACGGGAACACGGAGTTGGAGTTGCTTGGGTTCAGCCAGTTAACGGGCTGATGACAAAGACACAGCTGTGTCCGTGGAGCAGGGAGCCTGTTCCATCGAGGCAGGCTGCCCCAAGTAAAGGGCTAGAGCGTGTCTCCTTTCCTGGGGCCTATGGGATGTCCTCACGCTCCCTGGCCAGGTCAGCCAGGTGCTGCTCAGAGGTGAAACATGCCAGTAACGCAAATGACATCACCAAACACCAGCCATACTCTTATCATTCAAACCTAGTATTTGCACTTCAACTTCTACACATAAAATACTGGCAACATCTTGTTTTCAACTCGAGGCATAGGATTTTGGCTAAATGTCAGTCTGGTGACCAAAGCGGGATATTCTTATTATTGAATTGTTCTTGCTTACAGCAACCAGGCATCGCATGGTGGACTTTCCTGGGTACCGCCTTGCACATAGCTTCCCAAGGCCCAACCTCATGGGGAATTGGACAAGGATGGAGAGTAAGACATGACGTGCTCTGTAGCTCATAGAACACAGAGAGGAGTGAGGATTCCGCTGGGGGTGGGGGTTGGGGAAGGCATGACATCAGGTTTTTTTTTTTTTTTGAGACGGAGTCTCGCTCTGCCGCCCAGGCTGGAGTGCTGTGGCCAGATCTCAGCTCACTGCAAGCTCCGCCTCCCGGGTTCACGCCATTCTCCTGCCTCAGCCTCCTGAGTAGCTGGGACTACAGGCACCCGCCACCTCGCCCGGCTAATTTTTTTGTATTTTTTAGTAGAGACGGGGTTTCACCGTGTTAGCCAGGATGGTCTCGATCTCCTGACCTCGTGATCTGCCCGTCTCGGCCTCCCAAAGTGCTGGGAGTACAGGCTTGAGCCACCGCGCCCGGCCGACATCAGGTCTTTTTTTTTTTGAGACGGAGTCTTGTTCTGTCGCCTGGGCTGGAGTGCAGTGGCCGGATCTCAGCTCACTGCAAGCTCCGCCTCCCAGGTTTACGCCATTCTCCTGCCTCAGCCTCCGGAGTAGCTGGGACTACAGGCGCCCGCCACCTCGCCCGGCTAGTTTTTTCTATTTTTAGGAGAGACGGGGTTTCACCGTGTTAGCCAGGATGGTCTCGATCTCCTGACCTCGTGATCCGCCCGTCTCGGCCTCCCAAAGTGCTGGGATTACAGGCTTGAGCCACCGCGCCCGGCCAAGGTTTTTAAGTCATAGGGATACCTCGGGTATTTGCCACACTCCTGCTTTGAGCCTCTTGAATAGGAATTACAAGGTGTGCTGACTCTGAGAATACATACGGAAACAGAGCTGACAAGCGGAATCTCCCAAGGTTCCTCTCTGTTACCTGCAATGTTTGTTACCTGCAGTGTTCGCTGTCAAGGATAAGAGACTCCCTTCCTGGGGAAGGGGTGAGTGGGTGAATTGGTGAGTGGCACAGGTGAGGGCTCAGAATGCCTGTGTTCTATTTCCAGCGCCTGTCACTGAGTCATATTGTGACCTTGCTGAGGTCATGGCTCTGTGTTATTTGTCGGGGGAAAAAATTAGAGGTGGCGAAGCTTGCATTTCCCCCAAGGGATGAGAGCTCTGGAATCTGAGATACCTCCCTGCTCCCCACAAAGCCCACCCATGTCTAGTTCTGCTGATATGAATGAAAAGAATGCTTACATTTGGATCCAAGGAACTTTGGGGGACACTCGAGGAAACAAGTCGTTCCTGCCATGGCAAGATTTGTGGCCACTTTTATCTGCAATATTTCTCCGAAGACCTTTCAAATCATATTCCCATACAAATACTTCTCCATGTGGCCCTCACGTTGTCTGTGGAAAGGAAGAAGAAAGGCATTTTTTCCTTAGTTTCAGGATGAGGAAATCAAGGCTAGGAGTGGTATTTCTCAACAGGTTTGTTACCAAGAGCCCCTTTTAATATTTTACTACCATGCATTCCCCTGTTTTGCAAGCCGTTGCCAACTAAATACTTGCATTTATTAAGTAGAAACTCATCTCTGTTTTTCTTAAAGTCACCTATGAATGCCAGTTCTGCACAAAAGGACTAGCGCTACTATTAAGTTCACTGCCAAGAATTGCAGAATTTAATGCGGGAGACCTCCTCAAAGATAAAGGCCTCATTTTCACCAGACTTTTTTAAATTTTGAAAAGACCTCCTCTTCATAGTATCTGGGGACCCGGCCTGAGAAGTCCCCAGAGAGATCAAGTGGCTTGTGAAAGATTCTGTGGCTAATGGTGGGGCCAGGACCAGACCCAGGATCTTGATTCATATAGGCCAGTGCTCCAGCCAACCAGACCACTTGGCAGAGAGGGCTTGTGTACACACTCAGCCATACAGATACATGGCATGCACATGCAAGATGGCAGCCCAGCCAAATGTGGGGGTCATGAAACAATGATGCTAAGGGCTCAAACCAGTAATAGGTTCCCCTCAGTACAGGAGGGAGCAGCCAAAACCAAGCCTGAGACTGGCAGAGTGCAACAGTTCGGTTCAGGCTGCTTTTGCAGAGTTGCAAGGGTGGGAGATGTGTTTATTCTGCCACCTGCCTGCACTTTGTGTGACTCTTCTGTAATTTATGCATCATTTATATAGGCAGAAGCATTTTCATCCACTCTGGGAGCATTCAGACCACTCCCCCGGGCACCTGCCTCTTTAAGAGCATGAGACCGGGGTGGGGAAGCTGAGCCCTTGAAGCTGGAGATGGCAACGGCAAATTGGGCACCCTGGGAGAGTGGAGACAGAGATGGAGAACTCAGGGAGGTCTGGCTTAGTGGCCTGGAATGTAAGTAGGGGAAGAGCTGCAGGACTCCAGGTGCCTCAAAGCTTCCCCCTGGGTCTCCCCCGCCTCTTCCCCAGGGCTCCTGCAAATATGCTCATCTGTTGAGCCCTTGGCTCCATCCCAGTGGATCAGTGCTTTCATCCCATGGCTCAGAGGCATCAAGTCGGCCTGTACCTTTGGAAGAAGGCCGAGGGCTTAGCCTTATGGCTTCAGAATCCGAGGCTCCACCAATCCCCAGCACGGCCAGGGGCCAGGGCAGGGTCTCTGGGGGCCTGTTGCCCAACAGCTGTTCCCTGGGTTATTTTGGTCTAGTGGGAGTCTGTCAGTTCCAGGGCATTTGGACCAAAATAGCCAACAGCAGGACAATCTCTTGGTAGCTCTGTGGGGACCCCTCTCCATACAGAAGTTTCTAGAATGAGAAGGAAAGGAGTTTGGCATGGGAGTGCTGAAGAGGGAATTTTCCTGCCAGTGTCGGAGACTGATATCAGCAGTTCTTCACTGTCCTTTCATCTCAGCCTTGGCAAGTTCCCGACTGCCTCCCTAGGCTATCCAAGGTGGGTTTTTTTTTTTTTTTTTTTTTTTTTTTTTTTTTTTGAGACGGAGTCTCGCTCTGCCGCCCAGGCTGGATGGAGTACTGTGGCCAGATCTCAGCTCACTGCAAGCTCCGCCTCCCGGGTTCACGCCATTCTCCTGCCTCAGCCTCCCGAGTAGCTGGGACTACAGGCGCTCGCCACCTCGCCCGGCTAATTTTTTTGTATTTTTTAGTAGAGACGGGGTTTCACCGTGTTAGCCAGGATGGTCTCGATCTCCTGACCTCGTGATCCGCCCGTCTCGGCCTCCCAAAGTGCTGGGATTACAGGCTTGAGCCACCGCGCCCGGCCCAAGGTGGGGTTTTGAGGGGGAGAGAGGAAAAGATAATTTTTGAATTTTGTTTTTGACTTCTTGGTCCTCCCTCAAAGCTGGTGAGATATATATTACCCTTTCCCATTTCACAAATGGAGCTACCAGGTTCAGAGAGGCAGAGGCACTGGTCTGAGGCCACACAGCTTGGAAGCCAGACCTGGTGACTCCAGGCCTCAGAGCCTCAGTGGCTGGACCTGTCAGACCGGCAGCTGATCTTTGCGTGGATGCCGGTTCCATCCAGAAGTTCGGGGCCAGCATGGAAAGTGCTGACTGGCCCTGGCCTTCCTTTGGGCCACAGCGGGGGCCCTGGCAACCACCTGCCTCACTCACCCTCCGGCCTAAGATGGTTCAAGTGCAGGTGGGGCAGGGAAAAGGGAAGACCAGCCACTATCTGTCTCTCCTTGGAACCCCGCCCATATTCAGACCAGCAGCCCCTGGCGCGGCACTCGAGAGACTGCGGGGATTGCCCCCGGAGCAGAGTCAGAGTGACCCAGGTCCCACTCCCTTTGGCGACATGGGGTGGCGTGCAGGGAGCGTGCTTTGGCACCAGGCGGGCGCGAGGGGGCAGGGCGCACGCCCGGGACACGCCTTAAGGAAACCGCTCCTGGGCTTGGTAACTGAACTTAGACGTCAAGTGCAGCCGGCCCAGTGCACGCGGCGTCTTACTTCCCGATCTCGGAAATCAGCTGCCAGGGTGGGGCCGCGTTTCGGCGACGGCCCCCGACCCCCCCTACTGCTCCTGCCTCTCCCAAGGGATTTTTCTAGCGGGTTAATTTCCTGTCCCGGGAAATCCTTTGGTGAGTCCCTCGCCCCTCCCTCCCCTCTCCATCCCTACTGTCTGGGCTCCCCCAGTCCTGCGCCGCGCACCATAGCCCTCGCGCGCCCGGGCGCACGCCCTCCCCGCCCGGGCCGCCCTCCGGTTCCTGGCGCCCGGCAGCCAGTGCCTCACTGCGCCGTCTCGCGCCGCCCCGCGCCAGGACTCGCTCCGAGAGCCGCCTCAGTGTCGCCGCGGCCGGCGCGGGCCCCCCGGCCATGCGCCCCAGCGCCCCAGCCTGCGCCGCCGCGGCGCTCGGGCTCTGCAGCCTCCTGCTGCTGCTCGCGCCCGGGCACGCGTGCCCCGCGGGCTGCACCTGCACCGACCCGCACACCGTGGACTGCCGCGACCGCGGGCTGCCCAGCGTGCCCGACCCCTTCCCCCTGGACGTGCGCAAGCTGCTGGTGGCCGGCAACCGCATCCAGCAGATCCCCGAGGACTTCTTCATCTTCTACGGCGACCTGGTCTACCTGGACTTCAGGAACAACTCGCTGCGCTCGCTGGAGGAGGGCACGTTCAGCGGCTCGGCAAAGCTCGTATTCCTCGACCTCAGCTACAATAACCTGACCCAGCTGGGCGCCGGCGCCTTCCGCTCGGCCGGGAGGCTGGTGAAGCTTAGTCTGGCTAACAACAACCTGGCGGGCGTGCACGAGGCCGCCTTCGAGACCCTGGAGTCGCTGCAGGTGCTGGAGCTCAACGACAACAACCTGCGCAGCCTCAGCGTGGCTGCCCTGGCCGCGCTGCCCGCGCTGCGCTCCCTGCGTCTGGACGGGAACCCCTGGCTCTGCGACTGTGACTTCGCCCACCTCTTCTCCTGGATCCAGGAAAACGCATCCAAACTGCCCAAAGGTGAGCCGGGCCGGCTGGGCTGGGGGAGGGAGGGGGCCAGGGAGAGGCCACCCCAGACCCCAGTCTGGGTGCGAGGAGTCTTGGGTTGAGTTTGGAAGCGGAGGCTTGGGGGATCCTGAACTTTTCCTGGGTCTCCGCTGAGGAAGTGGGTGGAGAGGGACACATCTGGAATTCTTTGGAGTTTCTGAACCCCGAGGCTGGACTTCTTCCCCTGTTTCTCCAGTAACTCACTTTCCCAAGTTAGGGACCTTCCTGTTCTCGGGATGCCCCGGATCATCTCCCTGGGCTTTGGGTCCTAGGACTGGCGGGTGTGGATCACTTGTAGGTCTCTGGTAAGCAGAATGCAGCCTACTGTATGGAAAAAGGCCCTATTCTCAGTACCGTGCACGGGGAGTCAGCCAGTTCCAAGGGCTATCCAGCAGCCTCCCGAGCCTAACCTGGCCTCTCAGCTTCTCTGCTCCAGTTTGCTCTTCTGTCTAATATGGGTGAGGAAGATTTCTGATGAGGAATAATGGCAGCCCATTAAGAGCCAATGATGCAGTAATGATTTGTATTTTTCTGTGGCTTTTCAGCCAGATGTGAAAAAGCTGAACCAAAATGTAGGGGGCTGATGCCCCCTTTGCTTTCCTGGTGCACCCTTCCAATGGCAGCATGGGCATACGTACCCGCTTGGCAGACGGGAACACCAGGGCAGAGGGAGTTAAGGGGCCCCATTAAGGCCCAGAGGAAGGAAGCAGGGGTGGAGCTGAGAAGGAGGGGACCCCAGCTCATCCACAGGGATGAGTACCCAGAGTGAGGTGGCAGGTGGGTGTCCTTCCCCCAAGTGGATTCCAGCCTTCCACTTGTGACCCTGTGAGCACCAGTGCCCGCAGTGACCTCTCAGAGCTGAACTCTGTCTCCCACCTTGCTCCCAAGATTTCAGCAGAATTGGAACCACAGCTGCAAGGCACACATCACCAAAGGTGACATACATGCAGATTTAGCTTCAGAATATATTTTTCCCCCATTTATGGAGAAATCAAGGATGCTGTTCATCTGTGTGCTGAACTCCTGCATTCGTATCTTCATTCCCAACTGTCATCAAACACACCCCATGCTTTGGGGTGCTCACTCCTCAGCAAATGCAGGCCCCTGAGCCAGCACTTTCAGCCCAGGCTGGCTGAAATTCCGAAAACGATCTGGCCTGCAGGGTGCAGAGTCCCCACCTTTAAACTGTGTCCTCATCCACTTGTCTGGCTCCCCAGACCCTCCCCACCAGTAGACTCGGTCCTGGAGACAGGAGTGACCGGATGAAGAGCTCACGGTGGGATGGGGTGCACCTCAATTCTGCTTGCTTCTGCCTTTCGTTTTCAGCGGGGTTGGAACTATTCACCCCTGTTGTTGGTTGGGTTGGTTTATTGGCTCCAGTTGTCTTCCAAGTGAAGGCAAGGTGTTATGAAGTCAGGAGCTGTGGGTTTGTCTCAGTTCTGCCATGGTGGCTGTGACCTTGAACAGACTGCTTGTCCCATGTAGGCCTGTTTCCTCATCTCTAGAATACTTGAGTTGACCTCTAAGATCTCCAAAGAGCCTGGATTTGGAGTCTGAAGACATGGGTTTAAGTCCTGGCCTAAAATCTGGGGGACTCTGGGTGGGTCACTCAGTTTTGGTTTTTTTTTTTTTTTTTTTTTTAGACAGAGTCTTGCTCTGTCACTCAGGCTAGAGTGCAGTGGCATGATCTCGGCTCACTGCAAGCTCTGCCTCCCGGGTTCGAGCCATTCTCTTGCCTCAGCCTCCCGAGTAGCTGGGACTACAGGCGTCTGCCACAATGCCCGGCTAATTTTTTGTATTTTCAGTAGAGACGGGGTTTCGCCATGTTAGCCAGATGGTCTCGATCTCCTGACCTTGTGATCCACCCACCTCGACTTCCCAAAGTGCTGGGATTTCAGGCGTGAGCCACCGCCCCCGGCCGGGTCACTCCACTTTTTTAAGCTTCACCTTCCCTTTGAGTGAAATCAGGATATGGGTAATGCTGTGTAGTCCATCCGACCCAGTGGTTGTCGGGATCCAAACAAGGTGATGTGGGTGAGAGTAATAAGAGCAATGGAAGCAAAATGTTCCTCCTCCTGCTCTCTGTGATGTGGGGAAGAAACTGGACTAATATGGGAAAGACTGGAGGAAGGATGGACAGGTTCAGAGCAAGGAGCCGTGTCCAGGGCCCTGGAAACAGGGGTTGGGGGTGTGGCTTTGTCTCAGCCAGTAGGGAGAGGATAGACGCAGCTCCAGGGCACCTCACAGGGTGCAGTGCCACGAGCAGCTCTGGTCTCACTGCCACTGTCCACGCTGTGTGGCCCGAGAGTGTCTCCTAAACTGTGAGCCAGATGCAGGGTGGGTGGTGGAGGTCCCAGCACATACCTTGAAGTGAGACCCACATTCAGGTTTGGACTCAGGTTTATAATCCTAGGCAAGTCCCTGACCTCTCCAAGCCTCAGCTTCTCTGCATCTGGATTCAGAATGTGGTAATGGTGTCCTCTGCCGTGCTTGCTGTGAGATTTAAATCAGATCATCTCTGTAAAGGACACTGTCTTGTTTAGCGTGCAGTAGGTGCTCAATAGGTGTTCATCGCCCCCTCCCTCCTCCTCCTGCATTTGTGCTTTTGCTACTTTTCACAGAGACAGCTCAGAGCCCAGACCGGCGCCAAGCTGCTTGCCTTCAAATCCTGCCTCTACTTCTTACTGATTGTGCGATCTTTTTGTACCCGTTTCCTCACCTGTAAAATGGGGCTGATACAGTACCCACCTTCTAGGCTTGTTAGGAGGGTTAAAAGGACATTATTTATAAAGGACCGAGAACAGTGCTTGGCTTACAGTGTGTACTATATCAGTGTTTTAATTGGCGCTGTTGTTATTATCCTGTTTTGACTAAAGAAGTGATGTAGTTTGCCTTAGATCACACAGAGAGTTAAACCCAGAGCTGGGGGTGCACCAGGATCTCCTGGCTCAAAGCCCCTCCTCCATGAAGACCACCCACTTCCTGACAGAGAAAACCAGGCTCCACTAGGGTACAAGTTCCAGGGCTTTCTAGGCAAGCCTTCTGCCTCTTCCAGGGGAGGAAATTGAAGGAAGGAGCAAAGAGGAGCCTGCCCTTGCTTTCCCTTGCCTCCCTGCCCCCTTGTCCCCCAGAGAAGCAAGACAGAGCCCAGGGCGTTCTCCCTGTGACCTTGTCTAGCTGTGACAGTTGCAGACATTGTGCTGTCTGCCAGGTGAGCCTCCCCCTGTGGCCACAGGGCTGATGGGGAGCACTCAGCCTCAGAGCATGCAGCAGAGGGGAGGAAGAAAAGGCTGTCAAGGCCCAGTGGTACCCTCCGTCCAGGCTCTTCCATGGTCCAGGGGCTGGGGGAATCTGAGTCTGAGGACTGAGGAGGAACTGCCTTGCTGGTGGGAGGAGGGCCAAGGGATGCCAGAATACCCAGCAGCCAATCAGCAAAAACCAAAACACAACAATGCAACAAACCAAAACACCCAAGATGCCCAATTAATGTTGAATTTCAGATAAATGACAGGTAATATTTTAGTATAAGTAGGTCCCATGTAATATTTGGGACGTATCCAAAACATTATTTATTGTTTTTCTGAAATTTAACATGAATTGGGGATCCTGTATTTTATCTGGCAACCCTACCACCCTACCTTATGGGTACAAGCCGCCTTGTAGTTTACAAGTGCTGTCTCTTTTAATACAACAGCAGTGCCTAGCAGATACCTTTACCTACGGCTTACCTAACAAGAAACAAAAGAGGTACAAAGAAGTGAAGAGGTTTGCACAGGTTACATAGTGGCTGAGGTGAGCTTGAATTCAGGAGTGTCGAACCCACACCCAATTCTTTCTGATAGACATAGAAAACGAGAATGAGGCCAGGCACAGTGGCTCATGCCTGTAATCTCAACATTTTGGGAGGCCTAGGCACACAGACCACTTGAGGTCAGGAGTTCAAAATCAGCCTGGCCTACATGATGAGGCCCCCGTCTCTACTAAAAAAATACAAAAAAAGTTAGCTGGGAATGGTGGTGGGCACGTATAATCCCAGCTATTTGGGAGGCTGAGGCAGGTTTGAACCTGGGAGGCAGAGGTTGCAGAGAGCTGAGATTGTGCCACTGCACTCCAGCCTGGGTGGCAGAGTGAGACTCTGTCTCAAAAAAAAAAAAAAAAAAAAAAGAGGGAGAATGAGAGTATCCCCAGCACGCCCCGCCCCCGACATCACTGATCCATTTGGGTGACAGTGGCCTAGTCTGGTGGTTCTCCTGTGAGACAGTGGGGTTCCAGGCAGTTTAGGACAGTGTATCGCCAAAAGGACAGTGATGATCCCTTTTTTTTTTTTGAGATGGAGTTTTACTGTTTTTGTCCAGGCTGGAGTGCAGTGGCGCAATCTCGGCTCACTGCAACCCAAGTTCAAGCGATTCTCCTGCCTCAGCCTCCCGAGTAGCTGGGATTACAGGCATGCGTCACCACACCTGGCTAATTTTGTATTTTTAGTAGAAATGGGGTTTCACCACGTTGGTCAGGTTGGTCTCGAACTCCTGACCTCAGGTGATCGCGCCTCAGCCTCCCAAAGTGCTGGGATTACAGGCGTGAGGCACCATGCCCGTCTGATCTCTTTTTAAGTATTAGAAAGGGCTCCAGATCTGGAAGCCAAGGCAGAGCAGGAGAGTGAGGAGGGCTCAGAGGAGACCAGGAAGCAGTACAAGGACACTGTCTTCACCTGGCAGTGATCTTCAAAGCCTTTCACATCGTCACATTATCTTCTCTGCATAGCAGCCCAGCGAAGTGGGCAGGAGATAAAGACACAAAAGTCGGGAGCACCATGGTGTTTCTCAAAGTGTCACCCGAGAACCACCTGCCTGAGAATCTCCAGGGGAGCTTGTGTGAAGTACAGATGGATTCACAGGCCCCTAGATCTACGACTGAATGAGGGCTTGGGGGTAGGGGGCTGAGGCCTGGGGATCTGCATTTTAGCAAGCTCCACACCTCCAGGGGATTCCTGTGCATGAGAGAGCTGGGGCTTTTCCCTCGCTCTGTGGTGCAGTAACTCACTCACTGTGGGACTGTGGATAAGCTGCCTGTCCTCTGTGCCTTAGATTTTTCTCTAATAAACAAAGAGTGTAGGTAGGAAGACCATAAGGCTCCTTCCAAGTCTGAAGTTCTACAGTTTTAGGGAAGGGGAGATTGACGTGGTTTTAAAAGTTAGGAAGTCGAGGGCCCCAGGGGAGGTGACCTCAAAGACCCCTCTGCTGGAGTTTAGGGGGCTGTAGTCTCTGTGCATTTGGGAGGGCAGAGCTCTTGGGTGCACTGGGGCTCTGGGCTCCTGGGCCTGAAATGCTGTCACAGTGTGGAAGGACTTTATACATGCTGTCCCTAGCCCTGGTCCTGGGCCATAGGGAGAAAATGCCGCTGGGTTTGAGAAACCGAGGCCAGTGGGCATGAGGCTTGGTAGGGGTCATTAGACTCTGGGCTTGGCTTTGGAGGGGCACAGAGCAGCTGACAAGCCCACAGCATGCCTGGGAGTGTATCACAGGAGGGGCACTTGGCATGTGTCAAGGTGGGAGGCTGCATTCACCCAGGCACCCTCTGGCACCTCCCTTTCTAGCCGCAGCCACGTGTAGCCTGAAGGTCACAGCCCACAGCGCTAGGAAAGAGATTCGAGCTGATTCTCTTGCTTTACGACCTTGAAGCATGGAGGTGTAGGGAGGGGCAAGGCTGGGAGGAAGGACGGACTGGGGCGGAATTAGACAGAACCACATGTCATGCCTTGGGTCTGTGGTGAACCCTGGCTCCTGGGTGGAGACAGCTTCCCAGAAGAGATCCACTAAAGAGCGTCTGGAGCATCTGAGCATTCAGGGGCTTGGGTGCCCCATGGGGCAGACCCCGAAGGCACCATCCTGTCTAGGAAGGGCATCATGGCAGGCAGGTCACATCATTTAACCCCATCAGCTTATCAGGCCTGACGTGGGGCTTGCTGGGGGAGCCGCTCCCCATCTCCCCGAAGCTCCACTTCTGTTTTCTGATGTCAGACCCTGTGAGGGCCTGGGTTGGTCAGAGGAACGAGGAGTTCTTGTCATACTGAGAGCATAAATGGTATTTCAGCCTAAGGGACAAACCCGGTGCTTGCCTGAAGGTCACACTGGTCCTTTCTCCCGGGTGACTCTATTTCTTTTTCTTCTTTGAGAAAATAAAAGCAGCTTTATGTTCCTGTTGATAAAAAATAACAGGCTCCTGTTATTAAACTGGGGAAATGCCAAAAGTATCATGAAGAAAATAAAAGGTATCCAGAATCCCCTTGCTATTAAAATTTTGCTGTATTTTATTCTAGTTGTATTCTTACATATATGTATATTTAAACAGATTGATGTTATACTATACATTCGCAAAATGATTTTTTTCTGTTACTGGATTGGGAGCATTTCCTGTCATTAGAGTTGTTGGAGGATTTAACTTGAAATGGCCTTGAGAATAGGTCATTTTATAGATTTATGAATTGGACCCATCCCCTGTTGTTAGAAGCGTGGGTTGTTCCCTTTTAGTTTTGTATGTAGGCAGTGCTGAGCTGAATATCCTTACACATGGAAAGTCTGTGGAAACCTCTGGTTATTTTATTTGGGGTGGAAACACAGGGTGAAAGTCTATGCTTTTTTTATATTTTTGAGACGGAGTCTCGCTCTGCTGCCTAGGCTGGAGTGCCGTGGCGCGATCTCAGCTCGCTGCAACCTCCGCCTCCCGGGTTCAAGCTCTTCTACTGCCTCAGCCTCCACAGTAGCTGGGATTACAGGTGTCTGCCACCATGCCCAGCTGATTTTTGTATTTTTAGTAGAGATGGGGTTTTACCATGTTGGCAAAGCTGATCTCGAGCTCCTGACTTGAGGTGATCTGCCCACCTTGGCCTCCCAAAGTGCTGGTATTATAGGCGTGAGCCGCTGAGCCCAGCCAAGTCTATCCTTTTTTTTAACCCCCTGAATGCCTTAATGGTGCCAGCTGCCTGGCACCATTAGCAGAGAGGACAGGTGCAGCCACACCTTTCCCATTGCTTTTGTTTGTTTGTTTTGAGATGGAATTTCGCTGTGTCACCCAGGCTGGAGTGCAGTGGCATGATCTCAGCCCACTGCAACCTCCACCTTCAGGTTCAAGTGATTCTCCTGCCTCAGCCTCCCAAGTAGCTGGGATGACAGGTGCATGCTACCACACCCGGCTAATTTTTGTATTTTTAGTAGAGATGGGGTTTCACCATGTTGGCCAGGCTTGTCTCAAACTCCTGTCCTCAGGTGATCCACCCACCTTGGCCTGGCAAAGTGCTGGGATTACAGGTGTGAGCCACCGTGCCTGGCCCCCAACATTTTTTATTCTCATTTTTAAAAAATGTTTTTCAATTTGCTGGGCAAAATAACATCTCCTTATTGCTTTAATTTGCGTTATTTGCTTACCGGTGAAGTGAACATTTTGCGTGTGTTTAAACCTGAGAGAGCCGTGTTCCTGGGCAGAGGCTTACTGAGGTCTCAGTTTTCATGCAAGTGAAAACTGTCCTGCTGTTGATGAGTCGGTGCATGTCCTGTGTGCCACAGTTCACTGCATGTTTAACTTGTCTCTTAGAGTTGAGTCACTGGGGTGTCACCTTTCTCACCATTATCAGTGTCCAGGAGCCAGGTGCCAGCTCTTATGGGCACTGTGGTCTGGCTTTCTGGTGCCAAGCCAACTGCAAGTTTCACATAAGGCAGCCTCACCGAGAGGTCTGCCTTAGGTGCTCCCTGGAGAGCCCCCACAGGGTCATCCTACTCTGGCCTCAAAAACCAGATCTTTCTGAAAATGTTCCACTCATCCAGTTACTCTATCCATGAACTCAAAGGGAACCCTTTTTGCTGAACAACGTAAGACAGTGGACAGATAGCCCCAGGGGGACCCAGGAGGGGATTTGGTTTGAAGAGGACAGTATCACCAGTAGGTACAGCAGGCAAGTTCCAGCCGACTCAGTTACCGAAAGTGTTAAGCCCTTTAAGCCAAGTGGCTGTGTGGTTCCTACTGTCCTAGCATCTTGTGGTCTGGAACACAGTTTGCAGGGATGAGGTGCTTGCCCAGCCTTATCAACCTTCGGGTTGGTGCGGGCTGTGAAAATGCATCAGGGCCAGGCGTGGTGGCTCAAGCCTGTAATCCCAGCACTTTGGGAGGCCGAGGCGGGCGGATCGCCTGAAGTCAGGAGTTCAAGACCAGCCTGGCCAAGATGGTGAAACCCCATCTCTACTAAAAATACAAAAAACTAGCCGGGTACAGTGGCACACGACTGTAATCCCAGCTACTTGGGAGGCTGAGGCAGGAGAATCGCTTGAACCTGGGAGTCGGAGGTTGCAGTGAGCTGAGATCATGCTACTGCACTCCAGCCTGGGCGACTGAGTAAGATTCTGTCTCAAAAAATAAACAAACAAACAAACAAACCAACCAACCAACAAAAGCCTCAGGACCTCCAGCCTGCTGCTGTCAGCCGCACCCTGCGTAGGAGACTAGGAGGGTCTCAGTGGGGCTGTGGGAGTGAGTGAGCCAAGGAATGCACATTCCTAAGGGTCATCCAGGGACGGGCCCAAATCACTGGACTTTGTTTTTGTTTTCAGCAAATACCCCTCGGTGACTTCAGCTGGCAAAGCATATCCGGATTGCCTTCAGCCAAGGCAGGGCCCAGAATGCACATTCTCAGGGTTTCTTTCCGAGATTGGGTTGTTGTGATCTTGGTCAAATCCCTGGTAGCCTCCTGCTATGCAGGAGGGAGGGAGCGGCTACTCTGCCCCCATCTGCGGGAGTGGTGCTAGGAGGGGAGAGGAGTCCTGGAGAGGCGCTGCAATGTTCTTCCCTCCTCTGCTAGGCACAGCGGGAGTAGTGATGGACAGAGTTCAGGATGCCGAGGCCACAGGTCTCAGTTTAACCCCAGCTGAATTGGACAGCTTTGCTTATCAATTCACAGAAACAGAAACCAATGTCATCTGGAGTAAGCAAATAGGAGAGTTACCCTTAAAGACACAGGTTTGGCCAGGAACCCTTGGTGGTCAACAGTCAAGCCCCAGGAAGTCGTGGGAGCAGAACTGGGTCACAGGAAACACAGCACCCCCTTTCCTCGCTGATATGCTTGTCTCTGCTTCTCATACTGTTTTTTCTTTCTTTCTTTGTTCCTCTTTTCTTTTCTTCTTTCTTCTTTTCTTTTTTCTTTCTTACTTTATTTCCTTTCGTTTCTTTTCCCCTCCCTCCCTCTCTCTCTTTTCTTTCTCTCTCTCCTTCTTTCTTTTCTTTTTCTTTCTTTCTTCTTTTTCTTCCTTTTCCCCCTTCCCCTTCCTTCCTTCCTTCCTTCCTTCCTTCCTTCTCTTTCCCCCTCCCTTTCCCTCGCCTCCCCTCCCCCTCTCCTCTGTCTTTTGACAGAGTCTCGCACTGTTGCCCAGGCTGGAGTACAGTGGCACAATCTCGGCTCACTGTAAGCTCTGCCTCTCAGGTTCAAGCGATTCTCGTGCCTCAACCTCCTGAGTAGCTGGGATTACAGGTGTGTACACTACCACACCCAGCTTTTTTTTGTATTTTTAGTAGAGAAGGGGTTTTGCCACATTGGCCAGGCTGGTCTCAAACTCCTGGCCTCAAGTAAACTATCCCCCTTAGCCTCCCAAAGTGCTGGGATTACAGGCGTGAGCCACTGTGCCCAGCCTCATGCTGTTTTCTTAGTTTTCTCTCTGTGTATTGATGGGCTTTCTCTGTTTTCCTATCCATGTGGCAAAAAATATGTACTGTGGTTACCATGGGTCTGGGGCAGGGCTGGGCAGGCCACCCCCAGGTGTCCATGACTGTCTGTGCTTCCAATGAGCTGTCTGATGGCAGATAAGTCCCCTGATGTTCCTGGTCCTCAGTGTCCCCTAGTCAAATGTAGGTGATAGCGTCTCTCCTTTGACCTCAAATAATAGTCATATAAAGAAGTTTTTGAGCGATTTCCTCCATCACCACATATAGAAGCTGTTATTATTTTGTCTTTGTTTAAAGCATAGAAATGTGGCCAAATAGACCAGATAGGTATACAGACTTACAAAACCCACTGAACTAAGGAATTGCCTGTCAAATCCCAAACGTGTGACAACCCACGCAGACAGCAGGATCTGGGAAAGCACGTCCTCCCCGCGGCTCTCGGCCGGCTCTCGCACTTCGGAGGCTGCCAATCAAGAGTCCCCTGGCGTCCCATCTTCTCCATCCTCCCAGCTGGATATCTGGTAAATGTCAAGGTCAGGTAGTCAGGACCTTGAGGGAGCTGTGGGCCATTCAAGATGAAGGGGCAGCTTCTCAAAGGCCAATAGAAAGCGAACAGACAAGGACCGTGGTCCCAATCCCGGCTCCAGCGTTAGCTCCCAGTGGGATCTAAGAGTCACGTGCTTCTCTCGGCTTCACCCTTCTCATCTCCCAGAGAGTGGATTTTCCCAGATAAGGAGTGAAGGAGTGAGACCCCAGATGCCCCTGGGTCAGCTGGGTGAGGTTAGCAGGAGAAGCAGCCGGTTTGGAGTCAGCAGAGAATATAGGTATATAAACAATTCAGAGTGGGCCGGGCGCGGTGGCTCACACCTGTAATCCCAGCACTTTGGGAGGCTGAGGCGGGCAGATCACCTGAGGTCAGGAGATCGAGACCAGCCTGGCTAACATGGTGAAACCCCATCTCTACTAAAAATACAAAAAAAAAAAAAAAAAAAAAAAAAAATTAGCCAGGCGTGGTGGCAGGCGTCTGTAGTCCCAGCTACTTGGGAGACTGAGGCAGGAGAATGGTGTGAACCCAGGAGGCGGAGCTTGCAGTGAGCCGAGATCACGCCAGTGCACTCCAGCCTGGGCGACAGAGCGAGGCTGTCTCAAAAACAAACAAACAAACAAACAAACAAACAAACAATTTAGAGTGCTGGCTGAACTCCAAAACATGTTCCTCCCACTGTGGTAGATCCCTGCTCTAGGTGACCAAGAAGGCCGCTTTTCGGTCTGATGTAAGCTGAGCTGGGTCCTCTTGTGCAAGCCTCCTGCAGGGCACAGGATGAAAGAGTCTGAGGCTCCCAGCAAAGGTCCCCTGGGTGGGTTCCTGTGGCAATGTCCCACCACCCCAGGACATCTCTTTCAAATCAGGAGGTGCAAGAGTATGTTCCTGTCTTAATATGAAAAAATACCTTCCTCCTTGAGTTATTGGAAAGAATAGCATTGCTTTTTCATAAGACCTCAATGAGATGATGTGTGCTTTTAGATGTTACCGTCATAAGTGATCATCTACATCAGAAGTGAAAGTTGAAGGTGGTCGCCTGGAGGGGGCAGAGGGCTTAGAGCCGAGGGTCAGGACATCCTTGTTGACTTGACAGGTCACCTAACTTCCCTGGGTTTTTGTTCCCTTGCTTGTCATCCTGAGGTTTGTCAAGAGGATCGAGGAAACACAGATGTGAAGGATCTTTAGAAGAGAATGGAGGAGTGCTTGCAAATGAGGAGGGCTCATGTTAGGTCAGTAAAATGACAGTGGTTTATAGACCGTTCCTCATCTCCCCTTCCAAGTCACATGGCAAGCCACAGAATAACAACAGGGCAGCCAGACAAGGAGAGAGGGTGATGGTCCAGGCCACAAGAACTGCTTGCTGATGAGAAACCCCGGCTCCAGCGTTCATTTGTGTGTGAGGAGGCGGTGAGGGGGTGAGGAACCCTCTTGGCCAGTGCCTGGGAGTAGCAAGGCTGGGGAAGCAAGTGGGGGCAGGTCTGGGAGCCCTGAGGTCAGGGGAAAGAAGTAAGTTCCCTAGAAAACTGACCAGAGGGATAGACAGCCTAGTGTCAATAGTGATTTTCTCTGGCTGAAAAGGTGGTTTTATTTTATTTTAAAAAATAATCAATAGACTTTGGCTGGGTACGGTGGCTCACACCTATAATCCCAGCACTTTGGGAGGCTGAGGCGGGCAGATCACCTGAGGTCAGGAGATCGAGAGCAGCCTGGCTAACACGGTGAAACCGCGTCTCTACTAAAAATACAAAAAAAAAAAAAAAAATTAGCTGGGCGTGGCAGCATTCACCTGTAGTTCCAGCTGTTGGGGAGGTTGAGGTGGCAGAATGGTGTGAACCCGGGAGGCAGAGCTTGCAGTGAGCTGAGATTGCGCCACTGCACTCCAGCCTGGGTAACAGAGCAAGACTCTGTCTCAAAATACATAAATAAATAAATATAAAAATTAGCCAGGCATGGTGGTGGGTGCCTATAGTCCCAGCTACTCGGGAGGCTGAGGCAGAAGAATGGCATGAACCCGGGAGGTGGAGCTTGCAGTGAGCCAAGATCGTGCCACTGCATTCCAGCCTGGGTGACAGAGCGAGACTCTGTCTCAAAAAACAAACAAAAACAAAAATGAGCCAGGCATGGTGGCGCACACCTGTAATCCCAGCTGCTAGGGAGGCTGAGGCAGGACAATTGCTTGAACCCGGGAGTTGGAAGTTGCAGTGAGCCAAGATCGTGCCACTGCACTCCAGACTGGGCAACAGAGCGAGACTCCGTCTCAAAATAAACACACAGAACAACCAAAAAACCCCAAAAAAAGCCAAAAATTAGCTGGGCATGGTGGCGCACACTTGTAATCCCAGCTGGTAGGGAGGCTGAGGCAGGAGAATTGCTTGAACCCAGTAGTTGAAGTTGGAGTGAGCCAAGATCACACTACTGCACCTCAGTCTGGGCAACAGAGTGAGATTCCATTTCTAAATAAATAAATAATAGACTTTGTTAAGAGCAATTTGAGGTTTATGGAAAATTAAGCAGACAGTAAAGATTTCTCTTTACTCCTGACCCTGCAGTTTCCCCTATTTTAACATCTTACATTAATATGTCACCTCTGTACCGTAAATACCTAAGTACTATCTATAGTATATATACTCTATATATATGCTGTATATATTCATATATATATTAGTATGCCACATACTATTTAGTATATACTAATACATATGCGTATATATATTAGTATGCCACATCCGTACCATATATATTGCCTAAACCAATGTGACCGTGATTATTCACTGAAGCCCACAGCAAGTTTACATGAGGGTCCACTCTGTGTTGCATATTCCATGGGTTTTGACAAGTGGATTATGTCATGTCATCCTTCACGATCATAGAATCACACAGAATAGTTTTACTGCCCCTAAAATTCTCTGTGCCCTGCTCATTCATTCCTCTCCCCTCCCTCCTCAACCCCTGGTGACCACTGATCTTTTCGCTGCCTCTAGCTTTGCCTTTTCCAGAATGTCGTATCATTTAAAATTTCTCTTTCGTATGCCTTCTGGCGTTCACTTTATAACCTTTTATTTTAGTATAACACCGTAAACCAAAAGGTATCTGAGACAGGTCTCAGTGAATTTAGAAAGTGTATTTTAGCAAGGTTCAGGATGTGTCTGTGACACAGCCTCAGGATGTCCTGATGACATGGGCCTAAGGTGGTTGGGGCACAGGTTGATTTTATACATTTTAGGAAGACATGCGATATCAGTCAATATATGTTAGATGTACACTGGTTCGGTCCGAAAAGGTGGGACAATTTGAAGTGGGGAGGGGGCCTCCAGGTCCTAGGTAAGTAAGAGACAAACAGTTTCATTCTTTCAAGTTTCTGCTTAGTCTTTTGCTGAATGCACGATTTATAGGAATAGTCACTTATGCCACAGTCTGTCTGAGTGAAAAGAGTAGGTTAAAGGAAGCAATCATATGGGCATTTGTCTCATATGAGCAGAGAGATGACTCTGAGCTCTGCCTGCCCTTTGTCCACAGAGAATTTCCTTGTGGGCAAATTGTGAGGGAGGTATGTCTTTTTTCTTTTCTTTTTAAATCTTGTAGATTTTTTTTTTTTTTCCCGAGACAGAGTCTCACTCTGTCGCCCAGGCTGGAGTGCAGTGGCATGATCTCAGCTCACTGCAACCTCTGCTTCCTGGGTTCAAGTGATTCTCCTGCTTCAGCTTCCCAAGTAGCTGGGATTATAGACGTGTGCTACCACGCCTGGCTAATTTTTGTATTTTTAGTAGAGACGGGGTTTCTCCGTGCTGGCCAGGCTGATCTCCCAACTCCCGCCCTCAGGTGATCCGCCTGCTTCGGCCTCCCAAAGTGCTGGGATTGCAGACATGAGCCACCAAGCCCGGTCAATCTTTTTTTTTTTTTTTGAGACGGAGTCTCGCTCTGTCGCCCAGGCTGGAGTGCAGTGGCCAGATCTCAGCTCACTGCAAGCTCCGCCTCCCGGGTTTACGCCATTCTCTCGCCTCAGCCTCCCGAGTAGCTGGGACTACAGGCGCCCGCCATCTCGCCCGGCTAATTTTGTATTTTTTTAGTAGAGACGGGGTTTCACCGTGTTAGCCAGGATGGTCTCGATCTCCTGAGCCCGGTCAATCTTTGTAGCTATCTTCTTTTTTTTTTTTTTTTTTTTGAGACGGAGTCTCGCTCTGTCGCCCAGGCTGGAGTGCAGTGGCCGGATCTCAGCTCACTGCAAGCTCCGCCTCCCGGGTTTATGCCATTCTCCTGCCTCAGTCTCCCGAGTAGCTGGGACTACAGGCGCCCGCCACCTCGCCTGGCTAATTTTTTGTATTTTTTAGTAGAGACGGGGTTTCACCGTGTTAGCCAGGATGGTCTCGATTTCCTGACCTCGTGATCCGCCCGTCTCGGCCTCCCAAAGTGCTGGGATTACAGGCTTGAGCCACCGCGCCCGGCCTGTAGCTATCTTCTTTAGGAACACAATGGGAGGCAGGTTCGCCCTACACAGTTCCCGGCTTGACTGTTCCCTTTGGCTTAGTAATTTGGGTGAGATTTATTTTCCTTTCACAATACACATAGAGAAAGCGTGCATACCTGCTGCGAGCAACCTCCCGTGGGTCACACTGTGGTCTGGAAGGCCGCACACAGCTCCAGTCCTGCTGCCTCTCTGCCTTACGTAACTGCCTGCTCCCCTTATCTCTTCAGGCTGGGGCTGTAAGACCACCCCTCCCACTGGCCTGAGCCCTGGGGTACCGCAGTATCCCTGTTGACTTTCTAAATCCAGTACATACCTTTGTAACCAACCCCTTTGTTAGACTCTTCAAATAATCCTGTTTGAGTGGGCCATGCCGGGATCCTGACACAGGAAGCAAATTCTTGTAGATTTCTGAGCAAGGAGCAATGGAAAAGGATGCTCTGGGTTGAATTGTGTCTCCTTGTCACTCCTAAGTTCATACATGGAAGTCTTAACCCTAAATACTTCAGAATGTGACCTTGTTTAGAAATAGGATCTTCCGGCCAGGCGCGGTAGCTCATGCCTGTGATCTCAGCACTTTGGGAGGCCGGGACGGGTGGATCACTTGAGGTCAGGAGTTGGAGACCAGCCTGGCCAACATGTTAAAACCCCATCTCTACTAAACGTACAAAAAGTAGCCGAGTGTGGTGGCGGGCACCTGTAATCCCGGCTACTTGGGAGGTGGAGGCAGGACAATTGCTTGAACTTGCGAGGCGGAGGTTGCATAGTGAGCTGAGATCATGCCAGTGCACTCCAGCCTGGGCGACAGAGTGAGACTAGTGAGACTCTGTCTCAAACAAACAAACAAAAAACGCAATAGGATCATCGTTGCAGATGTTAGCCTGAACTCAGTATCTCAGTATGACTGGTGTCCTCATGAAAAGGGGGGATTTGGACAGACATAGCGACAGACACGCACACCGGGAGAATGCCCTGTGAAGAGGAAGGCAGAGGTGGAGGTGTTGTACCTACAAACTAAGGAAAGCCGGAGATTCCCAGCAAACCACTGGAGCCAGTGGGGAGGCGGGGAACAGATTCTTCCTACAGCCCTTGGAGGGAACCAGCGCTGCCGATGCCTTCATCTCAGATGTTCAACCTGCAGAATTCTGAGACAAGCATTTCTGTTGTATAAGCCACCCAGTTGGTGGTATTGTATTGCAGCCACCCCAGGAAACACCTGCAGGGTGTAATGCTAACAGCTCACTTGTCAGAGGCAGGCAGTGGTTTACAGCCTCCAGAATGGGTCCAGCCCTCAGGTTTTGTTTGTTTGTTTGTTTGTTTTTTGAGACAGAGTCTTGCTTCGTCACCCAAGCTGGAGTGCAGTGGCACAATTTTGGCTCACTGCATCCTCCGCCTCCCAGGTTCAAGGGATTCTCCTGCCTTAGCCTTCCGAATAGCTGAGACTATAGGCGCGCGCCACCACACCTGGCTAATGTTTGTATTTTTAGTAGAGACATGGTTTCACCATGTTCAGGCTGGTCTTGAACTCCTGACCTTGTGATCTGCCCACCTCGGCCTCCCAAAATGCTGAGATTACATGTGTGAGCCACCATGCCTGGCCTCTCAGCCCTCAGATTTTATAATATCCAAATAAGTTGCTTTCCTTGGTTTGCATGTGGGGAAATAAGCACTAATACACAAACTGGGCTCTTTTTTTTTTTTTTGGTTGGGGGTCCTTTCCGCTTCCTGCCCTGGAGCAGGCTCCTCCCCTGGTTTCATTTTGTCAATTATCTGCTCGATTCCAGGCGCTGAGCTGAAAACTCTCGGGCTGCGCGGCCTGATAGAAATAGAATGCAAGCTGCAGAGATAATTTCAGATGTTCCAGCAGCCATATTTAAAACAGAAGAATGAGCAGATGAAATGAACTTGGATAATGTATTTAATCCAGCATATCCAAAATGTCTTTGTGTGTATGTGTGTGATGGAGTTTTGCACTCTTGTTGCCCAGGCTGGAATGCAATGGTGCAATCTCATCTCATGGCAACCTCTGCCTCCAGGCTTCAAGCAATTCTCCTGCCTCAGCCTCCTAAGTAGCTGGGATTGCAGGCAAGTGCCACCACACCCAGCTAATTTTGTAGTTTTAGTAGAGACGGGATTTCTCTGTGTTGGTCAGACTGGTCTCAGGTGATCTGCCCTCCTCGGCCTCCCAAAGTGCTGGGATTACAGGCATCAGCCACTGTGCTCGGCCCAAAATGTCATTTCAACTTGTAATCAATAGAAAAATTAATCATGAGCTATTTTTCCTTTTTTTTTGTATGAAGTCTTCAGAATTGCTCCAGTTTATGTGGAGCGATTCGCCCAGAGAGGAAGCCAAGGTGGTCACCAGCAAGAAGTGGCAGAGCTGAGGTGTGACTCCAGGATCTTTGTTGCTAACCATTTTGTGGCCCCTGAAATCTCACGTCAGAACTAGAGTCTCTTAGCCATGAGCTCCCACGCTTGCTTCAGGCTAAGAACCAAACTCAGTGAGTCTTCCTGAGTCAGAACCTTGACTTGGAGGGAGGTAAACCAAAGGTAACTTGACCATATTAGTGGAAACCAGAGTGGATTAAACACGTGTTAAAAACAAATTTGACTTCTACCTTCTCCTATGAGAGCTTTTTCTGGAGCAGTGACCCCTCCCTGCTTGTCAGGTATCAAGTCATGTTCCTCCTCGGCTCAGAGCTCTCCAGGGGCTCCCGTATCGTGAAGAGCAGAAGTAAAAGTCCTTCCAGCGGCTCACAAGGCCTCCTGTGATCTGTCCTCCTCCTAGAGTTCCTTTCTGATCACATTTCTTGCTCTTCTCCCTTCATTCACGCTGGCCTGGGCACCCCAGATTTCTTGTCATTCCTGAAGCTCATCAGGTACTTCCTTACTTCAGGGCCTTTGCACCTGCTACTTCCTCTGCCAGGATGACCTCCCTCTGGGTGTCAGCATGACTTGGCCCCTCCCTCCTCTCAGACCCTTTCTCAAATGCCACCTTATCCCTGAGCCGCAGCTGCATTGAACCCCGTACCCCACTGCCTCTGGCTCTCCTTCCCTGTCCCCCTGCTCCTCCTCTTCCTGTTGCACCAGTCCCTATGGGTTATATTAAACATTTTACTCATTTACCCATCATCTGTTTGTTTCACTCAGTTATAGCCACAAGAGCATGGCCTTGTCTGTTCAGTGTTTTAGCCACAGTGCTAGGACCGCGCTTACAGGTAATAGGTGTTCCATACGTACGTGTTGAAGGGATGAATGACATGGTGGGTGGATGCTGAGCCAAGGCAAAGGGAGGAGAAACGGAGAGGAATAGGCCTCTAGAACTGTCCCTTGCTGAGAGAAGCCAGTATGGTCAACTGGTTCTTGCTGGAGTGTTAGCAACTTGAGGCTTAACCAGAGATAAATGCAGTAAAGACAGAAGGGGGCTGAGCGAGGTGGCTCACGCCTGTAATCCCAGCACTTGGGAGCCTGAGGCAGGAGGATTGCTTGAGCCCAGGAGTTTGAGACCAGCCTGGGAAACATAGTGAAACCCCATCTCTACAAAAAAAAATTTTTTTTAAATAGCTAGGTTTGGTGGCACACATGTGTAGTCCCAGCTACTTGGGAAGCTGAGGCAAGAGGATCACTTGAGGCCAGGATTGTTTGAGGTTGCAGTGAGCTAGGATCTTGCCGCTGCACCCCAGCCGGGGTGACAGAACAAGACTCTCTGTTTCTCTTTCTCTCTCTCCATTATATATATATATAATATATATATAATATATAATATATGTATATAATATATGTATATATAATCATATGTAATTTATACATGTATAATATATAGATATATTGTATATAATGTATATATTATATGTTATGTATAATATGTAATATATAATCTATATTATATATAATATTATATATCTGATAAGTGCTGCTGATCATTGAGGCATGAGTTTGTATAGACTCTCAGACATGGTGATGCTTGGATGGGGTGTTCAGAGAGTAGGAAGGTTGAGGCCCCCAGACCCCTTCTAATCACAATTTGTAAGCCGTTACCTGGGTTTCCTGTTCATTAGAAAATGTCAGACACTCTTTGTATTCGGAGAGTAAGACTGTGCTGATATAGGAAAATTGATGTTCAACTCTCAAGAGTAGAGACTTGGAAGAACATAACGCCTGTCTACAGGCACCTGAGGGGCTGTCACTGAACACCGGAGACTTGTTCTGACCTCAGAAGATGGGCCCATGATTGGGAGCTATAGGGAAACAGAATTCGATGTACCATAATGAGAACTGTCTAACCGCATTAGGGCTCTGAAAATGGGCTGCCTTTGGGAGGTAATGAGGTTGCCATCACTAGGGGCATTCGAGCAGAGTCCAGATAACCACTTTTTAGTGGTGCTGCAAGGAGCATCAGGTATCAGGTGGGATTTCTGCCCAGGGTGCTTGAGTCCTGTGATTCTTTCTGGGGTTCCTATTCTGGTTCTGCTGGCCAAAGGAGTAGGTCTTGAAGGAGGGTCCAGGGTGCTTATACACCAATGACTGTGCCTCCTTTGATATCCAGAGCAGTCACTCCTCTTCCCTCCCTCCCCGTCTCCACCACGTTCCTTTCTGAACCTAAATAGACAGAGCCCTTAAGCCTGCAGCAGAGGACATGCAAAGCTCCCAGCCTCTTGCACGTCTCAGGTCTCATTCTGCTCACACCGGATCCTTGTCAGAAATTGGATCACCCACCAGCAACCAGAATCGGCTTCTAAATATGTATCACGTACATCTAGTTTATGTTCAGCTCCCCTTGAGCCAGAATACTGACCTTCTACAGCTCTTCCTGTGGGCCCGTGCAGCAGCTCTTCCTGTGGGCCCGTGCAGCAGCTCTTCCTGTGGGCCCGTGCAGCAGCTCTTCCTGTGGGCCCGTGCAGCAGCTCTTCCTGTGGGCCCGTGCAGCAGCTCTTCCTGCGGGCCCGTGCAGCAGCTCTTCCTGTGGGCCCGTGCAGCAGCTCTTCCTGTGGGCCCGTGCAGCAGCTCTTCCTGTGGGCCCGTGGAGCAGCTCTTCCTGTGGGCCCGTGCAGCAGCTCTTCCTAGGGGCCCGTGCAGCCTGGGCTCCCAGACACGCTGGGGCTGTCCCACCGTGTATGTCACCAGCTCATCCTCATTCTTTCCTTCATGAATATTTGTCTTGCTTCTGCTCCATGCTCCAGAGAGACTAGTTCCAGGATCTTTGTCCCTGATCCTTCTGTGATCTCAAATCACATAGCAGAAACTTGTATCCCCACCCCCTTGTGTCCATGGCTCCTGCTTTAGGCTGAGAGCCAAACTTAGCCTCCCCGCTTCAGAACCTGGCCTCGTAGGGGCTAAACCAAAGGTGACCCGAACATATAAGCAGAAACCAGAGCAGAGCAAACACCTGCCGAAAGCAAATTTAAGTCCAGCTGCCTAGGACATAGCGAGGCTGACCATGGCTCTGCCCTTGTGGAGCCAACGTTCCAGAAGACACATGCGTAGACTGGAGGGTCACGTAACCTGCCTTTCTTCATTTTCAGGTAGGAAACCACAGCTCAGAGAGACCAAGTGACTTGCACAAAGTCACACAGCGAACTAGCGAGAAGCCGAGGCAAGAGCCAAGTCCCCCAGTTCCTGGTTCAGCACTGCTCCCCTCATATTGCATGGCACCCCTTAGAGGGGGATAGATACATCACAGTGGCTAGGAACACAGACTTTTGATTTCGATCCACCATCATTTAAATTCAGTGCCTTTATTTACCAGCTGTGTGAGCCTGGGCAAACTGCTTCACTGCTATGTGCTTCAGTTTTCTTATGTATAAAAAGTGGACGAAAATAGTCACAAGGCCAGGCACAGTGGCTCACGCCTGTAATCCCAGCACTTTGGGAGGCCGAGGTGGGCAGATTACGAGGTCAGGAGATCGAGACCATCCTGGCTAACACAGTGAAACCCTGTCTCTACTAAAAATATAAAAAAATTAGCCGCGTATAGTGGCTAGCGCCTATAGTCCCAGCTACTTGGGAGGCTGAGGCAGGAGAATGGCGTGAACCCGGGAGGCAGAGCTTGCAGTGAGCCGAGATGGCGCCACTGCACTCCAGCCTGGGCGACAGAGCGAGACTCCATCTCAAAAAAAAAAAAAATTCACAAATCTACCATGAGGGCCAGAGACAGAATCCCTATAAAAAGCCTACCACGTTATACAGCAAGGAAGAAATGAAAAATGAATAAATAAATAAATAAAGTCTAGCACAGTGCCTGGCACACAGAGCATGTCAATGCCACTGTTATGGTCACTGCAGTCAGTCAGCGTTAACACTCAAAGGACCCAGTTCCTGAGGCTCACACTGAGCCACAGATGTGTCTCAGTGACGAACTGCTGAACATGGGTGGAACTGAGAGTGCGGACACCTGGCTCGCGGGCTCAGCTCTGCCACTGACTCACTGTGTGACCTAGGGGAATGTGTGAGTTTCTTATTACTGCTGGAACAAACTACCATGTTGTAGGGCTTATAATGACACAGATCTGTTATCTTCCAGTTCTGGAGGTCAGATGTCCAAAATGCGTCTTTTTTTTTTTTTGAGATGGAGTCTCCCTCTGTTGCTCAGGCTGGAGTGCAGTGGCGCCATCTCGGCTCACTGCAACCTCTGCCTCCTGGGCTCAAGTGATTCTCCTGCCTCAGCTTCCTGATTAGCTGGGATTACAGGAGCGTGCCACCACGCCTAGCTAATTTTTGTATTTTTAGTAGATACGGGGTTTCACCATGTTGGGCAGGCTAGTCTCAAAGTCCTGACCTTGTGGTCCACCCACCTCAGCCTCCCAAAGTGCAGGGGTTACAGGCGTGAGCCACCGGGCCCAGCCCAAAATGTGTTTTATAGGCCAAAATCACGATGTCTATGTCCTTTTGCCTTTCCAGGTTGCAGGGCGCCCGCACCCCCCGGCTCTCGGGCACCTCCCCGTGACCTCTCTTTGCATCGGCATATCTCTCTCTCCCACTCTGATCCTCTTGCCTCCCGCTTATAAGGACCCTCGTGATTCTATCAGGACTGCCCACAAATCCAGGATAATCCCCCAATCCCAAGAACCTTAATCTAATCATATCGGCAAAACCTCTTCCGCCTTACAAGGCAGCATATTCACAGAGTCTGAGGATGAGCCTGTGGACGACTTAGAGGGTCGGTGTGTATCTCCTCCAGGGAAGTAACCTCACTGCTGTGTCCCCACCATGACAGTAGAAGGTCAGATAATGGCGAAGTCTCCTCCATCTGTGTAGGCTCATTTCTCATGAAACCTCCCCTCGTCCACCCCAAACGCCCCACCTCGAGGTCACTTCCCCTACCACAACTCTGGCCCTGGTGACAGCAGTTGCTGCAGTATTGAACCCCGCTGAAGACCACCAGGTGCAGATATCTGCTGCTGGGAACCTAGGTCTACCATGGCCCTTGCTGTTAGAAAAATTATAAATACAAAAACAAAACAAAAAAAAAAGCAACTTGATTTCCGACTTGCCAGGAAAATCAGAATTACTTTTTTTTTTTTTTTTGAAACGGAGTCTCGCTCTGTCGCCCAGGCTGGAGTGCAGTGGCCGGATCTCGGCTCACTGCAAGCTCCGCCTCCTGGGTTTACGCCATTCTCCTGCCTCAGCCTCCCGAGTAGCTGGAACTACAGGTGCCTGCCACCTCGCCCGGCTAGTCTTTTTGTATTTTTTAGTAGAGATGGGGTTTCACTGTGTTAGCCAGGATGGTCTGAATCTCCTGACCTCGTGATCCGCCCGTCTCGGCCTCCCAAAGTGCTGGGATTACGGGCTTGAGCCACTGCACCCGGCCCAGAATTCCTTTTACTGGTAAATTGTTTTGCAGCTATTTGAAGCATAGAGAGCACTTCGTGAGCTGAGGGTGAGATGCCTGCATTCACAGGAAGATATCTGTGGAATAACTCACACACAGCACAGAGACAGAGGGAGAATCCCCATCCCAGGGACAGCGTGGCTCCCAGGGAACTCTCAAGAGAGACAGGCCTCACGTGGTCAGAGGATAGGCCTGGGTCAGAGGAGAGAGGGGAGTGGCAGAGCAAAGATGCGTTACATCTTTTATGATACAATTGTGAACGCTATGTTATGTTGGCTTGTCTGCACTTTGAGATCTGCTGGGTCTACAGAGGTGCCAGTCAAACAGGTCCTGGATGAGTAAGAGAAGAATTCATAGAGTTTCAGGGCTGGGTAATGGTATGTTTTTTTAAAGTCCCTCCCTCATTTTTTTTTTTTTTTTTGAGATGGAGTCTCGCTCTGTCGGCCAGGTTGGAGTGTAGTGGTGCGATCTCTGCTCACTGCAACCTCCGCCTTTCAGGTTCAAGCGATTCTCCTGCCTCAGCTTCCCGAACAGCTGCGATTACAGGCACCTGCCACCACCACGCCCGGCTAATTTTTGTATTTTTAGTAGAGATGGGGTTTCGCCATGTTGGCCAGGCTGGTCTTGAACTCCTGACTTCGAGTGATCCACCTGCCTCGGCCTCCCAAAGTGCTGGGATTACAAGCATGAGCCACCGCACCCGGCCAAAAGTGCTTTTTTTAAGAATGAAAATTTTCTCTATTTTTTACATTATATTTTTCCTCCAATTAAATGTAAAAACAACATATTGTCTCTCCATGAAATGGATTATTGTACAGCCTTAAAAAGCAAGGGAATTCTGACATGCACTACAACATGGATGAACCTTGAGGACATTATTCTACGTGAAATTAATCACAAAAGGACAAATATTGTATGATTTCACTTCTGTGCAGTACCTAGAGTAGTCAAGCTCATAGAAGATAGAGTAGAATAATATTTGCCTGTGCCTGGGAGGAGGGGGAATGGGGAGTTAGTATTTAATGTGGACAGACTTTCAGTTTGGGAAGATGGAAGGAGTTCTGGAGGTGGATGGTGATGATGATTGCACAACGATGTGAATGTAACAACGCTAGAGAAACTCTCCACCTGAAAATGGCTAAGATTTGGCTGGGCGCTGGGGCTCACGCCTGTAATCCCAGCACTTTAGGAGGCTGAGGCAGGTGGATCACCTGAGGTCAGGAGTTCGAGACCAGCCTGGCCAGCATGATGAAACTCCGTCTCTGCTAAAAATACAAAAATTAGCTGGGCATGGTGGCACACACCTGTAATCTCAGCTACTCTGGAGGCTGAGGCAGGAGAATCACTTGAACCTGGGAGGCAGAGGTTGCAGTGAGCTGAAATGTCACCACTGCACTCCAGCCTGAGTGATAGAGCGAGACTCCATCTAAAAAAAAAAAAAGAAAATAGCTAAGATTTAAATATATCATCTTTGCCATTTTCAATTGGACAGTTTGTTTCTCTAGCATGAAGCTACCTACACATTGTTGTGTTATAAATTTTACCACAATTAAAATTATTTTTGGGGCCAGGCATGGTGGCTCATGCCTATAATCCCAGCACTTTGAGAGGCCGAGGTGGGCAGTTCACAAGGTCAGGAGATCGAGACCATCCTGGTTAACACGGTGAAACCCTGTCTCTACTAAAAATACAAAAAATTAGCTGGGCGTGGTGGCAGGCGCCTGTAGTCCCAGCTACTCGGGAGGCTGAGGCAGGAGAATAGCATGAACCCAGGAGGTGGAGCTTGCAGTGAGCTGAGATTGTGCCACTGCACTCCAGCCTGGGCGACAAAGCAAGACTCTATCTCAAAAAAAAAAAAAAAAAAATTTGTTTTGGCCAACCTGGGCAACATGGCTAAACCCTCTCTCTACAAATAAATACAAAAAATTAGCCAGGAGTGGGGTCACACATGACTGTCATCCCAGTCACTCGGGAGGCTGAGGTGGGAGGATTGCCTGAGCCCAAGAGGTCGAGGCTGCAGTGAGCTGAGATCATGCCACTGCACTCCAGCCTGGGCGACAGAGGAAGACCCTGTCTAAAAAATGAAAAATAAAAATTTTTGAACTGGATTTAAAAAATACCCCAAGGCAGGGCATCTCACACTCAGCACAGCTGCTGTGTGAGTGAGGCTGGCTACTTCCGTGTTGTGGGTGCTGTCTTGTGCAGTATGGGATGTTCCATGGCATCCTTGTCTTCCACCTTCCAGATGCTACTGGCGCCCCACCCAGGGTGACACCAAAAATGTCTCCAGACATCGACAAATCCCCCTGATGGGCAAGATCACCCCCAGTGGAGAACCAATGCCCTGAAGGGTTGTTGGGCAAGGGGGTTAAATGGTAACTGGGAAGTCCTCATTGTAGTTCCTGGTAAATAGCAGGAGTTTCTAGAAATGTTACTTCCCATTAGGATGCCTGCTTGACAGTGTCATGGGAGGGAACACACACCCCTGCATATCCTGAGACACACAACACGTCTCTGCTTCCAGCGTGCCGGTGAGCCCACCATCACAGATGAACTTGGGACAATGGAGACTTTAGAAGGGCAGGCCTGGGAGGGAGCCACAGTGGGTGCCTGACCATCCAGAGGCCGTGTGGAGCTCTGAGCACCATGACAGCCTATGGGAGGTACGAGACTCATGGACCATTCCTGGATTTCCTCACACTGCCTAACCAGAAGGTTCTCTCTAGCCAGATCATCTGTAGTCACCAGACACAGGTTAGTATCCCTAGTACTCAGCCTAGGGCTCAACTCATAGGAAGTGTTTATTTTGGATGATGGAGCGGGTGGGGGTGGGGGTGGACATGGGGAGGTAATAGGAACAGCAGTGGCAGGGATGGTTGAGATGACAGGGGTGATGGTGACATCAGTGGGAATGGTGGAAACTCTTGCTTCCTTCCCAAGAGTATAATTATCTGTAAGGCCGGGCACAGTGGCTCATGCCTATAATCCCAGCACTTTAGGAGGTTGAGGCAGGCAGATCACTTGAGGTCAGGAGTTCAAGACCAGCCTGGCCAACATGGTGAAATCCCGTCTCTACTAAAAATACAAAAATTAGCCAGGCATGGTGGCAGGTGCCTGTAATTCCAGCTACTCAGGAGGTTGAGGCAGGAGAATCGCTTTAACCCGAGAGGCAGAGGTTACGGTGAGCCAAGGTTGCACCAATGCATGCCAGCCTGGGCGACAGAGCGAGACTCTGTCTCAAAAACAAACAAAGAAAATTCTATGATCATCCTCTGCTCGTTTCTTACCAGGGGAAGGATGGATTACAAAAATCACATGAACGGTCAGTCGGTTTTCCTTGCTTATGTGTGTGACTGATGTCAGTGTTTTAAGATGAGGGGTGGGACTCAGGCTAGCGTGTGGCATTCAGACACAGGTCACACCCCTGGTGCAGGGGTCCCTGTTACTGCCCTGCCCCTTCTACAGGACACACTCTGTGGAGCCAGGACAAGCCAGGGTGAGCCCTTGACCCAAAGCTGCAGATGCAGCTTCCTCTTAGCAAAATCAGCTTATTACTCAATCAGATGAAGTGTCTGCGGTGGAGACGAGATGGGAGTTTAATTGGGAATTTTTCCCCTGTGCAACTGTCGATATTTAATGAAAGTGGTGGTGGAGAACACAGGTCAGCACTATCAGAAATTAGAGCTGGTGTTCCTGGCACCCGTGTCCCCAGGAGAGGAACAAAGCCCTGCGGTCCCCTCTCAGCTGCCTCCTTACGAATAACATTTTTCTGCGGCTTGAAGCAGCTGCAGCAGCGACCGTAGCACGTGCAGCTTCCCCAGATGCTCAGGGCGAATTAAGGACCTGGTGCCTGGGCAGAGCACTACACAGGGAGTCAGGAGACCTGTGTTCCAGTCTAGACTCCAAGTGACCTTAGACAAATTGCCCAAGTTCTCTGGGCCTCTCATCTGTAAAATGAGGGAGAGGGGTAGGGAGGGAGGGGAAGTGAGAGATACCAAAGGTGGCTTCAGATTCTCTATGATACTGTGAAACCAAGGCTGCCTGTGGCCTGAAAGGCCAAAAAGCTGCTGTTATTTCCTGGGCCTTTGGGATTGGAGTTCCTGGAAGCTGGCAGGGAGGGCAGGGGAAGGTATTCTACCAGCATAGGCTGGGCTCTCTTAGCCAGGGAGGGGAAGGCAGAAGAGAGTGACGGGGAGTAGTAAGCTCTTGCCAAGAGCAGAGGGACCAATGCCCAGTGGTCCCTGGAGAACCTTCCATGTTGGTCCTTCCTCTAGGCCATGGGAGGAAGAACCTGCCTTCCCTGGAAGTTATAGCTGCAATAATGGCTGCAGGGTATTTTATTGTGTAGATGAGCCACGATTTACTTTCTCAGCCCCGGGAGGTTTCCAGTCTTCTCTCCTAGAAGCAATGCTGCTGTGAACAGCCTTGCCCACGTTCTTCATGATTTCCCCAAGACACATTCCCACAAGTTGAAGTTTGTGGAAATGGGTGGGGTTGGGTGGGTTGGATCCACCATATTTCTCTCCAATTCCCCCTTTGCACGACAGCCTCTCACCTTGGGAAGACTTGCAAAGCTCATGTCATAGTTCCTGGGCAGGCAGTTCACAGAAGGACACATCCAAGTTTCCAGTAAGCACGTAATACAATGTTCAGCTCTCCCGATAATCAGATAAATGCAAACCAAATCAACAATATACCCTTTCATGGCTTATCAGATTGATAAAGATGAAAGAGTGACAAAATCCAGTGTTGGCACAAGTTCAAGGACTCACCCACAACCTTCAACTTGTATCCTAGGGAAATAATTAAGAATGTGTTCGGCCAGGCGCGGTGGCTCATGCCTGTAATCCCAGCACTTTGGGAGGCCGAGGTGGGCGGATCACGAGGTCAGGAGTTCAAGACCAGCCTGGCCAACATGGTAAAACCCCGTCTCTACTAAACATACAAAAATTAGCCAGGCATGGTGGCAAGTGCCTATAATTCCAGCTGCTCAGGAGCTGAGGCAGGAGAATTGCTTGAACCGGGGAGGCGGAGGTTGCAGTGAGCTGAGATCCCACCACCACTGCACTCCAGCCTAGGTGACAGAGCAGGACTCCGTCTCAGAAAAAAGAAAAAAAAGGCCGGGCGCGGTGGCTCAAGCCTGTAATCCCAGCACTTTGGGAGGCCGAGACGGGCGGATCACGAGGTCAGGAGATCGAGACCATCCTGGCTAACACGGTGAAACCCCGTCTCTACTAAAAAATACAAAAAACTAGCCGGGCGACGTGGCGGGCGCCTATAGTCCCAGCTACTCGGGAGGCTGAGGCAGGAGAATGTCGTGAACCCGGAAGGCGGAGCTTGCAGTGAGCTGAGATCCGGCCACTGCACTCCAGCCCGGGCGACAGAGCGAGACTCCGTCTCAAAAAAAGAAAAAAAAAAAGAAAAAAGAAAAAAAATGTGTGCAAGGCTGTTCATAGCAGCATTAGTTCTAAGAGAGAAAACAGCATTAGTTCTAAGAGGAAACATCCTGGGGTTGGGTAAGTAAATCATGGCTCGTCTACACAGTAAAATACCCTGCAGCCATTAAAAATGATATATTTGTTGAATGGAAAGATGTTCCCAGTGTGGTTGTCCGACAGAGTGGTGGAGTATATTTCTACTTGGTAATTTTATGTACATACATACACGCACACCACACACACACACACACACACACACACACACACCACACAGTCTAGAAAGGTATAAGCCAAGTGTTAACTGTTTTTTTTTAAATTCTACCTTCTCTTTGATTATTTTTATTGTCTCAGTATATATGTGAGCTTTGCCTAATAAGTGGAGTTAGGAAAACAAAAAAATATTTTTAATGACAAAAAGTGCTTACCAGAGCCTGTTGTTAATCTGAGTTACGCAGTTCCCAGGAGGCCAGATGAGGGGAAAGGCTCTGAGAGATCCTCTGGCTGCAGGCCTGTTTGTTGGCAAGGGGCTGGTCCGGTGCAAGAGATTAATCTCAATCTAACATCCGCTGTGTCACTGTCTATTTCTGGAGAATGGCAGCTCCTCACCCTCTCCAGCTCAGGTGTCAGCTGCTGGGGAGAAGTCATCACTCAAGGGGAGGGAGTCCAGACAGGTGGTGACAGGCAGGCCACCGAGCCGCCCTGCACAAGGGAGATGCCTATCTCTTCTGAATGTGCCCTGGAAGAGAAGGAAGTCGTGGTTATAAGGGGAGGGCGCTGCGGACCCTGTTCTGCCTAGGCCAGAATGAGATGGAGCCCACTTGGGTTTCAGTGGGTTGGAGGTAGACCCATCACAAGATGAAAGGTAGGAAGTCAACTTCCCACTAGTTGAGCCTGCCCATTGTGGGGAGGTGAGCTGCATGACTCCCGCTGCCTCCCGAAGCCCTCGTGCCACCACGCACGTGGTTTCATAGAACAACAGGACCCAGTTAAATGATCTGTGGCTGTGGGACAAAGGCTGACAGTTAGGACAGGAGCCCAATTCGTTCTTGAATTCCATTGTCCTAGAATCCATCGGTTGGGTGTCTTGAGCATAAACAGAAGCCAACTCTGTCTAATGGAGGGAGGGAAGGAATTTGTTGCAGGGATGTCAGATAGTTCACAGAACTGAAGAGAAGCCTGGAGAGGCAGGCTTAGAAGAGAATGGGGTAGCTCTGCAGGTGGAGAACGCAGAACGAATGGACAGTTTCTCCAGGGCGGGGATGCTGGCTGAACTGAACGGGTTCCAGCCTTCTATTCAGTCAGTCCACCCAAGACTCAGTGTCCTGGGACAGACAGACTCTGGCTCAGTGTGGGTTGGGTACCAACCTCTATGCCAGGAGAGGGCCACACATTTTAAGAAAGTTAGGCTAGGTGCAGTGGCTCACACCTGTAATCCCAGCACTTTAGGAGGTTGAGGCAGGTGGATCCCTTGAGTCCAAGAGTTGAAGACCAGCCTGGGCAACATGGCAAAATCTCGTCTCTACTAAAAATACAAAAATTAGCCCGGTGTGGTGGCGCGTGCCTGTAGCCCCAGTTGCTTGAGAGGCTGAGGTGGGAAGATTGGCTGAACCCAGGAGGTGGAGGTTGCAGTGAGCCATGCCCATGCCGCTGCACTCCAGCCTGGGTGATAGATGAGACCCTGTCTCAAAAACAAAAACAAAAACAAAACAAAACAAAACAAAAATGCTGCACCAAGACATATTTAATGGGTGAGAAGTGATTGCCCCAAAAGAATTTGCCTCAGGAGAGATGAAGGGGGAGAAGCCAGGGGGCAGCAGGTGGCTATGAAATATGTGATACCTGTAGTGGGTTGAACTGCATCCCCTGAAAAGGCTTGTCCAAGTCCTAAGCCTTGGCCAAGCCTCTGAATGTGACCTGTTTCTGGAAAAAGGGTCTTTGCAAATGTAATTAAATGAAGGATCTGGAGATGAGGTCATCCTGGATTGAGGGTAGGACTGTCCCAAATCCAATGGCAGATGTCCTTGTAAGGGAAAGGCAGAGAGAGACTTGCAAATTGGAGACTCAGAGCAGAGGCCGTATGGAGACAGAGGGAGAGGCAGGCATAAGCCAAAGGATGTCAAGAACCACCAGAAGAGTTTGAGACCAGCCTGGCCAACATGTTGAAACCCCATCTCTACTAAAAATACAAAAATTAGCTGGGCGTGGTGGCGAGCACCTGTAATCCCACCTACTCGGGAGGCTGAGGCAGGAGAATCGCTTGAACCCGGGAGGCATAGGTTGCAGTGAGCTGAGATTGCACCACTGCACTCCAGCCTGGGGACAGAGCGAGACTCCATCTCAAAAAAAAAAAAAAAAAAAGAACCACCAGAAGCTGGAGGAGGCCAGGAAGGATTCTCCCTAGAGCCTTTGGAGGGAGCCCAGCCTGGCTGACACCTTGATTTCAGAATCCTGGCCTCCGAAACTATGAGATAATAAATTTGTTTTAAGCCCCCCAGTTTGTGGTAATTTGTAACAGCAGCCCAAAAAACAAACACAGCATTCAACTCTCCTAGAATGACCTTTTAGTGCTCTTTGCCCTGAGTACTCCAGGCTCAGGCCACCAATGGAGGTAGCATGGGCCCCAAACCAGGTTGACAAGACATTGTGCAGCTTTGGCATAATTATAGGACCCTCTGGTTCTTAGTGTCCTGGCAATAACTTGTGCAAGCATTCTTCTTCTTCTTCTTCTTCTTCTCCTTTTTTTTTTTTAAGACAAGGTTTTGCTTTTGTTGCCTAGGCTGGAGTACAATGGCGCAATCTCGGCTCATCACAACCTCTGCCTCTCGGATTCAAGCGATTCTCCTGTCTCAGCCATCTGAGTAGTTGGGATCACAGGCATGCACCATCATGCCTGGCTAATTTTGTATTTTTGGTAGAGACGGGGTTTCTCTATGTTGGTCAGTCTGGTCTTGAACTCCCGACCTCAAGTGATCCGCCTGCGTCAGCCTCCCAAAGTGCTGGGATTCCAGGTGTGAGCCACTGCGCCCGGCCTGTGCAAACATTCTTAAGGCAACAGGAAAGGGTACTGGCTAACTGCATAGGCACTAGGGTGAGATCACCTGATTCTAGATCGTGGCTCTTCCATTCTTAGCTGGATAACCTCAAGCAGGTAACATAACTGTTCAGTTTGCTTATCTGTGAACCAGGATCATCCCAGGACCAGCCGCAGAATCTGTTTCGTAGACTAAAGGCGTGCAGGCAATGCAGAGTGCTTAGAAGAATATTTGGCATGTGGTGAGGCTGCAGGAGAGGTTGGCTGATGCATCCCCACTCTGTTTCCAAAGATCAATGAGAATTGCCGCCTCCCAAGAGAGGAAAGCATGAAAACATACACAGCTTCTCTCTCCTCCAGAGAGCTGCAAGTTACCTGCTGGTGAATTTGGGGGAAAGAACTTTTGTCCCGGAAGGCAGGGGCCTGTGCCGGTCCAGCACCACCGGCCACTGGGTGTCTGTCTGATAGGGGAGCTGGCTTCAGGACTCCTTTGTGGCCACACATCTAAGCCATGTTCTCTGATCCTGTCTTTATTCATATGTTGATTCAAAAATATCATTTACAAGTTCTAGTCCTAGGTATACAGCAGGGAACAAAACAAAATGCTGGACCTCACATAGCCGACATGGGGGTGGGGGAGGAACAGGGAGGCAGAAAATAAATACCTGCGCAGAGAAAACTAAAGAGGGAAGGGGGAGATGGAGGATGACGGGGTGGGGAGAGCACCTGCTTTGAATGGAGGCAAGGAGGCCTCTTTGAGAAGGTGACTGCCTAGAGTCACCTGAAGAAAGGGAAGGAGTGAGCCAGACAGAGCAGGCAGATGCAGAGGCCCTGAGGGTGGCCTCTGCCGGGGTGTTTGAGGAACAGCAAGCAAGGCAGAGTGGAGGGGTTTAGCAGGGGTGATACGGACTGTGGGTTTCATTTTAAGAGAGATGGGGAGCCACTGAGGGTTGTTGAGCAGAAGAATGACTAGAGGTACTTATAATAAATCTCTCTACACACACACGCACGCACGCACGCACACCCGCTCACTCCCTCTCCCCTCTCCTCCCCTCGCCTCCGCACTCCTCCCTGCTCCTCCACTCCCCGCTCCTCTCCTCTCTGTGGTTCTGTTTCTCTGGAGCACCCTAATATGGGCACCCTCCTCATATATCTGGAGTCAGATGCAGGCTCAGTCTGCAACTTCAAAAGTCTGAACAATGCTAACCACACGGTTCTTGAGTACGGTGTGGCCAGGTACTGTGGTGAGAGCTTTTCAGATATTCCCTTGTTTCATGTTCACAGTGTCATCTCCAGGTGGCACTCAGGGTGGCTGGGCCTGGCCCAGGGTCACACAGGCACCAGGTGGTACAGTGGCTCAGCCTGGGGTCCGTCCTACCCCTAACCTGGGCAGCATCTCTCCATTCTGTTTTTCAGGGCATCCAGGAAGCCCTTCTGACAAGGGTTTCCAGAAACTCTGCTTCCTGGATGCCCCGTGGCTTCACCCAGCACTTTGGGAGGCCGAGGCAGGTGGATTACCTGAGGTCAGGAGTTCGAGACCAGCCTGGTCAACATGGTGAAACCCCATCTCTACTAAAAATACAAAAATTAGCTGGGGGTGGTGGCATGCCCCTGTAATCCCAGTTACTCGGGAGGCTGAGGCAGGAGAATTGCCTGAGCTCGGGAGGCAGAGGTTCCAGTGAGCCGAGATCACACCACTGTACTCCAGCCTGGGCTACAGAGCAAGACTCTGTCTCAAAATTAAATAAATTAATTAATAAAATTAAAAAAAAGATACTGTGCCTCAAAGGGGCTTGTTGGGAGGGGCTGGGCCAGGCTGGTGCAGCCCTGGGTCTGGTGCCTGGGAGAGTGGGAGGCACGATGCAGTGGCCAAGCTGCAGAGCCAGACCAGCTGGGGTCAGGCCCAGCTCTGGCATTTCCCTGCTGCGTGGCCCCGGGCAAGTGACTTGCCCTCTCTGTGCCTCAGTTTGGTCAGCTGTAAGATGGGGATACTTGCAGTGGCCTTCCGATCGGGTTGGCCTGAGGAATAAACAAGGCGAGTGCATTCTGTGAAGCTTCAAGTGTGCCAGGCACACACCAGGTGCTGGGAAGTATTGGCTTTCCTTTGCTATTCTTAACTTAGACAGCTGAAGGGATGGGTCAGGAAAAGAACATTCCAAGGTCAAGCAGGAACATTGCAGGGGTCCCATCCTTATCTCCACGTGCCGCCTGCCAGCCCATCCTTCCACTGTCCTGCTGATCCAGCCCCCAAAGCCCCCTCTGGGCTTGCCCTTGACCTCCCCTGTGGGGCTTTGCACTTTCTTTTTTCTGAGACAGAGTCTTACTTGGTAGCCCAAGCTGGAGTGCAGTGGCGTGATCTCGGCTCCCTGCAACCTTTGCCTCTGGGGCTCAAGAGATTCTCCTGTCTCAGCCTCCCAAGCAGCTGGGACTAGAGGTGTGCGCCACCATACCTGGTTAGTTTTTTTGGTATTTTTAGTAGAGACAGGGTTTCACCATGTTGCCCGGGGTGTCTCGCACTCCTGAGTTCAAGCTATCCACTGGCCCCGGCCTCCCAAAGTGCTGGGATTACAGGCGTGAGCCACTGTGCCTGGCAGGGCTTTGCACTTTCTACTTTAAATGTTCTCTTTTGTGCCTGTGTCCTGATGCCTCTTCTGTAAGACCTAAGCTCCATGAGGCCAGGGCCACCTCTCTCTGTCTCTCTCTCTTCCTCCCTCGCTCCCTGCCTCCCTTCCATCCTCCCTTCCTTCCTTTTGTATCCTGAATGGCATGTAGCATGAAGCGTCACCTGTTTCGCTAAATGCATGAATTAAGGAAGCCATTTAATAACTAAATGTCTATTTATTGACTAAAAATAGGTCTGTCTTAGAAGGTTACTATCTTAGTCTTCTCAGGCTGCCATAAGAAAACACCATAGATTGGTGGCTTAACAAGCAGGCATTTATTTCCTCACAGTTCTGGAGGGTGGAAGTCTGAGATCAGGGTGCCAGCAGGGCTGCGAGAGGGCCCTCTTCCTGGCTTGCAGATGGTCGCCTTCTTGCTGGGTCCTCACATGGCAGAGAGAAAGAGAGAGAGAGAAAGAAAGTGAGAGACAGATACAGATTGGGAGAGCTCTCTAGTGTCTCTTCTTTTTTTTTTTTTTTTTGAGGCGGAGTTTCGCTCTGTCGCCCGGGCTGGAGTACTGTGGCCGGATCTCAGCTCACTGCATGCTCCGCCTCCCGGGTTCACGCCATTCTCCTGCCTCAGCCTCCGGAGTAGCTGGGACTACAGCGCCCGCCACCTCGCCCGGCTAGTTTTTTGTATTTTTTAGTAGAGACGGGGTTTCACTGTGTTAGCCAGGATGGTCTCGATCTCCTGACCTCGTGATCTGCCCGTCTCGGCCTCCCAAAGTGCTGGGATTACAGGCTTGAGCCACCGCGCCCGGCCTTTTTTTTTTTTTTTTTGAGACGGAGTCTCGCGCTGTCACCAGGCTGGAGTGCTGTGGCCGGATCTCAGCTCACTGCATGCTCCGCCTCCCGGGTTCACGCCATTCTCCTGCCTCAGCCTCCCGAGTAGCTGGGACTACAGGCGCCGCCACCTCGCCCGCTAGTTTTTTGTAGTTTTTAGTAGAGACGGGGTTTCACCGTGTTAGTCAGGATGGTCTCGATCTCCTGACCTCGTGATCCGCCCGTCTCGGCCTCCCAAAGTGCGTGTCTCTTCTTATAAGAATACATTAGCCGGGGCCGGGTGCGGTGGCTCACGCCTGTAATCCCAGCACTTTGGGAGGCCGAGGCAGGCGGATCACGAGGTCAGGAGATCGAGACCATCCTGGCTAACATGGTGAAACCCCGTCTCTACTAAAAAATACAAAAAACTAGCCGGGCGAGGTGGCAGGCGCCTGTAGTCCCAGCTACTCTGGAGGGTGAGGCAGGAGAATGGCGTGAACCCGGGAGGTGGAGCTTGCAGTGAGCCAAGATTGCGCCACTGCACTCCAGCCTGGGTGACAGAGGGAGACTCCATCTCAAAAAAAAAAAAAAACAAAAACAACCATAAGAATACTAATCCCTGGGCAGACGTGGTGTCTCACATCTGTAGTCCCAGCACTTTGGGAGGCCAAGGTGGGTGGATCATTTGAGGTCAGGAGTTTGAGACCAGTCTGGCCAACATGGTGAAACCCCGTCTCTACTAAAAATACAAAAAAAATTTAACAGGGCCTTGTGGCACACACCTGTAATCCCAGCTACTCGGGAGGCTGAGGCAAGAGAATCACTTGAACCCAGGAAGCAGAGGTTGTGGTGAGTCGAGATTGCGCCGCTGCACTCCAGAGTGAGAGTCCATCTTTTGGGGGGGGTGGGGAGGAAGAACACTAATCCCCTCAGGACGGCCACACTCTAATTACCTAATTTCATCTAACCCTCACTGCCTCCCAGAGGCTACACCTTCAACTACCATCACACTGGGGGCTAGGACTTCCACATCTGCATTTTGGGGATCTAAATATTTAGTCCATAATAGCCACCTAATCGCTGGGCCTGGCGGCTCACGCCTTTAATCTCAGAGCTTTGGGAAGCTGAGGTGGGAGGATTGCTTGAGAACAGCAGTTCGAGACCAGCCTGGGTGTATTAGTCCGTTCTCATGCTGCTGATAAAGACATACCTGAGACTGGGTAATTTATAAAGGAAAGAGGTTTAATGGACTCACAGTTCCACATGGCTGCGGAGGCCTCACAATCATGGTGGAAGACGAATGAGGAGCAAGCTCATGTCTTACGTGGTGGCAGGCAAGAGCGCAGGTAGAGGGGAGCTCCCCTTTATAGAAACGTCATGGTAGTGAGACTTATTCACTGCCAGGAGAACAGTCTGAGGGAAACCTACCAACCCCATGATTCAATTATCTCCACCGTAACAGTTGGGGATTATTATAATTCAGGGTGAGATTGTGGGTAAGGACGCAGCCAAACCATATCACTGGGCAACATCGCGAGACCCCATCTTTACAAAAAAATTTAAAAGTCTACATAATAGCTGTATACTTAGTAGAGCATTTCCGTCTAAAGCAGTGATCCTCAACTGAGGTGACTTTGTCCTTCCCAATCCAGGAGACATGTAGCAGTGTCTGGAGACAGTTTTTTTTTTTTTTTTTTTTTTTTTTTTGAGGCGGAGTCTCGCTCTGTCGCCCGGACTGGAGTGCAGTGGCCAGATCTCAGCTCACTGCAAGCTCTGCCTCCCGGGTTTACGCCATTCTCCTGCCTCAGCCTCCCGAGTAGCTGGACTACAGGCGCCCGCCACCTCGCCCGGCTAGTTTTTGTATTTTTAGTAGAGACGGGGTTTCACCGTGTTAGCCAGGATGGTCTCGATCGCCTGACCTCGTGATCCGCCCGTCTCGGCCTCCCAAGTGCTGGGATTACAGGCTTGAGCCACCGCGCCGGCCTTTTTTTTTTTTTTTTGAGATAGAGTTTCGCTCTTGTTATCCAGACTGGAGTGCAGTGGTATGATCTCAGCTCACTGCAGCCTCAACCTCCTGGGTTCAAGCAATTCTCCTGCCTCAGCCTCCCAAATAGTTGGGATTACAGGCATGTGCCACCATGCCTGGCTAATTTTTCTATTTTTAGTACAGACAGGGTTTCGCCATGTTGGCCAGAATGGTCTCGAACTCCTGACCTCAGGTGATCCACTCGCCTCGGCCTCCCAAAGTGCTGGGATTACAGGCATGAGCCACTGCATCCGGACTGGAGACAGTTTTGATTGTCACACTGGGTGGGGTGTGCTGCTGGCATCTGGTGGGTGGAGGCCAGCAGGGATGCTGCTAAACGTCCTACAGGACACAGGACAGCCCCTATGTCAAAAAATGATCCTGTCCCAAATGTCAGTAATGGCCAAGTTGAGAAACCTTGGTCTAAACAAGGGTCCGCTAGGGGAGAAGATGGGACCCTGGAATCTGCCTATGCCAAGTCCAGAGTTGTGCTGTTGGCTTCACAGCCTTTGTAGACAGCTTTTGTAGCAATACCCTCAGCCTTGTGCTGGGCCCTGTCTGCCTGGCAGACTCTCTTTGTCCAACTCTTCATATTTCTCTGCCCTTTGTGAGCTGTGAAAGCTCATCAAGTTAGTGGATCTTATCAGGAAAGCTCCACTAAGCACTGCCATTCCAAAGTCCCCACCCCTGGTGGGCTTGTGTGCACCATTTTCCAAACAAGTCCATTTCTTCTAGCCACACAGAAATGTGAGATGACATTTTCTAAAACTGTCACTTTGCAAAGATGCCAAGATGAATCTCAAGGCACCAGAACTGACTTGGGAAGTCGTGGCTTGCAAAGGTTGGATTTAAACGGCAGGCGCTGTGGGCTTACGTTGTTGGGTTGTGGTTGTTTTCCGGTGGATACCGCTTCCTGAAGATGAGGATTTGTAGAAAATTTCTCCAGCTAAATAATGATCTGTCACTTGTTTGGAGGCTGCAAATAATCTGCTGGCTTTAGAAACTGTCTGTGCTTCACACAGTCTGTTGGTGTCCATCTTATTTATTTTCATAACGTTTTTGGCTGGGGTGGGCTGTTAGGAGGCAGGTTGATTGATGTTTTTCCGTTTTTTTCATTGAAGACATCAGTGTCTGAAAAAAAAAAAAAAAAGCCCAGTATAACTTTGTTTTAAAGTGCTCCCGTTTTTATTTTTATTTTTGAAAAGATAAAGCTCTCCTGTTTTATTCAAATACATTTAAAATTCTCAGAAGTAGACAGAAGTTTAGTCTCTTTAAGAAAAAGAACCAGTCAAAAACAGTAATCAAGTGTAAATTGAGGAGGCCTGCAGAGCTCTGGCCCAGCTAATTCCGTGGGTATATAAAGCAGACACTGATTCCAGGAAAGGAGGGAACAGCAGAGTCTTGTTGCTAGGCAATGGTTCCCATGGGACAGAAGCATTGATGGGTTGGCTGTAAACTACATAAAAGATGGGGCAGGACAGAAGGCAGGAGGATGCTCAGACACTATTCCTCTATCTTCAGTTTCTGAGATGGAGAAGAAAAGACACACAAAACCCCCCCAGGGTGGTTGCAGGGTTGCTGTGTAATTAGCAGGGCTGCTTTTTGCAGGACAGAAGCCTGCTAATTAGTGAGGTGTGAAGACATCATTTCAATTTTCACCTGATGCTGGAAATGGGTTAAGGGTCAGCTTTTTGAAACCTGGAAGCACTAAAAAAGAGAGTAGGTGAAGGTTTTCCTGAGAGTTGAACGAGGCCAGAGACACGCAGTGGCTGAAGGCAGTTGAGCTTCATGTCAACATGGCGTCCTTGCATCTCTCTGGCTATTCTCACTGGGAAAGGGCACCTTGTTAATCAAAGGATAAGAGTAAGCTTCCACAGCCAAATGGCTGGGTTCAAATCCTGGCTTCATCACTGTGAAGCTGTATTGCTAAAGTCAAGCTATGCAAATGCTCTCAGTTTTCTCATTCATGAAATGGGCATCATAACAGTACTTAACCTCATAAGATTGTTGTGAGTAAAAACATGTAGCGATTAGAACAAGATCTGCACATAGTAAGTGCAACGTGACTATTAGTTACTACTACTTTATTTTTCTCTCCTCTTCCAGATCAGAAACAAAAGATCTGAGCTCTTTATGCATTCTAATACCATTCATTCTCTTATTACTGAGGTTTGTAAAATCATGGTCATCATTTGAATTTGAACATAGCTTGTATTGTGTATCAGTCAGGATGATTATGCTTGGTAACGAACAGTCTTCAGCAGCTCTGCACCACATAAGCTATTTCTCTGGTTCATGTCCAAGGAGGGCTGGTAATGGGGATGGGTAGGGGTGCTCTGTTCATAATATTTATTCAGAGACCTTAACCATCAGGGGCTTCATCTCGACACATGCTGTGTTTCTCACCTAAGCTAATGCTAAATTATCCTATGTTCACTAAGCTACCCCTGGCTACATTGTGTTCCCCAAATGCTGAGCTGTTTCCCAACTTATTTTTTTTTTTTTTGACACAGAGTCTCACTGTGTTGTCTGGGCTAGAGTGCAGTGGCGTGATCACAGCCTCAGTCTTCCAGGCTCAAATGATCCTCTTGCCTCAGCCTCCTGAGTAGCTTGAACTACAGGTGTGTACCACCACACCTGGCAAAATTTTAAATTTTTTGTGGAGACAGGGTCTTGTTGTGCTGCTCAGGCTGATCTCGAACTCCTGAGCTCAAGTGAGTCTCTCATCTTGGCCTCCCAAAGTGCTGGGATTGTAGACATGAGCCACCACACCCGGCCTCTTTCCCAGCTTCTTGTCTCTGCCTTGTTCTTCTCATGGCTGGTTCATCTCATCCTTTCAACCTTAACTGAAATAATACCTCCTGACTATCCCTTCTAAAGACAATTATTTGTCCCAGACTTTCTTGATCATTCTACCCTGATGTTTCATCCTAAACATTTTACATATGTCTTGAACTATTCATTTATTGTCTAAAATGTAAGCCGCATGAAGGCTTTGTTTTGTTTCCTGCTGTATCCCCAGGGCCTAGTACATGGCAAATACTCAAAAACATCGGTGGCATAAATGAATATCTATCTTGTTGAACTAGAATTTACACTCTCTGAGGGTAGAGGACTTAGTGGCCTTGTATATCACCAACCCCTTGGCCCAGGAAAAGTACAAGTTCAAACCTGGGCAACATGGTGAAACCCCATCTTCAATACTTCTTTTTTTTTGAGATGGAGTCTCACTCTGTCACCGAGGCTGGAGTGCAGTGGCGCGATCTCGGCTCAGTGCAACCTCCGCCTCCCGGCTTCAAGTGATTCTCGTCCCTCAGCCTCCTGAGTAGCTGGAATTACAGCCACACACCCCCATGCCTGGCTAATCTTTGTATTTTTAGTAGAAACAGGGTTTCACCACGTTGGCCAGGCTGGTCCCAAACTCCTGACCTTAAGTGATCTATCTACCTCGGCCTCCCAAAGTGCTGAGATTACCGGCATGAGCCTCCACGCCTGGCCAGTACATTTTATTAAATGAATACATGAGCACATGGAGAGCCACCTCTCATGGTGCTCAGTTTCTCACATCTCAGGCAGGTCTCCCTTTTGATTCATATGAGTAGATGGAGGGTACAGAATCCACCTGTCTGTAATTCTCAAAGCTGCCTTCTACCGCACTTGATGGCTGGTGGGATTCCCCAAAAGCAGCGGTAGTTTAGTGGTAAGGGAACCATCCTCGGGAGGTGTCTCTAAAATGTTATAAGCCCATTGTGCTAGGACACCACCAGCTGACTGGCAGCTTCTGTCACTGGCATGTGATGGCAGCCATGGGAAGAAAGCATGAGCTTCCTGTGTCTGCATCACCTGCATCCCTGGCGCTTCTCTTCTTGGCTTTCTTCCCCTTTCTCTTCCTTTTGGAGACATAGTGGCTACAGGCCAGGTCTCTGGAGACAGATTGCTTGACTTGTAATCCAGGCTCAGCCACTTACTAGCTGTACAGCTTTGGGCAAGTTACATTCCCACTCTGAGCCTGTTCCCCCGTCTGTAAAATGGGGATGATAATGGAACATACCGCCATGGAGTGGTTGTAAGGATTAAATGAATCAATATAGCCAGATGCTTAGAGCAGTGCTTGGCCTGTGGTAAGGTCTACGTAGCGTGTATATGTTAGTAATTATAAAGTTCTTGCTCAGCACACACTTGTGGTCTTTTTCTAGGCTGGAGGGTTTGAAACATCTTCATAAATTAGTCAAACACTCTTCAAGTGAAGTTGGGAAGACAATCCTAACATACAAAACACAGTTTTAAAGGGCTCCTCTAAGGCCAGGTGCCGTGGCTCACACCTGTCATTCCAGCACTTTGGTAGGCCGAGGTGGGCAGATCACTTGAGGTCAGGAGTTTGAGACCAGCCAGGCCAACATGGTGAAACTTCATCTCTACTAACAATACAAAAATCAGCTGGGTATGGTGGCGCACACCTGTGATCCCAGCTACTCGGGAGGCTGAGGCACAAGAATCACTTGAACCCAGGAGGTGGAGGTTGTGGTGAGCCCTGATCGTGCCACTGCACTCCAGCCTGGGCAACAGAGTGAGACTCTGTCTCAAAAATAAGTAAGTACATAAATTAAAAAAAAAAAAAAAAAGGGGGCTTCTCTGGTCCTAGTGGAAGTGAGTGTCCTAGAAGTTCTCAAATCCCTTCCCATCCTCCTCTTGACAGCTAGAAAATAATGCTTCTTGAACTGGGCCTCAGGATTCACACTGCATCAGAAACACCTGGTTATTAAAAATACCTATTAAACATACAGACTTTGGGGCCCCACCCCAGACCTACTGAATCAGATTCCCCATGGGTGGTGCCTCGGAACCTGCGTTTTAACAGTTTTTAGATGATTCCGAAGCACATGGACGCTTCCTCCAAGCTTCCAAGCACCAAGTACTATTTGAAGGCCACCTTCAGATACATCCTTATGTTTTCCACCCCTGTCAAGGGAAAATCCTTTCGGGGTTGTGGGGTTCCCACAATGCCATGCTAACTCTCCTTTCACTTCCATCCTTTCACTTCCACTCAGAGGACAGTGAAAAGGAGGACAGTATCTAACTTGGAAAATGGCACTACCAAGTGGAGGGTCCATCCACCAATTGGCACTGACCTATCCTACTGTATTTGCCCCAACCTCCACTCCCTGCTACTAGCCGGGTCTGGATTAGGGTCTACAGAGGTCCTAAACCTGAAACAGATAATGGTGCCCTTCCATCCCCGCACTGAGTAATTCAAAATCAAAAGAGTACTAAACCTGACTGGGCGCGGTGGCTCAGGCCTGTAATTCCAGCACTTTCGGAGGCCGAGGTTAGTGGATCACCTGAGGTCAGGAGTTCAAGACCAGCCTGGCCAACATGGTGAAACGCTGTCTTTACTAAAAATACTAAAATTAGGTGTGGTGGTGCACGCCTGTAATCCCAGCTACTCGGGAGGCTGAGGCAGGAGAATCACTTGAGCCCAGGAGGTGGCGGTTGAGGTGAGCCGAGATTGTGTCATTGCACTCCGGCCTGGGCGACAGAGACTCCATCTCATAAAAACAAAACAAAACAGGCCGGGCGCGGTGGCTCAAGCCTGTAATCCCAGCACTTTGGGAGGCCGAGACGGGCGGATCACGAGGTCAGGAGATCGAGACCATCCTGGCTAATACGGTGAAACCCCGTCTCTACTAAAAAATACAAAAACGAGCCGGGCGACGAGGCGGGCGCCTGTAGTCCCAGCTACTCGGGAGGCTGAGGCAGGAGAATGGCGTGAACCCGGGAGGCGGAGCTTGCAGTGAGCTGAGAGCCGGCCACTGCACTCCAGCCTGGGCGGCAGAGCAAGACTCCGTCTCAAAACAAAACAAAACAAAACAAAAAGAGGCCAGGCGTGGTGGCTCACACCTGTAATCCCAGAACTTTGGGAGGCCGAGGCGGGCAGATCACAAGGTCAGGAGATTGAGACCATCCTGGTGAACACGGTAAAACCCTGTCTCTACGAAAAATACCAAAAATTAGCCGGTCGTGGCGGCAGGTGCCTGTAGTCCCAGCTACTCGGGAGGCTGAGGCAGGAGAATGGTGTGAACCCGGGAGGCGGAGCTTGCAGTGAGGCGAGATCGCGCCACTGCACTCCAGCCTGGGCGACAGAGCCAGACTCCGTCTCAAAAAAAAAAAAAAAAAAAAAAAAAACCCTGAAAATAGGTCAGTGAAGACCAGCACGTTCCAGTTTTTCCCATGGTGATCACTCTATGGCTTTTTTTTTTTAAGTTTAAATTCCATTTAAATTAGTCTTTTTCCCCCTTTTATTTTTGGGAGGATGCTTGCATATTGCTAGCTTTGTAAGCACCTGCCTTGTCAACTTTTAGGCAACCTTGAGCTGCAGTCTAAACCCGTCTCTCCTCTGCCTGCCTTTTCTCAGGCCTTGATGAAATCCAGTGCTCCCTGCCCATGGAGAGCAGGAGGATATCCCTGCGCGACCTATCAGAGGCCAGCTTCAGCGAGTGTAGGTTCAGCCTGTCGCTCACAGACCTCTTCATCATCATCTTCTCCGGTGTGGCTGTGTCCATCGCGGCCATCATCTCCAGCTTCTTCCTGGCCACCGTGGTGCAGTGCTTCCAGAGATGTGCACCCAACAAAGATGCGGAGGATGAAGACGAGGACGAGGATGAGTGAGCCACCTCCTCCCTCCCGCTCCTTACTCTCCAGCACCGAACCAGAAGCTCTCTCCAAGAAGAGAGGGAAATGCCGAAAATGGAAAAGCACTGGCCACTGTCCGTGAACGGAACAGAGCCTGTTCCATGTCTTGGCCCCTGGGTACATCTGCTGGGACCACCAATCTCAGAGTTTAGAATCAGCAGAGCAGGGAAGTCCAGGAAGGATGGAGGAAATTATTCCTGGAACATAACCTGCCTCTCAGATTGAGGTGTGTGTTGGGGGAGAGGATGACCGAGTCGGGCTTCATAGCTGATGACTAAAATCCTCCCCCAGGAGATATGAAGACTGGTAGCTTTTCAATGGCAAAGACGATTTTGCGCCACTCTTTTTCTGACCTGTACTGGGAGATCATGAAGCATCTGCCTTCCTTCCAAGAAACAGCAGCTCAAACAGTGGAGATTCAAATTCGGGTGATTTACCACAAGAGCGAGAACTTTGATCTTTATATAATAGGCCTCAGCAACCTTGGGATGTTATACTGAGAACTAATAAACTCAAGTGCAATAGACACAATGTTTATTTCCCCCCAAATTTTATATGTTGAAACCTAATCCCCAATGTGATGGTATTTGGAGGTGGGGCTTTGGGGAGGTGATTAGGTTTAGATGATGTCATGAGGATGGGGCCCAAATGATGGGATTAGTGCCCTCATGACAGGTGGCCCCAGAGAGCTCCTTCACCCCTCCAGCACTTGAGGATGCAGCAAGAAATCAGCTGCCTGTGAACTGAGAAGCAGGCCCTCACCAGAACCCAACCATGCTGGCACCCAGATCTCAGACTTCCAGCCTCCAGAACTGGGAGAAATAAATAAATATCTGTTGTTTGTAAGCCACTGAATCTCTGGTATTCTGTTATAGTGACTGAAATGGACCCATGAAGAAGCTAAGAACTGGGAAGAGGGTGTCTGTTGTTAATTTTGGTAAGTTTGTCGGGAAAACTTAGAGTTGACATAACTCAGACCCTGATCTTTATCCTAAGCAGTAGCGACTTGTAGAGGAAGGATTAGTTGCTTTGTACCATTGTAATGATCTCTCTGCTCAGCATCATTTTTCCTTCTGAAGTACAGACAGGTTGTTCTCCATCACCCGCTTCCTGAGTCCCTTCCCAGCTACTGTCTATGTTGGCACAGTTCTGGACTCATCATCTCCAGAGCTTTGGGTAAACTTGCCTGGAGGCCAGTATTCCACGCAGCATGTTGCATTGGATCAACCAAATGGTTAAAAAAACAAACAAAACAAAACAAAACACTGGGACTTAGCCTCTGAAAAACTCCCATCAGTGGCCCTTAGGGTGTATGTGACATTGCTTTGGTGCCCAGGCTGTGACAGGAAGTGTTTTCCAGGATGTGGAATGCAGCACTTTGGTTCAGAGACAATACGAAACAAACAAGTCTTACACCCCAGTGGATTAATACAAGATAGCTTGTGTTAGCAGCATTGGATGAGGCTGGGGGCTAAGACTTGGATGAGGGGCTCACACCAACTCTCAAGATATTTTTGAGAATCATTTCTCCATTGTTTCCTATCATATATTCCTGTTTCTTTCCTCCATTGCTCCCTTCCATCTTCGCCCTCATAAATAGCTATTGAGTGCTTGCTAAGTGCCAGGTACTGGTGCAGGCACTGTGGCTATGCATTGGATAGGAAACACAGGTTCCCTGCTCTCTCGTGCTTTACATTCTTATGGGTAGAACATAAAAAAAAACCAGGGAAACAAAACTACCATTGCAGGTAGAGTTAAGTATCATGAAGGAAATAAACGAGGTCCGTTGACAGAGAATCACTGGGAGAAGACACTCCAGCGGAGGCTGTGGGGTGTGTTAGGGTTCTCCAGAGAAACAGAACCAACGGCAGACAGACAAAGGGATTTATTGTAAGGAATTGGCTCAGGAGATGATGGAGGCTGAGAAGTCCATGATCTGCAGTTGGTGAGCTGGAGACAGGAGAGCTGATGGTGTAGTCCCAGGCCAAGGGCAGGAGAAGACTCAGCTCAACAGTCAGGTAGAAAAACAGTGGAGTCTTCCCTCCTCCACCTTTTTGTTGTATTCAGGCCCTTATTGGATTAGATGAGATCTGCTTTACTCAGTCCACCTGTTCGAACGTTAATCCCATCCAAAAACACACAGACACACTTGGAAATAGTTTAACCAAATATCTGGGCACCCCATGGCCCAGTCAGGTTGACACAAAATTAACCATCACATCGTAGAAGGCCTATGATTGGGTGGCTTTTGGGCTGAGTCCTGCTTCCCCCTTCTCCCGCCTCCTAACCTCCTCCTTTCTTTCCTACTCTCCCACTGTCTTTCTCCGCTCTTCTCCCCTTCAGCCTAGAGCAGACTCTGGGTCACCCCTCTGCTCCCCAGCATTGCAGTCTCCAGTGGAAGCGACCCCTGACTCAGGAGGGCTGCCTTCTCACCCTGGGCCAGCGGAGAAGTGAATGGCATCTTCCAGGACGCCATGGTAACCTCAGCTCCTGCGAGAGCCCCGTCTATGGTCTGTGACCCTCGGTGCACATACTGCTCCCCCTGGGAGTTTTAGATGCAAGACATACAAGCTAAAGTCAGCACCTCCCCAGCCTGGCCACAGATTCAGCTGAGACCTACGTGGGGTTGGAATTGCTGCCATGGCCCGCTCCCCACCCCAGGAACATCGCTACCTGAGACTGAAAGGTCTGAACCCAACTGGGTTTTGGCCCCCACCAAGGTCATAATATGTACCTCCAAGAGTCCTGGGGACGTGGTACCCTAAGCTGGGGAAATAGCACTAGACCCTTGTTCTAGTAGGTTCTAGTGAATGAATTCCCATGTAATGAGTCTGCTGTATTCCTTCTGTCTGCCTCAGGTGATTCATGCTGGTCAGCAGGTTCAGTTGTTTCCTTAGAAGGCACGAACCCTGCGCGGCACAGGGGCCAGGGTTCCTTCACGGGATAAACGAGTGAGCAGGGGAGGGCAGTCATTTCTGCTGGCTGTACGAAAGAATTTTGGAGTGAACGTGATTCTTGGGAAGAAGAGGAGCTTTAAAAGATGTCCAGTTAAAACGGTCCTTTACTGCCTGCATGTAACATTTTTATGAAACATTGAGAACACGGGGGACCTGGGAGTGGGGAGGATGTGCAGTCAGGCCCAAGAAAATAAACTGACCAGGAGCCACAGCTCACCTGGGGAAATGCCTTTTGAGACGTGACACTGCACAAACAATAGGCAATGATTTAGAGCTCTCTGACTCGCCATTGGGTCTCAAGTTATTGCCATTATTAACAGCGACAATGCTACACACCAGTTTAGGGTCTCCCACATCTCCAAAGGTGTCATTTGGGTCTCCGCTTAGACATCACTTCCTCAGTGTCAGCCTTATCACACCACCCTGTATTATTTTCTGCACACCTCATACCGTGATCTGATCTATGTGTGTGTTCACATGTTCATTGTTTTCCTTCCTGGACTAGAACTTGAGCTCCCCAAGGGCAGAGACTTGGGCAGCTCATGTGCCCAGCATTTAGAACCATGCCCAGCATGGTCCGGTGTGGTGGCTCACCCCTGTAATCCCAGCACTTGGGAGGCTGAGGCAGGCGGATCATGAGGTCAGGAGATTGAGACTATCCTGGCCAACATGGTGAAACCCCGTCTCTAGTAAAAATACAAAAATTACCTGGGTGTGGTGGCTCATGCCTGTAATCCCAGCTACTCAGGAGACTGAGGCAGGAGCATTGCTTGAACCCAGGAGGCAGAGGTTGCAGTGAGCCGAGATCATGCCACTGCACTCCAGCCTGGGTGACAGAGCGAGACTCTCTCTCAAAAAAAAGAAAAAAAAAAAGAACCATACCCGGCACATAGCAGTGGCACATCCAGCATAGATACTGGTTGAAAGAGCAAGCAAATGGTTTGCCACACTAGCTACCCCACAAATCTGAGGTCTATGTACGCATCCTTACAACTCCAGGTAAGAACCACTATCGTCCCAGTTTTGTAGATAAAGAAACTGAGGCTCAGAGAAAGCAGGTAGATTACAGGAAGCAACTGCGTCCAAAAAGACTTGTGGCTATTGGACTTCAAAGCCTGTGCTCTTGGTTCTGCACATAGTTCATGTGTATTAGAGGCATTCTCTGTATGAGATGCTGGACCAAGCCTTTATGCGGATTTCCTCCTGTAAACCACTCAAATTGTATGAGGCAGGTACCATTACTACCTAGTCTTTGCGATTCCATCACTTCCATTTTGCCATTGAGAGAGCTGGTTTGGGTCTGGGAGTAACTTGCCGGGGGGGATGCAGTCTGTCAGTGACGGAGTGGGATTTGGCCACAGGTGCTCTGACCCCTGCATGCACTGCCTCTCTTAGCCACCTGCATTCCCTTCTTAGGTCAGCAGGTGCAGGCCTGGCAAGAGCAGCGTGGAGGGACATGTTTCTTGAGGCTGCATGCTGAGCTTCTGGAAAAGCAGCCTGCAGTTGCCATATGCACCCAAGATGACTTTATTCCAAGCCTCAAATCCAACATCTCAGATCCCCCCCAGGGAAGAGTCAAAACCACCAAAATGTCTGTCTTGCTCTCAAGACCTTATGACTAGAGGATTCCAGCATCACAATCAAATTCATCAGTAATGAATGCTGTGATGACAGCAGATACCACTAGTACAGCCCTTGGACCTGGGCAAGAGGGGCGCTATCTTGGGTCCAGTGCTTTAGGGGGCCCTGCTCCAGTCCTCCTCCAGGCTTTATGGGGCCCGGCTCCAGTCCTCCTCCAGGCTTTAGGGGGCCCGGCTCCAGTCCTCCAACTGTGCTCTTCCCTAGGGAGCAAGGAATCCGTGGCCACCCACACATGTCCCTTTCTAGAACATTTTCCGGGTACTTGGGGCCCCCGATTTCTGGCAAAAATGATTGCAAGCTTGGATGTGGGCATCTTCCCAGCATCCCTACTTTAGAGCAGGCTGAGTGGCCACACAGGATGGTGGCAGGGAATGTGAATAGAGGTTGGATGTGAGGGTGGAATGTCCACACAGGTGTGCATAGACTCCTAAGGTGCAGCATGGAGCTGGGGGTGAGAAGAGAAAGGGAGCAGGTTCCAATCAGCTCAGCTGTCCCCACAATGCCGTATTCTGCAGCAGATTTCCAAGAATTTAATAATTTACCATTTAAACCTGGTCTTCGAAGTCCTTAAGAGTTACTTTTGTCGGCCGGGCGTGGTGGCTCATGCCTGTAATCCCAGCATTTTGGGATGCTGAGGTGAGCGGATCACCAGAGATCGGGAGTTTGAGACCAGCCTGACCAACATGGAGAAACGCCATCTCTACTAAAAATACAAATTAGCTGGATGTAATGGCGCATGCCTGTAATCCCAGCTACTTGGGAGACTAAGGCAGGAGAATCGCTTGCACCTAGGAGGCGAAGGTTGTGGTGAGCTGAGATTGCACCATTGCACACCAGCCTGGGCAGCATGAGCGAAACTCTGTCTCAAAAAAAAAAAAAAAAAAAAAAAGCAAGTACTTTTGTCAAGGTAACTGGATAGAACATTTTTTTTTAACAGTTTATCTGCATTTGTGACTTGTAAAGATTTAGATATCAGCATCTGGAGGGTATTTGCACTCTCATACTGGCTTCACAGATGTTCCAGGTGACTCTGGGTACCGCAGCAGGGACCAAAGGGGTGGCCACATGCCCTGGCTCTTGCCCCAGGATGCAGTAACACTTCAACCTTGCAGTGCTGGTCCAAACTAGGCTTTATCCTGGAAGAGGGGCTAAGAAATGCATGTGCTCAGACTGCTTTCCCTGGTGACAGAGAAGCACCAGCATGGAACATCCATGCTGCTGTTGCCACTGCCTCCTTTCACCCTCCCTCTCCTCCCCAGTGTCACTACAGGCTCAGATGCTCAAAGTGACAGGCACCAATCTTAGGTGCAGTCACTGGCTGGGGGCAGGTGGTTTTCCAACTCTATTACATTTAACTGGACCCAGAGCACATCCAGGCTCTGAGTCTCATTAATATCCTGCTACCGCTCAGAGCCAGCCACCAGCCCTGTGCCTTGGCCATAAACTCCTTTTTAGTGGCCTCTAGCGGCCTTGAGTGTTAAGTAATTTATTATTTGCAAAGTGGTCTATTAAAACACCTGTATGGTGAAACCTACCCAAAGCAAACCTCTGTGGGTTTCATTTGCCTGCAATCCACAAGGTATCTTTTTGTTCTTTAAGTCCCCAGACCAATAAACACACATGCAAACTTTACATTGTTTTTACGTGGAAAAGATTTTTTTTAAAATAAAAAGGAGCAGTGTTCTCTACTGTTTGCAAATGCAATCTGCAAAAGTTATTTTTTTTAATAAACATAACTTTCCAGGGTGCAGTGAGTTATATTTTAGCTGGAAAAAAAATACAAGGTACTTTTAGGGTAAAACTTTATACCCACATTCAGGACCAGTAGTCATGAACTCATTTGCTCTCTGTAGTTCCACTGGAACCCAAGCTGGGAGTTGGTTTTCCGAGAATCATTCTCTCAGAGTTTGACACTCAGCACAGAGCTCTCATCCCTGTCTGAGTCTCTGATTGTGAATAACCACAGCAGGAAGCAATCGCCTGTTAACTGGTCTCCTACAGAGCCCTTCAGTGTAGTGTCCCCTCTGTCCTCACAGCCGAGTGGCCTTGGACATGCTATGGATTCTCTTAGGGCCACAGGTCCTCCTCTGGTAAACAGTCACACTGATTGCTTGGCAGTCAGTGAGAGCCCAATGAGGTAATGAGAGGGACTTCCCTGCAAACATGGGTTCCCTTCTCTCCTCCTCCAGAATCCTGGTGGTGCCTCTTTAGAATTCACAGGTGGATGGAAGAGGATGCAGTGGCAAGAGGACCCTAGCCTCAGAGCCCAGATCCCAGCATCAGATAACAGAACGGACAGCTAGCAGCCTGAAGACCTTAGTTCTCATTTGTACTGTTTCATAATTAGTCCCCAGGACCCCCTGCTGTTGGCTTAATGACCCAGCTGCACTTCAGGGCTTGAGAATCTGCATAAATGTCAGAGGCGGCTTTTACACATGTGACCCACACGTCCCCAGAGTCCACTCACCTGGGCATACAAATGAGGCCACATGAATGTCCAAATTATGCTGTCCTGGTCATTCAACCACCTGAATGCAAGATTTCACCCCAGAGAAAGTGCACCTTCCCATGCTCCATGCTCCAGCCCGTGGGCACTAAGGACTTCTGGGGATGGGGAGGCTTTCTTGGGCTTGAAGCCAAGCCTAACTCGTGTGGAGGGTATCTGCTGAGAGCTCACCCTTACCCTGGGGCAGTATGGCCTCCACCGGCCCTCTTGAGGTCCCCTTCCTGAAACTGTCCACCCTGCCCAGGTATTTATTTACTTATTTATTTTTGAGGCAGAGTCTTGCTCTGTTGCCCAGCCTGCAGTGCAATGGTACAATCTCGGCTCACTACAACCTCTGCCTCCCAGGTCCAAGCGATTCTCCTGCCTCAGCCTCCCCAGTGGCTGGGATTACAGGCACGTGCCATCACACCTGGCTAATTTTTATATTTTTAGTAGAGACGGGGTTTCACCATGTGGGCCAGGCTGCTCTCAAACTCCTGACCTCAGGTGATCCACCTGCCTTGGCCTCCCAACGTGCTGGGATTACAAGCGTGAGCCATCGCACCTGGCCCCTGCCCAGGTGTTTAATCCCAAACTGCCAATCCCTGGAGGTGCCCTCATAGAACGAGCTTCCTTTTGATTCGTACTCATCCCACAGGACCACAGTGTTTCTCCCGGAAACAAGGACAGTGTCCCCTCCGCGAGGTCAGACCTACTCCCCAGGTCAACCTCAGGGCCAGATTTCCTCCTATCACCCCAGTTTCCCCATCGCTCCAGTCTCTTCTCTGGACATCAAAACCTCCCTTTCATCAGCCTCCTCCACTCAGGTTAATCAATGTAAGAAATTAGGTTCCCCGGGGCAGGGAAGATCCTGAAGCCACAGCAGCTGGCCAGCTTCCTAACTCCAGAGCAGGCTCAGGTGGGACAGTGCATGGCTGTGAGCCTGCACCTCTACTCCTTCCTGATCGCCAGGGAGGCTGCAGGGTTCTTTCTGCTGGTGACCAGAAAGCCGTGGACTCCACACATCCTTAGGAGCTGCTGCCTGAAACAGCGAGGAACGCAGGGACTGGTGCACCACGGGACATCTCTCCTCCTCCCCATGGAATCCTCTGTCGCCAGAGATGCCCTAGACTGTGAGCTCCATGAGGTCCGGACTAATGGGTGTCACTCATCAGTAAATACCAAGCCTTGATGCAGGCTTGGCAGACAGGAACCCTCGATTATAGCATGAACTGAGGAACACGGACGCAGCTCCTAACCTGCAGAGGGCCATACCGTGTGGCCTGCCTTAAGGAAGTAAGTCCAAGGTGGGTTGAGGAGGCATGGCAGAGTCCAAGCTGGGGCCCAAGCTAGAGTTGATTGCAGTTGATCTTTTCAGAAACCCACAACTATTGAAGTGGTTCTAATAGAATATTTGGAAGTAGCGTTACCCAAGTATTAGAATAGCAGAGTTACAAAGTATTCAAGCTGAATATCAGAGTATTCACATTCTACCTGAGTATTTAGGGGGCAGCTGAGCTGAGCCCGCTGCTCACCCAGCCGGCCCTTAGGTTCTGTAGTGCTGTCATGAGAGGTCCCAGACTTTGCCAGCCTGCCCTGTCCCTGTCCCCATCACTTATGTCCTTCAGCCCCTCAGTCCTCCTTCGGTTTCTGACCCAGGCCTAGTTTGCTCCAGCCAGAGGGTCCTTGCACCTGGACATCCCCTTGCATGGGATGCTTTCCCCAGAGATCTTTGCTCCTTCTAGGCCTCCAGGTCACTGTTTTGGCTTGAAGAGGCCTTTTCCTGCCCGTCCCTGCCAAAGAAACCCTCACTTGTTGCCACTCTCTGTAATGGTTAATTTTAGGTGTCAACTTGGCCGGATTAAGGGATACCCTGGTAGCTGGTCAAGCATTACTTCTGGGCGTGCCTGTGGGTGTTTCCAGAGAGACTGGCATTCGAGTGAGTGGGCTGAGTAAGGAAGATCAGCCCTCAGCCAGTGTGGGCAGGCACCACCAATCAATTGAGGGCTGGGACATGACAAAAAGGCAGAGAAAAGGCAAATTCACTTCTCCCTCTGGCTTCTGGAGCTAAGATGCATTTTTTTTTTTTTTTTTGAGACAGAGTCTTGCTCTGCTGCCCAGGCTAGAGTGCAGTGGCGCAATCTCGGCTCACTGCAAGCTCTGCCTCCTGGGTTCACACCATTCTCCTGCCTCAGCCTCCCAAGTAGCTGGGACTACTTGGACTACTGGGACTAGGTGCCTGTCACCACGCTCTGCTAATTTTTTGTATTTTTTAGTAGAGACGGGGTTTCACCGTGTTAGCCAGGATGGTCTGGATCTCCTGACCTCATGATCTGCCTGCCTCGGCCTCCCAAAGTGCTGGGATTACAGGTGTGAGCCACCGCGCCTGGCCGCTAGGATGCCTTCTTATTCTACTCTTAGATATCAGAACTCCAGGTCTCTGGCCTTTGGACTCCAGGACTTGCACCAGTGACCCTCAGGTTCTCAGGCCTTTGAACTTGGACTGAGCCACAGTATCAGCTTGCTTGGCTCTCCAGCCTGCAAACAGTCTACTGTGGGACTCTTCAGTCTCTTTACTCCCATGAGCCAATTCTCCTAAAAATCTCTCTCTCTCTCTTTCTATCTATCCATCCATCCATCATCTATCATTTATCTATCATCTATTATCTATCTGTCCATCCATCTATCATCTATTATCTATGTATCCATCCATCCACCCATCATCTATTATCTATCATCTGTCTATTGTCTATCACCTATCATCTATCTATCTATCTATCAATCATCTAACATCATCATCTATTTACCTATCTATGCGATTGGTTCTGTTTCTCTGGAGAACCCTGACTAATACACCCTCTAATGCATTGTCACCGTTTGTCTTTACAGCATTCACGACTATGTGGGCTTCGTGCGTTTTGATTGCTTGCTTGTATACTGTTTTCCCTTGCTAGATTATAAACCTCAAGAGCAAAGTCCATGCCTGTCTTGCTTACTCTGTATGCCCAGAGCCTAGACCTGCCTTGAGCTTGGCAGGAGCCTGATTAATATTTGTGAAGTGGATAGTGAGTGCATGGATGAATGGATGGATGGGTAGGTGACTGACCTGTGGAGGGGTGGGTGGGTGGATGAGTGGGTGGGTAGATAGATGGGTGAATGGGTAGATGGGTAGGTCATAAATGTCCTCTCCTTTCCAAAGGTGTGAAAGTCACACATAATGTATAAGAAATATGACCAAGGAAGGATTTACAAGACTCATACTGAGCTCATTAAAGAAAAATTCCTCTTCTTCATCTTCCCTAGGGCACAGTTCTGAACCCAGGGCTGTAGCAACAGCAGGAGCCATTTGTGGTGTTTTCCTTTCTTGGCAGTTGCCTATTCCTGTTGTACCTCGGGCTGCTGGTTACAGACGCAAACCCCCAGACTTCACAGCCTGCCTTTCCTGTGAGAGGCCGGGGAAATAAGCCCCTCAGTTGGATCACCATGTCTGGTCAGGCTGCCCTCTCCTTTCTGAGCCCTCCTGCCTCCTTGGCACCGCCAGCCTTGGCATCGGTGGCTGGGTACTGAGTGATTTCCATTTGTGACCATCTGACCTCTAATTACTTCTGTTAATTACTTGGACAGGCTTTCTGTGCCAAAAGAGCTTAAAACCCAGGGACAGCGGGAAGGGGATGTCCTTCATCTGTCCTTGTCCACCACCTGCCCCTGGAGGAAGGAGGCGGTGCACGGTGCAGGTTATTCAATTTCCCAACGATCTGTTCTCTCTCAGATTCTGAGCCATGACTGAGGTCCGTCTGTCATTCTGATAGGTTCCCTTGAAGAGCTTATTCTTTGACTAATCCTGAATCTTCTGGTGACTGATTGCCTGATGGGGGAAACAAGTGTGGGAGCAGGAGGAGGGAGGGGGGATGCGCCTCGTCATCTGTGCCATGCGGAATTAACCACTTCTGTTGTTTTGGGGTCCCCTCTCTGGTTCTTACATCCAAGGAAAGGCCAGCGTGGAGCAACCCAGCCCACGGTACAGAAGTTCAAGCGTGGCATAAAAACCTACAGCTTCCACTACCAGGCCCAGTGGCTCATGCCTGTAATCCCAGCACTTTGTGGGGGCAGAGGCTGGTGGATCACTTGAGGTCAGGAGTTCGTAGACCAGTCTGGCCAACATGGCAAAACCCTGTCTCTACTAAAAATACAAAAATTAGCTGGGCGTGGTGGCACACGCCTGCAATCCCAGCTACTCGGGAGGCTGAGGCAGGAGAATTGCTTAAACCCAGGAGGCAGAGTCTACAGTGAGCCGCAATCACGCCACTCGGGAGGTTGTGACAGGAGAATTGCTTGAACCCAGGAGAGGGAGATTGCAGTGAGCCAAGATTGCCCCGCTGTACTCCAGTCTGGGCAACAGAGCGAGACTCTCTCAAAAAACAAAACAAAACAAAACAAAAAACCCACAGCTCCCACTGCCCCTCAAACCATCACCTGATGCCCATGGTACCTGTCCCCAGCCCTCCAGTGCTTCAAGGGAGGGTGTAACAGGCACCCATGTTATTTGAGTTTTCACTTTCCCCCCATTTCCCCCATTTGTCCTGGCTAAATCCTCCTTATCCCAGATGCTTCTGACTTGAGACTCATTCATTCATTCATTCATTTGTGATTTATTAAGTATTAACTCATGCAAGGGACTGGTCACAGAGCAGCAAACAGGACACACAGTTTCTAACCACAAGCATCTTTCTATCAGAGAAGACAAATAAACAAGTGCTCACAACAAATGTAATGAGTTTCCGTAGGAAACATGGGCTGCTTGGGGAGCCTAGAACTGGGACCATCTCAGGGTCAGGGATCAGGAAAAGGCTTCCTGGCAAGAACTGCAGAACTCTCGGCACATAACAACTCCATCCAAACACCTGCACTCAGAGACAGCTGAACTATAGCATGACGCCAGCACCTCCTTGAGATGCCTGCCTAGGAAAGCCCAGGGTTGCCAGTCCAGCAACTGACATAGGACCCTGGCCTCCCTTTCTTAGAGCATTTACTGAAAGGGGCTAATGATAAACTCTTTATTTTGTCCCTTTGAGATGCATTTGTATCTCCTGTAACTCAGAAGTGTCTTTCTCCAGGACTTACAGCCATTTCTTGAAATGTAATCAGGAAGGATGGTACCTCCAATTCCCAGACCCTGTAGGAATTAGAATCCTGACTTTAGTCATTGCCATCCTGAAGACACTGGCCTCGTCACATTCACATCGACCAATCTTTTGTGATTTTTCACTTCTAGGCTCTACTAAGCCCATCTTTCCCTCCCTCACTCTGCCTTCGGAGCACCGGGTCCCGTCTGCACAAATCAGGATGGAGCTCAGCCCTTTCGGCCAAGGTTTGGATATCATCCGTTTTCACTGCTTTAACTCACACCTGGCTTTGTTTCTTTTTGGTGCTGTGGGAGGGGCATTGTGTCTGAAGCTGGAAAGCTGAGCAGCAGTTAGTCCGGCTTCGTGGGTGAGTGTGAGGCACAGAGGCAGGGCAGGCAAGAATGTTCCAAACAGAGAATAAGGGAGAAGTCAAAAGAGGCTTGGACAAGCTGCAGTCAGAAAGGGGAGGAGGTCTTTGGTCCACCCTGTCGGCGCGAGGCCGTCCTAGCCCTTTTTATCCCCAGTGACCGCCTCTCACCGAGGTGTCAGGAGCCTTTGGCCTCACTGGAGCTGCTCCCAACCCATCCAGCCTCCTTCCCTCTTCCCGATCAACTCTACCCAGCAGGCTCTCAGCCTGCCCTGCCCTGTCCCTGAGGGGCTGCTTTGGGGCTGTCCCAGCATCCACGAGGATGCTGCTGACGCATTCCCCCAGCCCCCATTTAAAAACAGAATTAGGCTGGGCATGATGGGTCACACCTGTCATCCCAGAACTTTGGAAAGCTGAGCTGGGTGGACTGCTTGAGCTCAGGAGTTTGAGACCAGCCTGGGCAACACGGCAAAACCCCATCTCTACAAAAAATACCAAAATTAGCTGGGTGTGGTGGCATGCGCCCATAGTCCCAGTTATTTGGGAGGGTGAGGCGGGAGGATGGCTTGAGCCCAGGAGGTTGAAGCTGCAATGAACCGTGATCGTGCCCCTGCGTACCAGCCTGGGCAATGGAGCAAGACACTGTCTCAACCAACCAACCAACCAAACAAACAAAAACCACTCCTTTGGAGCACTAGGAAGACTAAAAAAACTCCAAATCTAGTTATGATTCACATACCATAAAGTTCATCCTTTTAAAGTATACAGTCAATGGTTCTTAGTATTCACAAGGTTGTGCAACCATCACCACTGTCTGATTCCAGAACATTTCATCACCTCAAAAGAAACTCCTACCCATTAGCAGTCACCCCCATTCCCCGCTTTCCCCAGCCCCTGACAGCCACTAATCTATGGCAACCACTGTGTCTGTGGACTTGCCTATCCTGGACATCTATGAACGGAATCATACAGTACATGGCCTTGGGTGTCTGGCGTCTTTCAATGAGCATCACTTTTTCAAGGTTTATCCATGTTGCAGTATGGATCAGTGCTTCCTTTTAACCAAAATTTATTTTTAAAATTTTATTTGTTTACTTTGAGACTGGGTTATAACACTAGCTAATTTTTGTATTTTTGTTAGGAAAGGAGTTTCACTGTGTTGCCAAGGTTGGTCTTGAACTCCTGGGCTCAAACCATCTGCCCACCTCAGCTTCCCAAAGTGCTGGGATTAAAGGCGTGAGCCACTTCACCTGGCCAGCACTGCCTTCTTATGGTTGAATAATACTCCATTGTGTGGATAGACCCCATTCTGATTGCCCATTCATTAGCTGATGGGCGCTTGGATTGTTTCTGGTCTTTGGTTTGTGAATAATGCTGTTGTGAACATTTGTATATATTTATTTTTATTTTTGAGACAGGGTCTCACTCTGTTACCTAGGCTGAAGTGCAGTGGCATAGTCTTGGCTCGCTGCAGCTCCAATCTCCCAGGCTCAAGTGATCCTCCCACCTCAGCCTCCCAAAAAGCTGGGATTACAGGTGTGCCCCACCATGCCCTGCTAATTTTTGTATTTTTGGTAGAGTCGAGGTTTCACCATTTTGTCCAGACTGGTCTTGAACTCCTGACCTCAAGCAATCCACCTGCCTCAGTCTCCTAAAGTGCTGGGATTACAGGTGGGAGCCACCCCACCTGGCCCACTTATGTACATATTGTTATTATGAACATATGTTTTCAGTTATCTTGGGTGTACATGTGGGAGTGGAATTGCTGGATCACACGGTAACTGTTTAATGCTTTGAGGAACTACCTGTTTCCCAAAGTGACATCACCGTTTTCCATTCTCATCAGCAATATTCGAAGGTTCCAGTTTCTCCCCATCTTCGACCCCATTGGCTATGGTCCATCTTTTTGACTCCAGCCATCCTGGGGGTGTGAAGTGGCGCATGGCTACTTTTCCCTTCATCCTCATTCACCCCTTCCTGCTTCTGGCTTTGTGTACAGAGTGGTACCAGACTCCTCTCCAGCGCCTCCTGGAGGCTGGTAAGAAAACCTCATAAGTTGAGGAGACCGCCTCAACCTCAGGGGCTCAGATTGCAACCCCCGCTCTTCTTGAAGCACCACTGAGAAACACTTCACCAGAGCAGGTAACCCAGAGCTGTGAGGCTGTGGGTCCAGGTTCTTTCAGGTGAAACAGGCCCAATCATTTCAGGTGAAATGAGGCCCAGGTAAAGAACCTTCTGGCTGCAGCATTTCCTGTCCTCATCATCACAACCTCTCTTTAGTGGAGAGTCTGGTCCTGAACCATGCCCCAACAGGGAGGCCAGCGCCCTGGGGAAAGGAAGCAGGTCTTAGAACACCTACTTTGACCCAGCTGGGGTGAATATGGCTTGTTTTTAGGAGGGCAAGGCTTGGGATAAGGGGGAGCCTGGTCTCAACCAGGAGACCCACGGAAGGGATGCAGCTCCTTCCCCTCGGCTTTCTATACTCTTACCTGATGGCACAGGCACTCATTAGCATGTAACTCCAACTGCAGGCGTTGCAGCAAATGGTTGCTCCCATTCACAGTCCCTGCTGGCAAGGTGTACACTTGCCCTGTGAAAGGGCTGACCCCTGCTCATCACTGACTCTTCACATTTTGCTTCTAAATTGAGTTCCTTGATGCTATTTCCTGGGCTGCAGTCAAGACTCCTTATTTGCAAACTCCAGCCATGCTTGTGGCTCCTCAAAATTGGCCATTTGTGTCATTGGTCTCCAGAAAAGTGACTGTGTTCCCCAGTATGGTTTCAGCTTTGACGTGTTCCCTAGGTCTTGTCATCTCCTGCTGTCTAGGTAGGCACTCTCGGCTACTCCAAGCCCGCAGAGGGGCCTGAGGTCCCTCAAAAGACGGGGGTATTCTTTAATGCAATACAGTAGGTCCCCCTTATTCGAGGTGGATGCATTCCAAGACTCCCAGTGGATGCTTGAAATTGTGGATAGTCGGCCAGGCACCGTGGCTCACGCCTGTAATCCCAGCACTTTGGAAGGCTGAGGCGGATGGATCACCTGAGGTCAGGAGTTTGAGACCAGCCTGGCCAACATAATGAACTCCCGTCTCTACTAAAAATACAAAAAATTAGCCGGGCATGGTGGCGGACACCTGTAGTCCCAGCTACTCAGGAGGCTGAGGCAGGAGAATCGCTTGCACCTGGGAGGCAGAGGTTGCAGTGAGCCTAGATCATGCCATTGCACTCCAGCCTGGGCAACAGAGCGAAATTGAGTCTCAAAAAGAAAAAAAAAAAAAAATTGTGGATGGTGCCAAACCCTAAATATACTAGGTTCTTCCCTACACATACATATCTATGATAAAGTTTAATTTGTAAGTTAGGCACAGTAAGAGATGAACAATGATAATAAAGTAGATCAATTATAACAATATATTATAATAAAAGTCATATGAATGTGGCCTCTTCCCTCTCAAAATATCTTAATATTTTCAGACTATGGTTGACTTCGGGTAACTGGAACCCCAGAAAGCTAACTCACAGGTAAGGGAGACACTGTAGCTTATTATAACTCAGAACCAAGAAAGAAATGAAGGAGGGTAAGCAGTGAGTTGACAGTGCCACCAGAGCGGGAATCCAAGCTGCTTTGCTCTTCTTTCTGAAGTGGTGTATGTAAGGTTTTATTTACTTACTTGTTTACTTGTATGTTACCAGAGAGAGAGAGCTAGAATCGCAGGGAGGCATAATTCTTTTTTTTTTTTTTTTTTTCTTTTGAAGGAGTCTTGCTCTGTCGCCCAGGCTGGAGTGCAGTGGTGTGATCTTGGCTCACTGCAAGCTCCGCCACAGGGAGGCAGAATTCTAAGACCATCCCCAAGATTCAGTCCCTGGTGTGTACATCCTGCCTAATCCCCTCCCCTTGAGTGTGGGTGGGACAGACGATATGATGGATTTCACGCTCTGGATAAGGATGTAGGATGTGGCCAAAGGTGAAGGGATTTTGCAGCGGAAGACTTTGGGTCAATCCAAGAGAAGTTATCCTGGGTGAGTCTGAACTATAGGGTGAGCTCTGTAAAGGAAGATCTTGAAGAGAGATTCTGTCTCCTGCTAGCCTTGACGAAGCAAGCTGCCTTAAGTTGTACAGCTTCGAGGAAGTGAATTCTGCCACTGCAAGCCTCAGATGAGATCCCAGCCCCGGCTTACCCATCAGTTGCAGCCTGGTGAGACCTTGAGCAGAGGGCATGGTTAAATTCTGCTGAGACTCCCCACCCTCTAAAACCAGGAGACGATACGTGGGTGTTGTTTTTTAAGCTGCAAAATGTGTAGTAATTTCATTAGAGCACATTAATAGATAGGGGGGTGGGAGGAGAAAGGCATCTTGGTCAGAAGCCAGTGAGTATCAGGAGATTGGAATCAAAGACATTATCTGTTCTCTGAATGCTATTTGAAAGGATGAGGAGAGAGTGGATTAAGGAAGACTGACTGGGGCAGATTTTTGTTGTTGTTGTTGTTTTTGAGACGGAGTTTTGCTCTTGTTGCCCAGGCTGGAGTGTAATGGTGCGATCTCGGCTCACCACAACCTCCACCTCCTGGGTTCAAGTAATTCTTCTGCCTCAGCCTCCTGAGTAGCTGGGATTATCACCACGCCCAGCTAATTTGGTATTTTTAGTAGAGATGGGGTTTCTCCATGTTGGTCAGGCTGGTCTTGAACTCCTGACCTCAGGTGATCCATCTGCCTTGGCCTCCCAAAGTGCTGGGATTACAGGTGTGAGCCACTAAGCCCAACCTTTTTTTTTTTTTTTTAAGAGGCAGGGTCTTACTCTATCACCCAGGCTGGAGTGCAGTGGTATGATCATAGCTCACTGCAACTTTGAACTCCTGGGCTCAAGTGATCCTCTTGCCTCAGCCTCCCAAGCAGCTGGGACTACAGGAGCATGCCACCATGCTGCACAGCTAATTTTATTTTTTTGTAGACATAGGGTCTCGCTATGTTGCCTAGGCGGGTGCCAAACTCCTGAGCATGAGCAATCCTTCTGTCTCCGCCTCCCAAAGTGCTGGGATTATAGGTGTGAGCCACCCTCGCCTAGCCCTTAACAGCTTTATTAAGATATATTTAACATGTAAAAATGTTTAAAGAATATAATTCTATACCTATCTATCTATCTATCTATCCATCTATCTATCATCTATCTATCCCTGTGAAATCATCACCACAGTCAAGATCATGACCATAGTCCCCATCCAAAAGGCTTTCCTCCTTCCGCCCTGGAATCCTTCCCTCTTCCCCATCCCATCCCCAGACAAATGCTGATCTGCTGTCTGTCCCTATAGGGGATTTTAGATTTGTATTTTCTAAAATTTTTATGAATGGACTCATAGAGTACGTTCTCCCCTTTGGGCCGACTTCTTTCACCCAGTGTGACTACTTTGCAATTCATCCGTGTTGCTGCGTGTATCAACAGTTCATTCCTTTTTATTGCTGAGTGGTCTGGAATGCTCTTTGACCTTAAGAAGGTCACTCGATCTCTCTGGGCCTCAGTTTCCTCAGTGGTAAATAGACACCAGATTCCTGAGGAACCACCACCTGCCTAACTGTCTTTCTTCCTGAGATTCAGAACACTGTGCATGTCTTCCAGGACCTTCCTGTCCAGCCTGGGATTTCTCCCTGTGCAGTTACTGCCTCAGAGTCTGAAAAAAATCTCCTCGAGATCTTAATTTGTGGAGAGAGAGAACGTCGGAAAGCCCAAGGTTCTGGGGCCCTCTGTGCTGGTCGTGACCTCACAGGCGGCAGCAGCTCTATCGCCCTGAGCGGTCGGGGTGCTGGGAGGAGAACTCAGCTCCGGTGTTGCAGACACAGAGGATCAGTTGCAATTGCAGGGTCGACTGCTGTCAGTCCTGCCCTCCTTTCTGCTGGGATCCTGCATGAGGACTATAAATAGTGCAGTGGGTGATTAGGGCTGAGAGTGGGGAGGCAGTGGGGGAGCAGCCCCTGCCCTAGAAAAGAATGGAAATACGTTGTTTTTATAGAAAAGAAAGAGAAACAGAAACAAGAAGCACTTCTGTATCTCCTTGGCCAGCTTAACTCCAAGTCTTGTTTCCAATAGTTCCATGTAATTCCCATATGGAAAGGGAAGATAGCAATTCTTTTTTTTTTTTTTTTTTGAGACAGAGTCTCACTTTGTCACTCAGGCTGGAGTGCAGGGTCTCGATCACAGCTCACTGCAACCCTCACTTCCTGAGCTCATGTGATCCTCCCACCTCTGCCTCCCAAGTAGCTGGGACTACAGGCACGTGCTGCCATGCCTTGCTATTTTTTTCTATATTTTGTAGAGATGGGTTTTGCCATGTTGCTCAGGCTGGTCTTGAACTCCTGGGCTCAAGCAATCTGCCTGCCTTGGCCTCCCAAATTGTTGGGATTACAAGCATAAGCGCCTCACCCTGCCAAGTCTTGAATAAACATTCTTAAAAAAAAATACAGCAATTAGCTGGGCACAGTGGGGCATGACTGTAATCCCAGCTACTCCGGAGGCTGAGGCAGGAGAATCGCTTGAACATGGGAGGCGGAGGTTGCGGTGAGCTGAGATTGCACCACCGCACTCCAGCCTGGATGACAGAGTAAGACTTCGTCTCAAAAAATAAAATAAAATAAAATAAACAGCTAGAACTTCCAAAACAGAGAGGACACCTATTGATGGAGGCAGCCCCTGGCCCTAGAGTCACCCGGGCAAGGAAGCCCTTCCCTTGAGCTGAAACCCCACCCCTTTCTGGGCTACATCCCTCCCCCTATCAGGGAAGCCGCACCTGCTGCTGGGAGTGGGGGCACTGGACGGGCTGTACCTCTAAGGTCCATTTTTCAAGGTGTCCTGGAACTCCCTCCTCTGGGCATCTAGGCCTGTGGTCTAGTTTGAGCAATCTCTGGCTTTCTTGCATAAGAAACCTTCACTTTTAACAGTTACCCTGCTCCATCCCCGGGTTCCTGAGGCAAGAACAATGGCTTTCTTTGGCCAGGACAAAGGCTGTCATCCTTCTGATTCATCATAAAGCCCACTAGTGGCTTTCTGACCACACGCTGGCACAAGGTCCTTCCGTTTGTCCAGCAAACAGGCATTGAGCATCTTCTCTGCTACAACTGGCACTGAGCAACATCCCTGGGGCATCTCCGTGACAACCACATCTTACTTTCCATCTACCTTAAGAAAATGACCCTATGAATACATGCTATGGAAGGCTTATGTCTCAGACTGATTGGAATTAGGATTTTAGAACAAGAAAGTTACTTCATTTCTACTAATTTATTCCCACATTGTTTTGCTGATGTGCACATTGAGCATAAAGAGGTAAAATGACTGCAGTAAAGTTATAAAGCTGGTTAATGGTGGCCGAGTGCAGTGGCTCACGCCTGTAATCCCAACCCTTTGGGAAGCTGAACCGGGTGGATCACTTGAGGCCAGGAGTTTGAGACCAGCCTGGCCAACATGATGAAACCTTGTGTCTACCAAAAATACAAAAATTAGCTGGGCGTGGTGGCACGTGCCTGTAATCACAGCTACTCGGGAGCTTGAGGTGGGAGAATCACTTGAACCCGGGAGGCAGAGGATGCAGTGGGCCAAGATGGCACCACTGCACTGCAGCCTGAGTGACAGAGTGAGACCTTGTCTCAAAAATAAATAAAGAAATAAATAAAGCTGGTTAATGGTGAAGCAGGAGGAAAATCCCCATGTATTACTCAGGATTGAGTCTGGCTACAAATAGTAACAGACAAGCAAACAACAACAAAAAATGTTAACAGTGGCTTGAATGAGACAGAAGCTTATTTCCCTCTCAGATTGGGTGGTCAGTAGAGGACTTCTTGGCCACCCCACAATTGCAGGAGCCCAGGCTTTTTTTCACTGTGGCTCTGGCTTCCAGGAACCTCATGGTCCAAGATGGCTGCTTGTACTACAGTCATCACTACACCATTCCAGTCAGCAAGAAGAAAGAACTGAAGGGAAAGAGGGGGAGGGAACCCCCACTCCCTTTTAAGAGGACCTCCAGTGGCTCATGCCTGTAATCCCAGCACTTTGGGAGGCTGAGGTGGGTGGATCCCCTGAGGTCAGGAGTTGGAGACCAGCCTGGCCAACATGGTGAAACCCTGTCTCTATTAAAGACACAAAAATTAGCTGGGCATGGTGGCAGGTACCTGTAATCCCAGCTACTAGGGAGGCTGAGGCAGGAGAATGGCTTGAACCCAGGAGGCAGGGGTTGCAGTGGGCCGAGATCACGCCACTGCACTCCAGCCTGGGTGACACAGTGAGACTCCATCCCCCCTAAAAAATAATAATAATAAATAAATAAATTAATTAATTAAAAATTTTTAAAAAGAGGACTTCCCCAAAGTCTCACACAACACCTGGGTTTCTTACTGTTTTGAACGTGGCCTTTAGGCCATAACTCCTTTAAGGGAGGCTGGGAAATGTCATTTAGCTGGGGAGTTACGTGACTGGCTGAAATGTTACTGTTGTTTTTCAACTGAGAAGAGGGGAGACTGGGTATTGAGAGGCATCCAGAACTCTCTTCTGAGGTCTCCCATCTACTAGCCCCGAGCTGCTTTTGTTATTCCAAGACGGTATGGGGTTTAGCATTTATACACAGAGGTGTTCAGTCTTTTGGCTTCCTTGGGCTGCAATAGAAGAAGAATTATCTTGGGCCACATATAAAATAGACTAATGGCTAGGCGCAGTGGCTCATGCCTGTAATCCTAGCACTTTCGGAGGCCGAGGCAAGTGAATCACTTGAGGTCAGGAGTTTGAGACCAGCCTGGCCAACCTGGTGAAACCCCATCTCTACTAAAAACACAAAAATTAGCCGGAAATTGCTTGAACCCAGGAGGCAGATGTTGCAGTGTGCCGAGGTCGTGCCACTACACTCCAGTCTGGGCAACAGCATGGGACTCTGTCTCAAAAAAATAAATTAATTAATTGAATTAAATTAAATACACTAACGATAGCTGATGAGCTAAAAAAAAAAAAAAGAAGTCACAAAAAAACTCATAATATTTTAAGAAAGTTTACAAATTTGTGTTGGGCCACATTCAAAACCATCCTGAACCCCATGTGGTCTGTGGGCCATAAGTTGGACAAGCTTGATTTAGGACATTATGGAACATTGTCCTAATGAGATCACTGCCCACTGTGCCTGCGTGTGAAGGGTCTGGGATTGTCAGCAAATGACAATGAAAACTAAGGGAAGACTGGAAGTGAAGCTGAACCCCAGGCATAATTACATAATATCCTAGCTTGCCCAATACTATAAATAATAATATCACCTGTCGAGTGCCTACTATATGCATTATGGGTACTATTTAATTTGCCACAAAGCCCTGAGAGTACAATTATTATTTCCATTTTACACAAGAGACACAGAGAGGGTACACAGCTCATCCAGTGTCACAAAGCTAGAAAAGGGTAAATCGAGATTTTTTTTTTTTGATACAGAGTCTTGCTCTGTTCCCCAGGCTGGAGCACAGGGGTACAATCTTGATTCACTACAATCCCTGCCTCCCAGGTTCAAGTGATTCTACCGCCTCAGCCTCCCAAGTAGCTGGGATTACAGGCACCTGCCACCATGCCCGGCCAAATTTTGTATTTTTAGTAGAGGCGGGGTTTTGCCACGTTGGCCGGACTGGTCTCGAACTCCTGACCTCAAGTGATCCACTTGCCTCAGCCTCCCAAAGTGCTGGGATTACAGGCGTGAGCCACCATCCCCAGCTATAGGTCTAGAATTTAAACCCAGGTAGATTAACCTCAGAGCTCACACACTGGCCTAGCACCTTTTAGTATCTTTCTTTTTGTTCTATTGCCTAAAACAACCAGCTTAATGGAGGTACAAGCAGACGTTTCCAGATAAAAGACACAACTCTCAGTGGAATTCAAATTTTAGTTAAAGAATTACTGGCCTGGGCCGGGCGCGGTGGCTCAAGCCTGTAATCCCAGCACTTTGGGAGGCCGAGACGGGCGGATCATGAGGTCAGGAGATCGAGACCATCCTGGCTAACACGGTGAAACCCCGTCTCTACTAAAAATACAAAAAAAAAAAACTAGCCGGGCGAGGTGGCGGGCGCCTGTAGTCCCAGCTACTGGGGAGGCTGAGGCAGGAGAATGGCGGGAACCCGGGAGGCGGAGCTTGCAGTGAGCTGAGATCTGGCCACTGCACTCCAGTCCGGGCGACAGAGCGAGACTCCGTCTCAAAAAAAAAAAAAAAAAAAAAAAGAATTACTGGCCTGGTGCAGTGATTTACACCTGTAGTCCCAGCTACTTGGGAGGCTGAGGCAGAAGAATGGCATGAACCTGGGAGGCAGAGCTTGCAGTGAGCTGAGATGGTGCCATCGCACTCCAGCCTGGGTGACAGAGTGAGACTCCGTCTCAAAAAAAAAAAAAAAGAAATCACTAACTTTTTTAGTATATCTCTTCCAAAATTTAAAACATACTTATTGTGGCTTTACTGCATATGAAGTGAATCAAATTTGGAAGTAATATTTTGAATTTGAATTTGGTAACCCTGATCAGATTGAAAAGCAAAGTTATGAGGCCGGGCGCGGTGGCTCACGCCTGTAATTCCAGCAGTTTGGGAGGCCGAGGCGGGCGGATCACAAGGTCAGGAGATTTGAGACCATCCTGGCTAATATGGTGAAACCTTGTCTCTACTAAAAATAAAAAAAAATTAGCTGGGTGTGGTGGCAGGCGCCTGTAGTTCCAGCTGCTGGGGAGGCTGAGGCAGGAAAATGGTATGAACCCGGGAGGCAGAGCTTGCAGTGAGCAGACATCACACCACTGCACTCCAGCCTGGGCGACAGAGCGAGACTCCATCTCAAAAAAAAATAAGGCCGGGCTCGGTGGCTCAAGCCTGTAATCCCAGCACTTTGGGAGGCCGAGACGGGCGGATCACGAGGTCAGGAGATCGAGACCATCCTGGCGAACACGGTGAAACCCCGTCTCTACTAAAGAATACAAAAAACTAGCCGGGCAAGATGGCGGGTGCCTGTAGTCCCAGCTACTCGGGAGGCTGAGGCAGGAGAATGGCGTAAACCCAGGAGGCGGAGCTTGCAGTGAGCTGAGATCCGGCCACTGCACTCCAGCCTGGGCGACAGAGCGAGACTCCGTCTCAAAAAAAAAAAAATAAAATAAAATAAAATAAAAAAAAGGAAAGAAAAGAAAAAAGAAAAGCAAAGTTGTCTGGCCTTCATCGCACCAGACCTCAATGTGGCCATCTGAAAGATGGGAGCTAAGGCTTACTTAGTCAATGCACAGAAAAGAATCGTCACCCATTAATTCTGTGGAGTAAGGGCAAGGTCACTGAGTTCACACTTACTCATTAGGAACATTGCCAGTAGGAGGAACTGTCTGAGCCAGCTCCCTGTCTGAGTTGCTGGAGGAGCCTAGGGGTTTATACTCTTGGATAATCTCAGATTGGAAAACTGCCACCACCATCTGGCCCCGAAAGCGTTAGCACTAGGATTTCTTTGTTTGGTTCTTTGGTAGCCAACTCGGAGATTTCTTTGCTGGACATTGAGTTTCTTTTTCTTCTTAGTGAGATCACTGCCTCCCAGAGGTCGGCAGCAGGGAGAACACCAAGAGAATTTTGCAGACACTGTGGCTCCAGACAAACCCCTTGAGAGGCGGGGAGGGGAGGAACAGGAGATACCGATGACACCAATATAGCCACTTTCCTCAACTGTGAAGAAAAGATCACGCATTCTTCCCACTCTGCCTAACTCAGCAAGATGGCTGTAAAATGATAGGGAACCACAAGGCTCTGTCCTGAGCCTCAAAACAGAAATAATATTATACTATTAGTGAGGCAGGGTGGCACACCTGTAGTCCTAGCTACTTGGGAGGCTGAGGCAGGAGGATCGCTTGAGCCTGGGAGGTTGAGACTGCAGTAAATCGTGTTTGTGCCATTGCACTCTAGCCTGGGTGTCAAAGGGATATCCTGTCTCATAATAATAATAATGTTCCAATTTTTTCTGTATGCACACACAAATAACAACAACAGATAACACCTACTGTGCATTGAGCATGCATTGCTCTAAGTGCTGTGTGCACATTTGTTCATTTAATCCTCACAACAACCCTACAAAGTGGTTTACTCTATTTTCCATATTTTCCTGTTTGAGGAAACAGGCAGAGAGAGGTTGAGAAACTTGCTCAAGGCAACAACGCCAAATCCTTTCTTCCTTAGAAATAACTGTTTAGAGGCCAGACGCGGTGGCTCACACCTGTAATCCCAGCACTTTGGGAGGCCGAGGTGGGTGGATCACCTGAGGTCAGGAGTTCGAGTCCAGCCTGACCAACATGGAGAAACCTTGTCTCTACAAAAAATACAAAATTAGCCAGGTGTGGCGGCACATGCCTGTGATCCCAGCTACTCAGGAGACTGAGGCAGGAGAATCACTTGAACCTGGGAGGCGGAGGTTTCAGTGAGCCGAGATCGTACCATTGCACTCCAGCCTGGGCAACAAGAGTGAAATTCCGTCTCAAAAAAAAAAAAAAAAGAAATAACTGCTTAGATATGAAATATTATTGTTACAATCAGATCTACAATCCCCTTTTGGGGGTTAGGGTATCTTCAGAACAGTCTACAGAGGTCCAAACCTTGCAATCGGTCAAAGGGCAAAGGGTGTTTTGTGATCACTGACTTCTGTTGCTCTGGCTTTGAGCCCTGTGGGTAGCTCCTTCTGCATTGCCTCTTCTCTGGCTCTTGCTGAAAGCCATGACTCATCCTGGGGGGTTTGTTACACCTGAGAATGTGGTCATGCCTGAGTCACGCTGGCCGGCAGTTATGACACTTCCGAGCACCGGGGTGACAGATGTGATGTTAGCGGCTTCTTTGCTCTCTGTTCAGAGGGTGACCAGAGCTCTGATTTATGACGCCTAGCAGATACAGGGCCAATATCTAGCCCAGACACTCGGGGTGACCCCTGCATCTTGCTCTGAGATGAAAGTGAAGGTCTTGAAAGTATATGTTCACCTAAGGCAGTCACAAGAATGAACGGTGATAGGCACCGGATACTCTTCAAACACTTTGTACAGAAGAGATCCCGGCTCCGAAAATCCAAGATGCTAGATCAGGGGTGTATTCATTGGACCAGGCTAGCCCTTAAAATCAATAGTTCTTTTCCTCTTTGCAAAAAGCTTTCAAATTCCCTTCTGCAAGCTTTAGTCGAAACTACCCCTCAATTCTCATGTGTTCATTCATTCAACCACTCATTGATTCAGTCCAAAATATTTATTAAATGTCCACCATGCAACTGCCTTGAAATAGTCATTTGCCTAAACTAGTAAAAAAGAAAGTTTGGGCCAGGTGCAGTGGCTCACACCTGTAATTCCAGCACTCTGGGAGGCCGAGGCGAGTGGATCACCCGAGGTCAGGAGTTGGAGACCAGCCTGGCCAACATGGTGAAACCCCATCTCTACTAAAAATGCAAAAACTAGCCAGGTGTGGTGGCGGGCGCCTGTAATCCTAGTTACTCGGGAGGTGAGGCAGAAGAATCGCTTGAACCCAGGAGGTGGAGGTTGCAGTGAGCCGAGAGCCAAGATGGCGCCACTGCACTTCCGCCTGGGTGACAGAGAGAGACTTCCTCTCAGAAAAAAAAAAAGAAAAGAAAAAGGAAAGGCCAGGCATGGTGGCTCACACTTGTAATCCTAGCACTTTGGGAGGCTGAGGTGGGGAGATCACCTGAGGTCAGGAGTTCGAGACCAGCCTGGCCAACATGGCAAAACCCCATCTCTAATAAAAATACAAAAAATTAGCTGGGCATGGTGGCAGGTGCCTGTAATCCCAGCTACTCAGGAGGCTGAGGCAGGGAGAATTGCTTAAACCTGGGAGGCAGGGGTTGCAGTGAGCTGAGATCGCATCACTACACTCCAGCCTGGGGAACAGAGCAAGACTCTGTCTCAAAAAAAAAAAACAAAAAAAAACCGGGGTGTGCTTTGCACTATAGAATTAAAAATGACAAGCCCTATGTATCTTGAATTTAGCCTGAATATAAATTATGATTAGAGATTACTATAGCAGGACACTCAAGAGAACATAACACTCTGATTTTGAGAATGCAAACGACTCAGTGAACAGTTTGCTTTTGTGGAGATCAGCAAGTCTGTGCATTCCAGTTACCATTTCATATTTATGTTAAATTTAAGTTTACTCTGTATGTTGTCTGTTCACCAAGAAAGGAACCTCCTTCTTATAATAGTGAAAATGTGTTATGATAGATGTAAGGACTGTGACTTACAACCTAGGAATGTTTGTTATAGGAAACTACATGTTATAGATTTTTTTTTTTTTTTGAGATGGAATTTTGCTCTTGTTGCCCAGGCTGGAGTGCAATGGTGTAATCTCAGTTCACTGCAATTTCCGCCTCCCGGGTTCAAGCAATTCTCCTGCCTCAGCCTCCCAAATACCTGGGATTACAGGCATGCACCACCACACCTGGCTAATTTTTTTTTTTTTTTTGAGATGGAGTCTCACTCTGTCGCCCAGGCTGGAGTGCAGTAGCGCGATCTCGGCTCACTGCAAGCTCCACCTCCTGGGTTCTCGCCATTCTCCTGCCTCAGCCTCCTGAGTAGCTGGAACTACAGGCGCCCACCACTACGCCCAGCTAATTTTTTGTATTTTTAGTAGAGACGGGGTTTCACCGTATTAGCCAGGATGGTCTCGATCTCCTGACCTCGTGATCCTCCCGCCTCAGCCTCCCAAAGTGCTGGGATTACAGGCGTGAGCCACAGTGCCTGGCCTAATTTTTGTATTTTTGAGATGGGGTTTCTCCAGGTTGGTCAGGCTGGCCTCAAACTCCAGACCTCAGGTGATCCACCTGTCTTGGCCTCCCAAAGTACTGGGATTACAGGCATGAGTCACCGCGCCCAGCCTATGTTAAAGATTTTCTTTTTTTTAAACCTGTGTATGTGGTTAGAGGTGTAAGACATTATTCTAGAAGATTCTAAAAGCTTGACCTTAGTAATCAAGTTGATGATAATGAAGCCACTGACTGGTACCTCCCTGGTTCAGTTTTAATCAACTAGGATAAATGACTACACTGGCCAGGCATGGTGGTACAAACGTGTGTAATCACATTTTGGGAGGTTGAGGCAGACTGATCACTTGAGGTCAGAAGTTCAAGACCAGCCTGCCCAACATGGTGAAACCCCGTCTCTACTAAAAAAAAACCAAAAAACAAAAAACAAAAATTAGCCAGGTGTGGTGGTGTGCACTTGTAATCCCAGCTGCTAGGGAGGCTGAGCCAGGAGAATCATTTTAACCCAGGATACAGAGGTTGCAGTAAGCCAAGATCGTGCCACTGCACACTCCAGCCTGGGCAACAGAGCCAGACATGGTCTCAAAAAAAATTAATTTAAAAATGAAGACTATTAGGCTGGGCGTGGTGGCTCACACCTCTAATCCCAGCACTTTGGGAGGCCAAGGCGGGTGGATCACCTGAGGTTGGGAGTTTGAGACCAGCCAGACCAACATGGAGAAACCTTGTCCTTACTAAAAATACAAAACTAGCCAGGCGTGGTAGCACATACCTGTAATCCCAGTTACTTGGGACGCTGAGGCAAGAGAACTGCTTGAACCCTGGAGGTGGAGGTTGCGGTGAGCCGAGATCTCACCACTGCACTCCAGCCTCGGTAACAAGAGCGAAACTCCATCTCAAAAAAAAAAAAAAAAAAATAAGTGAAGACTACATAGACCCCCAGAAGTAGAAACATACCTAGATGCACATATTTTCATTAGCAATTTTTTTGGTTTATATTTATTTATTTATTTATATTTGAGACGGAGTCTTGCTCTGTTGCCTAGGCAGGAGTGCAATGGTGCAATAGCGGCCATTTTGGGTACAGACGGGGTTTTGCCATGTTGGCCAGGCTGGTCTCAAACTCCTGACCTCAAGTGATCCACTCGCCTCACCACTGTGCCTAATCAATGCCGTATCATTTGTTGAACATCCCTCCTCCCTGCAGGAGGAGTACTGAAGACAGAACTAGGTCTGTCTTGTCCACTGTGCTGACTTTTTTTGTTTGTTTTTTGTATTTAAGATGGAGTCTTGCTCTGTCGCCCAGGCTGGAGGAGTGCAGTGGAGCAATCTCAGCTCACTGTAACCTCCACCTCCTGGATTCAAGTGATTCAGGTGCCTCAGCCACCTGAGTTGCTGGGGCTATAGGTGCATGCCACCATGCCTGGCTAATTTTTTTGTATTTCTAGTAGAGACAGGGTTGAGAACCATGTTGGCCAGGTGGTTCTCAAACTTCTGACCTCAGGTGATCCACCCACCTCGGCCTCCCAAAGTGCTGGGATTACAGGCGTGAGCCACCGCACCCGGCTTTGTTTTGTTTTTGAGACAAGAGTCTCACTCCGTGGCCCAGGCTGGAGTGCAGTGGTGTGATCATGGCTAACTACAACCTCCACCTCCTGGGTTCAAATGATTCTCATGCCTCAGCCTCCCAAGCAGCTGGGATTACAGGTGTGCACCACCATGCCTGGCTAATTTTTGTATTTTTAGTAGAAATGGGGTTTTGCTATGATGGCCAGGCTGGTCTCGAACTCCTGGGCTCAAGCAATCTACCTGTCTTGGACTCCCACAGTGCTGGGATTATAGGCATGAGCCACTGCACCCAGCCTACTGTGCTATTTGGATTAGCACAGTCCTGGCACATAACAGGCAATCAATAAATACTTGCTACATGAAAGAATTAGAATTCCAGAGTGATGAAAGAAAACAAAACAAAACAAAACCAGAAGAACCCCAGAGTAAGTTAGCTGAGAAGTTCATCAAAGAAAAGAGGATATCCTGAGTAGCCTCATCCCCACCATCCAAAAATGTGCCCACCTGAAGTTAACTTGTCCCATTCAGCAGAGTGAGCAGCTCTCAGGGGCTCACAGTGGTTCCACCAAACTGCTGTCCAGTGAAACCAGTATTCAATGCCTCTGAGCTTCCTCTGGACTTCCCCATTGGGGCGTCCTAAACAGAAGATGCAGATTTAAATTTCACAGTTAGGCCGGGCACGGTGGCTCACGCCTGTAACCCCAGCATTTTGGGAGGCCGAGGCGGGCGGATCACGAGGTCAGGAGTTTGAGACCAGCCTGGTCAATATGGTGAAATCCCATCTCTACTAAAAATACAAAAATTAGCCAGGCGTGGTGGTGCGCCTGTAATTCCGGCTACTCGGGAGGCTGAGGCACAGAATTATTTGAACCTGGGAGGTGGAGGTTGCAGTGAGCCGAGATGGCGCCACTGCATTCCAGCCTGGGTGACAAAGCGAGATTCTTTCTCAAAAAAAAAAAGAAAAAGAAAAAGAAAAAGGAGATGCCCCCCACGCATGTGAAGTGCTGTCTAGTGTTCCTAAGTGCAAGAAGCCTGTGATGTTCCTTATGGAGAAAATATGTGTGTTAGAAAAGCTTCGGCCGGGCGCGGTGGCTCAAGCCTGTAATCCCAGCACTTTGGGAGGCCGAGACGGGCGGATTACGAGGTCAGGAGATCGAGACCATCCTGGCTAACATGGTGAAACCCCGTCTCTACTAAAAAAACACAAAAAATTAGCCGGGCGAGATGGCGGGCGCCTGTAGTCCCAGCTACTCGGGAGGCTGAGGCGAGAGAATGGCGTAAACCCGGGAGGCGGAGCTTGCAGTGAGCTGAGATCCGGCCACTGCACTCCAGCCTGGGCGACAGAGCGAGACTCCATCTCAAAAAAAAAAAAAAAAGAAGAAAAGCTTCATCCAGGCCAGGCATGGTGGCTCATGCCTGTAAGCCCAACACTTTGGGAGGTCGAGGCAGGAGGATTACTTAAGCCCATGTTTATATTTATTTATTTACTTACTTACTTACTTTTGAGTCTCACTCTGTTGCGAGAAAAAAAATTTTATCCAGGCATGAGTTATAGTGCTGTAGGGAAGTTCAATGTTAATGAAGCAATGATATACACTAAATAAGGTATTTTTAAACAGTAACATACATAAAACAAGGCTGTGTGTTGATAGATAAAAATGTGACCAGAGGCTCAAAGAACCTAGCCCTGTGTTTCTCCTAGGGAAACAAGTATAGTATTTCATAATTCAGTGTTCGAGATGACTTTATAAAACATGATGATTTGGGCCGGGCGCAGTGGCTCATGCCTGTAATCCCAGCACTTTGGGAGGCCGAGGCAGGTGGATCACAAGGTCAGGAGATCGAGACCATCCTGGCTGACACAGTGAAACCCTGTCTCTACTAAAAAATACAAAAAAAATTAGGTGGGCATGGTGGCGGGTGCCTGTAGTCCCAGCTCCTCAGGAGGCTGAGGCAGGAGAATGGCGTGAATCCAGGAGGTGGAGCTTGCAGTGAGCCGAGATCGCGCCACTGCACTCTAGCCTGGGTGAGAGAGCAAGACTCTGTACACATATACAGCTACACACATAACCCATTTAATCCTTACAATACTCCCATGAAAGAGAAATATTTAAGCTCATTTAACAGACGGAAGAATCAGCTCAGAGAGGTTAAATGTCTTCCCCAAAGTCACACAGCCAATGAGTGTGCTTCAACTCAGTTCTGTTCAACCTAACTTCTCCCCCTTGCCCCTCTCCAAGCTGAAGAAAGACGTGGGATAAATTCAAAGAACAAGATGTAAAGTAGCAAGGTGGAGAATTTTGTTCTGAGAAGCTAAGCATTCAGCCCTGCTGAGCACATGGACCTAGAGCCCCGTCTTCCATCCTCTCTAGCCCCACCCTCTGGAGTGGGGCCTTAGCAAAGCGAGCAAAGCTGCCTGGGCCCTGGCAGGGCTGGTTCCGCTGCGGGTGGACAGTTATATACAACCGAGAATTGATGGCTGCTGTCTCCTCTTTCTCCTTGTGCCTCGCAGAAGTCCTGCAATCCTTCATCTTTACACAAAGCCAGCAGCTGGCAGCCCACCCCCAGCCTCGGGAGCTGGCTAGCAAGTCCCTTTACAAGCAGGTCCTGACAGAAAGAACAAAAAGATATTCACCACCGGAGAATATGCAAACAGCAGACAGCAAATGCAGAAAGAATTCATGATGTTTAGTCTGGAAAAGAAGACCCGGGGGAAACGTTGAGATAGAAGCAAAATCAGAAGAGCTATGGGAAGCCCAGAGTCAGCAAGCAGAAGATGATGGCTCTAAATGATTCTAAGTATTCCTACTCATTGGGATTTCACCCTCCCAAAGGGAACCAGCTGCTCTGCCCTCTGGATTTCTGGGTGGGGTTGGCCATTGATGATTGGTGATGTGGCAGGGTTTCTGCCTGAGCACCACCTGCAATATTATTATTATTATTATTATTATTATTTGAGATGGAGTCTCGCTCTGTCCCCCAGGCTGGAGTGCAGTGGCATGATCTCGACTCACTGCAACCTCCGCCTCCTGGGTTCAATTCCCTGCCTTAGCCTCCCTGGTAGCTGGGATTACAGGAGCGTGCCCGGCTTAATTTTTGTATTTTTGGTAGAGACAGGGTTTCACCATGTTGCCCAGGCTGGTCTCGAACTTCTGTCCTCAAGTGATCCGTCCACCTTGGCCTCCCACCTGCAACATTTTACGAGGCAGCCCATTCCCACTGGGCCCCAACCTAATTGTTATAAATCACTATGGAGATGGGGCTGGGTTCAGGCCCTGGGGATTCATATTGCTCAGATCTCTTTAATTTTATGTATTTATGTATTTATTTATTTTTATTTTTTGAGACACAGTCTTGCTCTGTCGCCTAGGCTGGAATGCAGTGGCACGATCTCGGCTCACTGCAGCCTCTGCCTCCCGGGTTCAAGTGATTCTCCGGCCTCAGCCTCATGAGTAGCTGGTGTTACAGGTGTGCGCCACCACGCCTGGCTAATTTTTTAATTTTTAGTAGAGACGGGTTCACCATGTTGGCCAGGCTGGTCTCGAACTCCTGACCTCAAGTGATCTGCCTGCCTCGGCCTCCCAAAGTACTGGGATTATAGGTGTGAGCCACCGCGCCTGGCCTGCACAGATCTCTTTAACCTGGTGTTCTCGAAGTCATGTGGCTATAGACGTACGTGTTAGGCTGATGTCAGCCATGAAGAAGATGAAAATAATCGTAATAATAATTACCTGGTGAGCTCCTGCTGCCACAAGCCAGGTACCTTTCACACAGCTTCCAAACCTCCATCCGAGACAAGCCCTTCTATCCCTGTTTTTCCCTTGGGGAGCACTTGTGCTCCCCAAGGGAAGCCGGGTGCCCAGTGAGACACATCCATTCGGAGGCCACTATACCATGCTATCCCACCATCAACACCTAGAACCACCCAGAAGCCAAGGGCTCTGGAGAGAGTGGGCAGGAAGATAGAATTCCTAGGCAGTCCTTTGTTAGAAACAGCTCCTCTGACAGCTGAGTGTGGTGGCTCATGCCTGTCATCCCAGCACTTTGGGAGGCCAAGGAGGGCAGGTCATTTCAGGTCAGAAGTTCGAAACCAGCCTAGCCAATATGGTGAAACCCCAACTCTAATAAACACACAAAAATTAGCCAGGAGTGCCACACCTGGAATCCCAGCTACTCAGGAGACTGAGGCAGGAGAATAACTTGAACCCAGGAGGCAGAGGTTGCAGTGAGCCAAGATTTCACCACTGTACTTCAGCCTGGGCCACGGAGCGAGATTCTGTCTCAAACAACAACAACAACAACAACAACAACAACAACAACAACAGCTCCTCCAGCTCCTGGAAATGAAAGGGGGACCATGGCTTTCTGCCAATGATTTCCAACTGAAATAGTTTTAGCAAAACATCACTTAAAAAAATCTTGAATAGAACTTGATGAAGAACCTTTGATGCAAATTGGAGATGGGGGACCCAATAGAATGGGGAGCCTCCTGGCACGTCCCTCATCTCCCCGTAAGGCGTGATGGTGATGTTGAAGAAAGCAATCCTATTAGGCGTGATGGTGATGTTGAAGAAATCAATCCTATCAGCCACAATGAGACAACAGGCACCTGGTCCTGGGTAGGGCTCATTTGTCTGGCAGTCTGACCATCACCACCCTCCCTAGCGCAAGTTCTCCCTTGCTGGAACCAGGAGTAGAGCAGCATCTTACCTGGTCTCCCAGCCTCCTCTATTCTCCTGTGTCTGATGAATCCGTCATCAAATCACTGTCAAACACAGCAGTGGAACCTTCTGAGACTTCCTGTAAAGGGTCAGATGGTCAATATTTTAGACTTTGTCAGCCATCTACTATCTCTGTTGATAATTTCTCATTTTGTTTTTACAACTATTTATTTTTTTAAAAATCCCTTTATTGTTGTATGATGGACATGTAAAAAGCTGTACACACAATTTTGTGAGTTTGGGAACAAGTGTGAACCCGTGAAACCATCACCACCATCAAGGTCAGTGACATTCCTGTCACCTCTCTAAGTTTCCTCCCAGTCCCTTTATCATTACTATTTGATAAATATATAAATAACATATATTATTTGATGTACAGGTTGTACAGGTTGTACGTGTGTGCGTGTGTATGTTAACAACATTTAACACAGGACTTACCCTCTTAGCAATTTATTTATTTATTTTTTGAGACAGGGTCTGGCTCTGTAGCCCAGGCTGGAGTGCCGGGGGGCTATCTCAGCTCACTGCAATCTCTGCCTTCCAGGCTGAAGCCAACCTCCCACCTTAGCCTCCTGGGACCACAGGCGTGCACTACCATGCCTGGCCAGTTATTTTTATTTTATTTTTTTTGAGACAGAGTCTTGTTCTGTCACCCGGGCTGGAGTACAGTGGTGCCGTCACTGCTCACTACAACCTCCACCTCCTGGGTTCAAGTGATTCTCGGGCCTCAGCCTCCTGAGTAGCTGGGACTACAAGTGTGCACCACCACGACCAGCTAATTTTTGTGTTTTTAGTAGAGACGGGGTTTCACCATGTTGGCCAGGCTGGTCTCAAACTCCTGGCCTCAAGCCATCCTACCTCCTCAGCCTCCCAAAGTGCTGGGATTACAGGCGTAAGCCACCACGCCCGGCTCAGCTAATTTTTGCATGTTTGGTGGAGACGGGTCTCACCATGTCTCAGGCTGGCCTCAAACTCTTGAACTCAAACAGTCTGCCTGCCTTAGCCTCCCAAAGTGCTGGGATTACAGTTGTGAGTCACCTCACCCGGCCTTCTTTAGCACATTTTAAGGACACAGTACAGTGTCGTTGTTAGCTACAGGCACTATGCAGTGTAGTAGGTCTCCAGAACTGACTCGTCTTGCATAATTGAAACTTCATCCCCTTTGACCATCACCTCCTCATCTCCCCTCCTCCCTGGTCCATGGCAACCACCATTTGACTTTCTGCTTCTATGAGTTTGACTATTTTAGATTCTACATATAAATGAGATCATATAGTATTTGTCTTTCTGTGTCTGGCTTTAGTTCACAGGTCTTTTTTTTTTTTTTTTTTTGAGATGGAGTCTCGCTCTGTCGCCCAGGCTGGAGTGCAGTGGCCGGATCTCAGCTCACTGCAAGCTCCGCCTCCCGGGTTTACGTCATTCTGCCTCAGCCTCCCGAGTAGCTGGGACTACAGGTGCCCGCCACCTCGCCCGGCTAGTTTTTTGTATTTTTTAGTAGAGATGGGGTTTCACCGTGTTAGCCAGGATGGTCTCGATCTCCTGACCTCGTGATCCGCCCGTCTCGGCCTCCAAAGTGCTGGGATTACAGGCTTGAGCCACCGCGCCCGGCCAGTTCACAGGTCTTATTCCAACAGGCTACAGGTTAGATTTGGCCCATGGGCTGTAATTGGCTGACCCCAGGCTGAGAGAATAAACTGCAGTTTGAACCTGGTATTCAAGGCCTCCTGTGATCTTCCCTGAAGCCCCTTTTTGAGTTTTATCACAACTTACTGTCCTTTCCCATGCTACATTCCTGCCAAACCTGAGAGCTCACACAACCATAGCCACCCAAGGGTCCCTACTTCTGTAGGGCTCCCTGTACTCTTCCTTCTTCCTGGAATGCCATCTGCCAACCTCTTCCACCCACTGAAATCCTACTGTCAAGTGCCGCCTCTTCTATGAAGTTTCCTGGATTCTCCTCTTCAGGGCTTGCTGCAGGCAGCTGGAAATGCCACCCCCAAGAGTTGTGCAGTGCACAACCTGTACAACCAAATGCAGTGGCCTTCTGTACCCCTAGGTACAAGTAAACTCTTTCTCTGAAACCAAACCAATAGTCCCATCGGTTTTTTTTTTTTTTTTTTTTTTTTGATAAACATAGAAATTGACCCTTCCGGTCTTATAGCTTGAAACTCACATTTGGTTTATCTGAGTTCTTTCCTCCAGTCTTCTCAAAAAAAAAAAATAAGTACAAAAGAACTGAAACTCACCAGATCACTAAATCTAGACAATGAGACACTGGACCCCTCATTCATCATGATTGCTTCCTTGCCCCTCCCTAGTTCCTGTTTTCTTACACATTGCTACATTTCTTCCTTGCTATATAAACCCTTTGTTTTTAGTCAGTCAGAGAGATGGATTTGAGACCCAGTTCCCATTTCCTCAGCTTCAGCACCTAATTAAAGCCTTCTTCCTTGGCAAAAATTGACTCAGTGATTGACTTTCTGTGCAGTGAGCAGTAGAACCTAGGCTGAACTCATGATGTTTCGATAATACCTCCTCCAAACTTCAAAAATAATATTTATTTTATGAAGCATTATTCCTATCTCGATTCATCGTTGTGCCACATGGGTGTTCACCTCTCTACCTCCTGTTACTACACTGTTGCTTTACTGAGGCTACCTCCTTTAAGTACCTTGCATTTCTTCCCTTCACTTTTCTTTTTTTTTGAGGCAGTGTCTTGCTTTGTCACCCAGCTCACTGCAAGATCCGCCTCCCGGGTTTACACCATTCTGCCTCAGCCTCCCGAGTAGCTGGGACTACAGGCGCCCGCCACCTCGCCCGGCTAGTTTTTTGTATTTTTTAGTAGAGATGGGGTTTCACCGTGTTAGCCAGGATGGTCTCGATCTCCTGACCTCGTGATCCGCCCGTCTCGGCCTCCAAAGTGCTGGGATTACAGGCTTGAGCCACCGCGCCCGGCCAGTTCACAGGTCTTATTCCAACAGGCTACAGGTTAGCTGGCTGGAGGGCGGTGGCATGATCTCAGCTCACTACAACCTCCGCCTCCCAGGTTTAAGCAATTCTGCTGCCTCAGCCTCCCAAGTAGCTGGGATTACAGGCATGTGCCACCACACCCGGCCAATTTTTTTTTTTTTTTTTTTTAGTAGAGAAGGGTTTCACCACATTGGCCAGGCTGGTCTCAAACCCCTGACCTCAGGTGATCCACCCACCTTGGCCGCCCAGTGTGCTGGGATTACAAGCGTGAGCCACCGTGCCCAGCCCTTCTCTCTTTTTTTTTTTTTTGAGACAGAGTCTCGCTCTGTTGCCCAGGGTGGAGTACAGTGGTGCAATCTCAGCTCACTGCAATCTCTGCCTCCTGGGTTCAAGTGATTCTCCTCCCTCTGCCTCCCAAGTAGCTGGGATTACAGGTGCGCACCACCATGCCTGGCTAATTTTTTGTATTTTTAGTAGAGACGGAGTTTCACCATGCTGGCCAGGCTGGTCTCGAACTCCTGACTTCATGACCCGCCCACCTTGGCCTCCCAAAGTGCTGGGATTACAGGCGTGAGCCATCACGCCTGGCCCCTTCCCTCCACTTTCTATGTTGCAGATTGAAGTTTCCAAAAATGGCTGCAGTAATAGTTCCCACCCCCACATGCCCTTCTGCAACATGACTCTGCCATGCCCCCATCAAGAGGCAGGTGGGCTATGGGTGTGGGGCGGCCCTGGGACGGCTTTAATAGTATACCGAGAAGTGAGGCTGGGTCAGCTTTGGGGGAGGAGCCTACCTGGCCTGGCAGGCTCTGCTTCTTGCCCCTTCAAATCTGGCATCATATCAGAAGCCCAGCTATCCTGAGACCACCAGGCTGTGAGAAGCCCAGCCACCGGGGGTGGGGCAGACTCTGGTGGGTACAAGCCACATGGAAAGAGACAGGAAGAAACCTGGAGCACCAAGAAGCCAGACTTGTAAACAAAGGAGCTCCTGAACACTCCAGCACTCTATACACCTCATGGAGAAGACCAGGCCACACACTAATGGCCCCAGTGGAGCCATGCAGGCCTCCCCACACGAGGCCCCAGACATTAAGGAGCAGAGATGCTGTTCCCATGAGGCCACGTGAATTCCTGAAACGTGAGCGTGGACGGTCAGCACGGATGAATATGATGGGTGAGCCCTGCCTTCCTAGAGCTGGCCATCTGGAAGAAACAAGAGTGTGCATCGTGGCAAACTGAGACACCTGTGTTCCGTGGAGGAAATCAACAGGGTGAGTGGTGGAAGAGTGGAGGTGGTCACGGAAGGCTTCTCGGAAGAGGTAGCACCGAAGCTGAGACCTGGAGGACCAGAAGGAACCAATGTAGTACAAGGAAATGTGAGGGAGGGTGCAGGGAGAGAACTCCAGAGAGGAGAGGTTCCCTGGCTGTCAGCTCCCCAGAGCCAAGGTTGATGCAGACAATTACAGCTCCTTGTCCCAACTCCCACTCCAACCTCCAGCAGTGGGAGATTTTATCCAGAGATAGGCAGGCCACCTCTGTCTTGCTTGGAGGTGAGTTAATGTCCCTTGCAATGTGCTACGGTGGAAGGTGACAGCTCTTTTGATTTATCTCTCTCTGACACTCCTCCCAATCTGTGACCAGGCAGCACAGGTCTTAAATAGACCTGAAGTGCATTTGGACAAACCAGCCTGCATACATATTTATTCAGAAAGCAGAAACCAGTAAGGAGCTATTTGTCAGCAAAAAGAATTGCTGAGAAACTGAAAGAGCTTGTCCAAATCCATCTACAAAGCAATGAAAAGCGGGGGAAAAGATGACTGTTTAATTAACTTACTTATCACACTGACCAGATCCTCTTCAGTAGAGCTCCAATAAATGACAACATGGAAAATCAATTTTGAGCCCCTGCAAAAACAAAACAAAACAAATTCCACCATTACCTACTCTTTTATAATGTTCTCTGATGACACCACAATATAGGCTGAATTAGGCAAAAGGGAGTTTAAAAAAAAAAAGGCCGGGTGCAGTGGCTCAAGCCTGTAATCCCAGCACTTTGGGAGGCCGAGACGGGCGGATCACGAGGTCAGGAGATCGAGACCATCCTGGCTAACACAGTGAAACCCCGTCTCTACTAAAAAATACAAAAAAAACCTAGCCGGGCGAGGTGGCGGGCACCTGTAGTCCCAGCTACTCGGGAGGCTGAGGCAGGAGAATGGCGTGAACCCGGGAGGCGGAGCTTGCAGTGAGCTGAGATCCGGTCACTGCACTCCAGCCCGGGCAACAGAGCGAGACTCCGTCTCAAAAAAAAAAAAAAAAAAAAGCCTGGTTGTACGGGGCACTAGATTAGAGTTCTGAAGAGCCAACAATTCTCATCTTTTTCTCTGACCTTGGAAATGGCATTGGACTTTTCAAAGTTCATGGTTCCCCCTTTAGCTTCTGTTACTGGTGGAGGGTGTCCAGGTTCTTGGTGTTTTGAACAAATAATTGGTCAAAACGCATAAACAAAGCAAGGAACGAATGAAACAACGAAAGCAGAGATTTATTGAAAACGAAAGCACACTTCATAGGATATGAAACAAACCTAAGCAAACGGCTAAAAACACTGGTTATAGAGTTTTCTGGGGTTTAAATACCCTCTAGAAGTTTCCCATTGGTTACGTGCTATACACCCTATGTAAATGAAGTAATGGCCCACTATCAGTCTGATTGGTTGCGGGAAGGGACCTATCAGAGGCTGAAGTGAAGTTACAAAATTATGCCTTATGCAAATTAAGATTTGGCCCACCACCAGCCTGATTGGTTATGGGAGGGAACCAGTCAGAGGTACTTTCCATTTTTCTTCAGCCACATGGAAGAAGACAGTGGGGGTGGGAAAGGGAGTAGCGTCTGGTCCTTTTGTTACTTGGGTGTGGAAAGTTGGGGTTTTTGTTTTGATTTAGTTCTAGGCAGTCATCATGAATCGGCCTTAGGTTCCCTGCCTCCAGACCATATTCTCCTGCCTCACTTCTCTGAACAAACCTGGCCGATAAGGGCCGGCGCGCGGTGGCTCAAGCCTGTAATCCTAACCCTTTGGGAGGCTTAGGCAGAAGAATCGCTTGAACCCAGGGAGTGCAGTGGTAGCAGTGAGCCGAAATGGTGCCACTGCACTCCAGCCTGGGCAACAAAGCAAAACTCCATCTCCAAAACAAACAAACAAAAAACTCTTACACCTTCCCCTCCCTTCTTTGACTCTAAGTATCTCGAATTTACTTCTTTGTCCTGAACAGAGTCACAATAAAATCAAGGATTCAAACTAGAAGAGGTGGATATGGTAGGTTATGTTCCATGCTTACCAAGGATTAAAAGTAATGCACATCTCCCTTCTGAAGGAAGGAGCAAAGGGAGAAAAGCAGTAAATCTTGAAAACATGCTCTTCTGTTGTCATTTCTTTTTCCTGATGTATAAGGGGTCATACAAGGCTGAAAACTTTTCAGAGAAATACTGTGAGTAGGAGCCACTCATTAAAGTCAACTGGAGTAGCTGTGCTAACTTTCTCCCTCCAGGGACAAAAGAGGGATTTGAATGTTCGAGGAGGTTGAAGCCTCTGTCCGTAGCCACATCAAAGTAGGTCACGTATCTGCTCTAACAGATTCCACTGTCAAATAGGAAGCTGGCACCAGGCCCAGCCAATGATGGAAAGGTAATAGAATATTTCTCACGCAGGAGCCGCTGGATTGCATGAAGATGTTGAGGACATGGAGTCAGACCACACAATGTTAAGTGGAGGAAAAAGATACTATGTTTTGACAGTAAGTTAACTTTCAGACAGCCTCCTGTGCCTTTTCATGAATAGTAAATGTTTAAAAAGAGATTGACTGAGAAGTGCTTACCTCCTCCACATTGCTAATTTTTTTTTTTTTTCTTTTAAGTGGAGTTTTGCTCTTGTCGCCCAGGCTGGAGTGCAATGGCTCGATCTCAGCTTACTGCAACCTCCGCCTCCCAGATTCAAGCCATTCTCCTGCCTCAGCCTCCCGAGTAGCTGGGATCACAGGCGTGTGCCACCATGCCCAGCTAATTTTTTTTTTTTTTTTTTTTTTTTTGAGGCAGAGTCTCGCTCTGTCGCCCAGACTGGAGTGCAGTGGCGCAATCTCGGCTCACTGCAAGCTCCGCCTCCCGGTTCACGCCATTCTCCTGCCTCAGCCTCCCGAGTAGCTGGGACTACAGGCGCCCGCCACCTCGCCCGGCTAGTTTTTTGTATTTTTAGTAGAGACGGGGTTTCACCATGTTAGCCAGGATGGTCTCGATCTCCTGACCTCGTGATCCGCCCGTCTCGGCCTCCCAAAGTGCTGGGATTACAGGCTTGAGCCACCGCGCCCGGCCATTTTTTTTTTTTTTTTATACGGAGTCTTGCTCTGTCACCCAGGCTGGAGTGCAGTGGCACGATCTTGGCTCACTGCAACCTCGTCCTCCTGAGTAGCTGGGATTACAGGTGCCGGCCCCCATGCCTGGTTAACTTTTTTTGTATTTTTAGTAGAGACAGGGTTTCACCATCTTGGCCCAGCTGGTCTTGAACTCCTGACCTCATGATCCACCCGCCTCGGCCTCCCAAAGTGCTGGGATTACAGGCGTGGGCCACCGTGCCCTGCCTAATTTTGTATTTTTAGTAGAAATGGGATTTCACTACGTTGGCCAGCTTGGTCTCGAACTCCTGACCTCAGGTGATCCACCTACCTTGGCCTCCCAAAGTGCAGGGATTACAGGTGTGAGCCACCAACACCACCATGCCCGGCCTCATTTTTTTTAAAAAAAGTGTCTTCTTGAAACCAGCTTCCCTTTGCATGTCTCAGCTTTCTCCAGTGGGTTGGGTGCCCAGGCCCTAAACCCTGGAGTGACATTGACCATTGATACTACTGTTATAGTCCTTTGTCCTGAGAACCCGGTGTCTGCTCTCTGGTCACAGAGCAGTGCCCACAGAGCCTTTCCCTCGGCCAGACACAGGTTTCCTTAGGTTCAGTGAACTTTACTGTCCCATCCAGATCTGCAGGACTAGGCACACCTCACTGCTGTGGGTGTGGATTGCTAATGGCTCAGTGCCCACTCCCACTTCTAGAAAATCATCCTTGGCAGAAGTGAAATCACCTTACCAGGAAGGTTATGCAGCCTCACCCCCAGGCATCCCACCACCGTAACTCACTGACAAGGGCAGCCCCCTGGCCTGCAGATGGGACCAACTCTGCTAAGATTCATGCTCCAGCTCCTGGGGGGTGAGGCTAAAGCTAGCTCCAGCTGCAAACCTGCCATTGCATGGCTCCTTCCTCTGCCCTGTCCTGCACCACCACTGTCCCCAGCTCTGTTCTAAGACCTCCCCCACCAGTAAATCCTGTGTACCTAATCTCTGTGCCAAGCCTAAGACATCCATATGTGCAGGTGCCTACAAGGGACAGTCACACTGCATAGCGATAACTCATCCTCGTTATCATCCCAGCCTTCAAATAATTTGAAAACCAGAAAGGCTTTTGCAATTGAGAACACATAGCCTGATAACAAACACCTAGGGCCGTTTTCTCCTCACTGGGGGAATTGTAGAGACTGGCTGTGACGCTTCTCACTGGAGGAACAAGTGACATTTCTCTCAAGTTGGATCAAGAGGCTTTTTGTAAACTCTTGTACCAGTAATGGCCACACAGAAATATGAAACTGAGTGGGACAAGACTGGACACCCCCAAGGGACAAAGGCAAGTTTGTCCAGTGGTCTGGGGAGGTGAACAAAGGGCTTCCCTGATACTGCTTGCTTCGTTTTTGGAAGTAGATTCCTCAGTGGTCTGAGGCCCTCATAATGTACCCAGTGCCCTGATATCTTTTTGGAAATCTCCATAGTGTCACTGCCTATATTCATATGTTCCTTATGTTATAAAGTAAAAATTCTGGCTTATGTTAGCATTAGTGGAATCATTTAACATTAAGAGTTTTTTTGGCTGATGTTAAATAATACAAGGTCAGAGAAGTTTTATTAATAAAGAGCATTTTCCAGAAACCTATGGCAAATGTCATACTTCATAGTGGAAACATCAGAAGGTTTCCAGTGGCTGGGCACGGTGGCTCACATCTGTAATCCCAGCACTTTGGGAGGCTGAGGCAGGCGGATCACCTGAGGTCAGGAGTTTGAGACCAGCTTGACCAACATGGAGAAACCCCGTCTCTACTAAAACTACAAAAAATTTAGCCGGATGTGGTGGCGCATGCCTGTAATCCCAGCTACTGGGGAGGCTGAGGTAGGAGAATCGCTTGAACCTGGAAGGTGGAGGTTGCAGTGAGCAGAGATTGCACCATTGCACTCCAGACTGGGCAACAAGAGTGAAAGCGAAACTGTCTCAAAACAAACAAACAAACAAACAAACAAAAACAAAGAAGACGCTCTCCAGACTGGGTGTGCTATAATATATCTGTTAACTTTGCTGTTATTCAACATTGCACTAAAGATCTTAACCAAAGGATCTGAAATGGAATGAAGAAATAATGTAGATAATATGATTGTCTACCTAGAAAATTCAAGATAACCAGTAAACTTATTTGAACTAAGATGTCAGTTCAGCAATTCGGGCAGGTGCAAAATCAACGTACAGATATTGGGAGCTCTCAGACATCCAATTCTTGCCCACATACCTAATTTATGAATGCTGGATGAACTATAATACAGACTTTTTTTTTTTGAGATGGAGACTCACTCTGTCATCCAGGCTGGAGTGCAGTGGCACCATCTCGGCTCACTGCAACCTCTGCTTCCAGGTTCTACCTGCCTCAGCTTCCCGAGTAGCTGGGATTACAGGCATGCACCACCATGCCCTGCTAATTTTTGTGCCTTTAGTAGAGACGGGGTTTCACCATGCTGGTCAGGCTGGTCTCGAACTCCTGAGCTCGTGATTCACCTACCTCGGCCTCCCACAGTGCTGGGATTACAGGCGTGAGGCACTGCGCCAGGCCACAACCTACTTTTAATGCATAACTAGCCTATGAGAGAGAAAAAAAAGAAGTATTTTTGTGCTAGAACAAAATGAAGATTGCAACTAGAGTGGTGAGGAAGTGAACTAAAGTAATGTCTGCGAGGGGCAACAGAAATGTCATGCAGGGAGCCATTATGAACCCAGTAATCTAGGGGCATAGATTTTAATACCTATATAGGGGAAGGACAGGAAAATAGGCCAGAGCCTGCAAAGGATGGAGATCTGGAATTAATACCACTACAAAAAGCCAGACCGTTGCTTTCTCACCCTAAGTGAAAGGATAGATTCTCCAAGTCCACTTGTCAGCGCAGGGATGGTTCTGAGTAGGAGAAAATGTTTCCCCTTGTTAAATCCAATCCTCCAGCCTGTTTTTGGGGTGGGTTTAGGGCCTATTTTATATTCACTGTGTGGTCTAAGAAACCCCAAGATAAGAGTTCATTACAGGAACACTTACTCCAATTATGGGATTAAATGTTGCCTGATTCTAGAATTTCAAGTAAACCCAATTGAAATATTTAAACTAAGTCTATAGTAATTTTATCTTTTGATCCGTCGGTGGCCATGAAAGGACCTGAGAAGGCTGCTGGTGACCCTGAGACCCCTGGAGGAACACAGGAAAAGGTGTCACCAATCCTCTTTTTCTGAAAGGGATATTCTGTCTTCGTCATGGAGCCCCAAGATTTCCAAGTCTCTCTCAGGTCTGAGCTCTACCCTTTGTTGCATTTGAGCTCCCTAATTTTTTTGGCCTTTGGGACGTCAGGGTTAATTTGCACTGTAAGAGTGCTTGACCGTGAGATTACCTAGGGTGAGTTTGTACTGTGGCAAGGCACATGACTTCTGGATGACATGTGGATGACAAGTCACTGACTAGGGCTGCATCCTTCTGCTCCCTCTTTGGAGATGTCTCCTGTGTGGTTCCATAAAAGGCTTGAATGAAGTCCCTAAGAATAGAGCGAGACAGAAATGTGGCTTGCACCCCATCTGTGACTAGTGTATGACCAGACAGAAATGTGAGTTGTACTCCATTTTTGGCTAGCATGAAAAGCTGCAGATATTTTTTTCTTCTTTTCAGACAGAGTCTCGCTCTGTTGCCAAGGCTGGAGTGCAGTGGCTTGATTTCCACTTACTGCAACCTCTGCCTCCCAGTTCAAGCGATTCTCCTGCCTCAGCCTCCCAAGTAGCTGGGACTACAGGCACGTGCCACCACACCCAGCTAATTTTTTATTTTTAGTAGAGATGGGCTTTCACCACGTTGGCCAGGCTGGTCTCAAACTCCTGACCTCAAATGATCTTCACCCAAAATGCTGGGATTACAGGCGTGAGCCACCATGCCTGGTCAAAAGCTGTAGTTGTAAAGGAAATTGACAGTTGCTGTAGTGTTTAATACTGCAGGGAGGCATAAACTCCAGCTTATGGAAATCACAGGTATGTGGGTTCTTTTTTTTTTTTTTTCGTATTTAGGTAAAAAAGCCTCAGGTTGTCTGACCTGGTCGGGGAGAAATTGGAAAATCATTGGCTACGTTGGTTGAGCAGCTCTTGGAGCCAAAACCATCCCTGCTCTGAGAGACCCAAGATACAACATGAAAATGGGATCTCGAATTTCTTTCTTTTTGTAATTTTTTGAGGTGAAGTCTCGATCTGTCTCCCAAGCTGGAGTGCAGTGGCACGATCTCAGCTCACTGCAACCTCTGCCTCCCAGGTTCAAGTTTTTCTCTTGCCTCAGCCTCCTGAGTAGGTGGGACTACAGGTATGTGCCACCGTGCCCAACTAATTTGTGTATTTTTAGTAGAGACGGGGGTTTCACTATGTTGGCTAGGCTGGTCTCGAACTCCTGACCTTGTGATCCACCTGCCTCAGCCTCCCAAAGTGCAGGGATTACAGGCGTGAGCCACTACGCCTGGCTGGGATCTCTGATTTCTCTTTCTCTTCCTTTTTCTTTCTTTTTTTTTTTTCTTTTTAGATGAAGTCTCGCTCTGTTGCCAGGCTGGAGTGCAGTGGTGCAGTCTTGGCTTGCTGCAACCTCCGCCTCCTGCGTTCAAGTGCTTCTCCTGCCTCAGCCTCCTGAATAGCTGGGATTACAGGTGCCCGCCACCATGCTTGGCTGATTTTTTTGTATTTTTAGTGCAGACAGGGTTTCACCATGTTGGCTAGGATGGTCTCTATCTCCTGACCTCATGATCCGCCCGCCTTGGCCTACCAATTGCTGGGATTACAGGTGCGAGCCACCTTGTCCAGATCTCTAATTCTTTTTTTTTTTTTTTTTTTTTTGAGACGGAGTCTGGCTCTGCCGCCCAGGCTGGAGTGCAGTGGCCAGCTCTCAGCTCACTGCAAGCTCCGCCTCCCGGGTTCACGCCATTCTCCTGTCTCAGCCTCCCGAGTAGCTGGGACTACAGGCGCCCGCCACCTCGCCCGGCTAGTTTTTTGTATTTTTTAGTAGAGACGGGGTTTCACCGTATTAGCCAGGATGGTCTCGATCTCCTGACCTCGTGATCCGCCCGTCTCGGCCTCCCAAAGTGCTGGGATTACAGGCTTGAGCCACTGCGCCCGGCCCAGATCTCTAATTTCTAAAGAGCTGAGTACTCCACCTTCTGGTAGACCTGCCTTTTTCATGCGTAAGCTTTCTGGCCCCAGAAGCTAAAAATACTACAATACTGGGGGAAAACAAACAAACAAACAAACAAAAAGCACCTCACTAAAGATAATTTAGGGCTGGGTGTGGTGGCACATAGCTGTAATCACAGCTACTAAGGAGGTTGAGACAGGAGAATCCCTTGAACCTAGAAGATGGAGATTGCAGTGAGCCGAGACCATGCCACTATACTCCAGCCTGGGTGACAGAGTGAGACTATGTCTCAAAAAAAAACAAAAAACAAAAAACAAAAAAACCCCACAAAAACCAAACAAACAAACAAAACAAAAGAAATGTATAGCAAGTTGTGGCTGGGTGTGGTGGCTCACTCCTATAATCCCAGCACTTTGGGAGGTCGAGGTGGAAGGATCACGAGGTCAAGAGATCAAAACCATCCTGGTCAACATGATGAAACCCCATCTCTACTAAAAATACAAAAACTTGCTGGGCATGGTGGCACGCGCCTGTAGTCCCAGCTGCTCAGGAGGCTGAGGCACGAGAATCACTTGAATCCGAGAGGTGGCGCTTGCAGTGAGCCGAGATCGCGCCACTGCACTCCAGCCTGGTGACAGAGCAAGACTCTGTCTCAAAAAAAGGAAAAAAGAAATGTATAGCAAGTCACAGAAAAATCTGGAAGACAGCACACTAGCACACACACTCTGGAGAGAAGGCTGGGATAAGGAGATTAGAGGAGATGTTTGCTCTGTGTTTTTAGAATGTTTTGCATTGAGAATTCTGTCCAGAGGGAGGAAAAAAGGATGAGAAACAAATGAAGCTTGCTCACGTGTACCTCTGTGTACCTCTTACTATGTTGGACTTTCTTATCTTTTTTTTTTGGTATGGAGTCTCACTCTGTTGCCCAGGCTAGAGTTCACTGGGTCACTGTAACCTTTGCCTCCCAGGTTCAAGCAGTTCTCCTCCCTCAGCCTCCCCAGTAGGTGGAACTACAGGTATGCGCCACCACGCCCAGCTAATTTTGTAGTTTTAATAGAGACAGGGTTTCACCATGTTGGCCAGGTTGGTCTCGAACTCCTGACCTCAAGTGATCCGCCTACCTTGGCCTCCCAACGTGCTGAGATTACAAATATGAGCTACTGTGCTCACCCAATTGCTGGACTTTCATGGTACACATGGAGTGACCACAGTGTCACAAGGGCTTTTTTTTTCATAATCCAATTTATTTGTTGGATAATGTTGATGCACCCAAGTTAGCAATTTTTTTTTTTTTTGAGATGGAGTGATCTCAGGTCACTGCAATCTCTACCTCCCAGGTTCAAGCTATTCTCCTGCCTCAGCCTCCCTAGTAGCTGGGTTACAGGCATGTGTCACCATACCCAGCTAATTTTGTATTTTTTTAAAGTAGAGACAGGGTGCCGGGCGCGGTGGCTCAAGCCTGTAATCCCAGCACTTTGGGAGGCTGAGACGGGCGGATCACGAGGTCAGGAGATCGAGACCATCCTGGCTAACACGGTGAAACCCCGTCTCTACTAAAAATACAAAAAACTAGCCGGGCGAGGTGGCGGGCGCCTGTAGTCCCAGCTACTTGGGAGGCTGAGGCAGGAGAATGGCGTAAACCCGGGAGGCGGAGCTTGCAGTGAGCTGAGAGCTGGCCACTGCACTCCAGCCCGGGTGACAGAGCAAGACTCCGTCTCAGAAAAAAAAAAAAAAAAAAAAAAAAAAAAAAAAAAAAAGGTAGAGACAGGGTTTCTCCATGTTGGTCAGGCTGGTGTCCAATTCTTGACCTCAGGTGATCTGCCACCTCAGCTTCTCAAAGTTCTAGGATTACAGGCATGAGCCACAGTGCCTGGCTGATGACAAAACATTTCCCTGCATCACATGGTCAGCAGCATTTGCTACCAAGTGCCAGGTTCCATGCTCAGCAGTGGGACCACAGGACGATGGAGACCAAGTTCCTGACCTTTAGTAGCAATATCTAACAAGTGGGATTGTCAAGAAAGAAAAAAATCCCAGGCTGGGCATGGTAGCTCACGCCTGTAATCCCACCACTTTGGGAGGCTCAGGCGGGTGGATCACCTGTGGTCAGGAGTTCAAGACCAGCCTGGCCAACATGGTGAAACCTCATGTCTACTAAAAATATAAAAATTAGCTGGCGTGGCAGCATGTGCCTGTAATCTCAGCTACTCCGGAGGCTGAGGCAGGAGAATCACTTGAACCTGGGAGGTGGAGGTTGCAGTGAGCTGAGATCACACCACTGCACTCCAGCCTGGGTGGCAGAGTGAGACTTTGTCTTAAAAAAAAGAAAAAAAAAAAATCCTTGTAAAACATACCATACCTGTATAATTCAGTAGTCATCCTCCTGGGTATTTAACAAAATGAGTAAACTCACACCTGGATGTTTATAGCAGCTTTATTATTAACTGCCAAAACTTGGAAGCAAGGGAGATGCTGAATGGCACCTACTGAATGGTAGGTGACTGGATAAACAAACTGATCCATCCAGCGAACTATTATGAAGCCATAAAAAGATATGAAATATTCCTGGCTGGGTGCCATGGTTCACACCTGTAATCCCAGCACTTTGGGAGATTGAGGTGGGTGGATCATGAGGTCAGGAGTTCAAGACCAGCCCTGTCAAGATGGTGAAACCCTGTCTATACTAAAAATACAAAAATTTGCTGGGTGTGGTGGCGGGTGCCCGTAATCCTGGCTACTCGGGAGGCTGAGGAAGAGAATTCAGGAGGCAGAGATTGGAGTGAGCCAACAGCGCGCCACTGCACTCCAGTCTGAGCAACAGAATGAGACTCCGTGTCAAACAAAAACAAAAACAAAACAAAAAACAAAAAAATCAAAGAAAGTTTCCTAAATGCATGATTTTACTGTACAAGTGAAAGAAGGCAATGTGAAAAGACTCATTCTGTTAGATGTTCCAGAAAAGACTTTTGCCTTTTTCTATCGAGACGGTAGAAAGTCCAGTGGTTGCCATGGGCTGGGAGCACAGTGGAATGAATGGGAAGAGGACAGAGAACTTTTAGGGAAATAAAACTACTCTGCATGATGCTCTAATGGTGGATACATGTCATTATCCCTTTATTAAAATCCATAGAATGTACAAAACCAGCAATGATCCCTCATGTAAACTGTGGACATTGGGTGATAATGATGTGTCCATGTGGCTCATTGACTGTGACGAATGCTCTGCGCTGGTGTGGGTGTTGATCCTGTGGGGATGGTCTATATTGAAGGGGGAAGAGGGTAGATGAGAACTTTCTGTTTAGTTTTTCTGTGAACCTAAAACTGCTATAAAAAAAAAAATAGGCCAGGTGTGGTGGCTCACGCCTGAAATCTCATCAATTTAGGAGGCCGAGGCAGGTGGATCACTTGAGGTCAGGAGTTTGAGACCAGCCTGGCTAACATGGTGAAACCCCATCTCTACTAAAAATACAAAAAATTAGCTGGGCGTTGTGGTGGGTGCCTCTAATCCCAGCTACTCTGGGGCTGAGGCAGGAGAATTGCTTGAACCCCGGAGGCAGAGGTTGCAGTGAGCAGAGAGAGCACCATTGCCTATAGCCTGGGCAACAAGAGTGAAACTCCATCTCAAAATAAATAAATAAAAATAAATAAATAAATAAATGATAATAATAGGCCAGGCACGGTGGCTCACACCACCGTGACTTTGGACACACCATAGTCCTAGCACTTTGGGAGGCCAAGGCAGGTGGATCACCTGAGGTCCGGGGTTCGAGACCAGCCTGACCAACATGGCAAAGCCCTGTCTCTACTAAAAATAAAAATAATAATACAAAACTTAGCCAGGTATGGTGGTGCATGCCTGTAATCCCAACTACTTGGGAAGCTGAGGCAGTAGAATCGCTTGAACCCTGGAGGTGGAGGTTGCAGTGAACCGAGATCGTGCCACTGTGCTCCAGCCTGGGTGACAGAGGGAGACTCATTCTCATAAATAAAATAAAATAAACAAACAAACAAACAAACAAACTGAAGTCTGGGCACGGTGGCTCATACCTGTAATCCCAGCACTTTGGGATAGCTTGAGCCCAGAAGTTCAAGACCAGCCTGGGCAACATGGTGAAACCTGGTCTCTACTAAAAATACAAAAATAAGCCAGGCATGATGGTGCACGCCTGTTGTTCCAGTTACTAGATGAGCTGAGGCAGGAAGATTACCTGAGCCTTGGGAGGTCAGGTCTGCAATGAGCTGTGATCATGCCACTGCCCTTCAGCTTGGATGACAGAGTGAGACCTGGTCTCAAAATAAAATAAAATAAACTCAATATTTTAAAAAACCTGTAATGCTTCCTTCCAGTGCTAAAATTGTATTATTCTAAGTATATTTTAAAGAATAAACGATCATTGTTCAGTGTCTTTAAAATTAGTTTTAAAAATCTCTTTCGTTTTGAGAATGCAAACTAAGTTAACCATTTATTTTATTTTATTTATTTTTTTGTGTGTGAGATGGAGTCTCGCTCTTGTTGCCCAGGCTGGAGTGCAATGGCATGATCTCAGCTCACTGCAACCTCCGCCTCCCGGGTTCAAGTGATTCTCCTGCCTCAGCCTGTCGAGTAGCTGGGATTACAGGCATGCGCCACTACGCCTGGCTAATTTTTGTATTTTTAGTAGAGACGGGGTTTCTCCATGTAGCGAGACTGGTGTCCAACTCCTGACCTCAGGTGATCCGCCTACCTCCCGAAGTGCTGGGATTTCAGGCATGAGCCATTGCGCCCAGACTGTTTTTTTCCCCCGAGATAGAGTCTTGCTCTGTCGCCCAGGCTGGAGTGCAGTGGCATGATCTCGGCTCACTGCAACTTCTGCCTCCTGGGTTCAAGAGATTGTCCTGCCTCAGCCTCCTGAGTACTTGGGATTACAGGTGTGTGCCACCACGCCTGGCTAATTTTTTGTATTTTAAGTAGAGATGGGGTTTCACCATTTTGGCTGGGCTGGTCTCGAATTTCTGACCTGGTGATCCACCCACCTTGGCCTCCCAAAGTGCTGGGATTCCAGGCGTGAGCCACCGCGCCCAGTTGTTAACCATTCTTAAAAGATTACATTGCATTTAGAAGTCCTATATCATTAATATACATAAATGACAACACAAATATTTATACTAAAATAGTATTTACATAATAGTAAAATTTTAAAAATACCATAAAATATAATTCTTGCAACCCTAAATTACACCATCTGGTCTGATCTACCAACAGATGGCAGTCGAGACCCATGGATTGGAAATTTTGATCTTAACAATCACTAGAAATGAATCCAGCCCTGCACTGCCCACCCTGCCGCCTGCTGGCTCCAGTGGCTCTGCTGTTTGGAGGAATCATGATGAAATTGTGGCGGCGTCTACAACCTGAGCCCCACTGCATGCCCTGGGTTCTTGTTGCCTCCCTGTTACCAGGAATCAGAGGTGAGATTGAAAGATGAAAAATGCGGCTGGGTGCAGTGGCTCACGCCTGTAATCCCAGCACTTTGGGAGGCCTAGCGGGGCGGATCGCGAGGTCAGGAAATCGAGACCATCCTGGCCAACATGGTGAAACTCCGTCTCTACTAAAAATACAAATACTAGCCAGGCATGGTGGCGTGCGCCCGTAGTCCCAGCTGCTCGGGAGCATTGGGCAGGAGAATGGCTTGAACCCAAGAGGCGGAGGTTGCAGTGAGCCGAGATTACGCCACCGCACTCCAGCCTGGTGAAGAGCGATGCTCTGTCTTAAAAAAAAAAAAAAGAAAAAGAAAAAGAAAAGAAAAATGAAAAATGCTGGGACTTCTGCTGAGAAAAGAAAAAAGAACAAGATGTATTGATCTTACTGTATGCCAGGCCCCATGCCAAGCCCTAAACATGAACCATCTTATTGGATCCTACCAGGGTCCCGTAAGCTGTTGGACATCATCATCCTCATTTTACAGGGAACCCGAGGCTCTTCAGGGAGGTCACTCATCACCCACAGGCACTTGATCGTTCTCCACCCTTGGATGATGTGCGATTCCAAAACATGCTGCACCAGTCTCTTCTTAGAGAGAGAGAGGAGGCGTTATGAGAAAATCTCTCATCGATCTGGCCATAGCTCCCCAAAAAGATGCAATTTTTTAAATGTCAGATGGAAATATTTAAAAAGTGTTTGATGCCTGTATAGTTTTAGTATTTTGCTTAAACGGAGTGTGGCTGTCTTTACTGGCTACAACCAGTTTAATTCAAGAAGGGCTGCCAGTCATCAAGGAACAAGTCAAGTGTTGGTGCCTCCCAGAGGCTCTTCCTTCATAGGGCTCTAGAGGGGGGGCATTATGAGAAAATCTCTCATGGATCTGACCCAGCTCCCTAAAAAGATGTAACTTTTTTTTTTTTTTGAGACGGATTATTTGTATTTATTTATTTTTTTCTTTTTCTTGAGACGGAGTCTCACTCAGTCCCCCGGGCTGGAGTCCAGTGGTGCGATCTCGGCTCACTGCAAGCTCTGCCTCCGGGGTTCACGCCATTCTCCTGCCTCAGCCTCCTGAGTAGCTGGGACTACAGGCGCCCGCCACCACGCCCGGCTAATTTTTTGTTTATTTAGTGGAGACGGGGTTTCACCGTGTTAGCCAGGATGGTCTCGATCTCCTGACCTCGTGATCCACCTGCCTTAGCCTCCCAAAGTGCTGGGATTATAGGCATGAGCCACCGTGCCCAGCCTGTATTTATTTTTTAGAGACAGAGTCTCGCTCTGTCACCAGACTGAAGTGCAGTGGCACGATCTCGGCTCACTGCACCCTCCGCCTCCCAGGTTCAAGTGATTCTCCTGCCTCAGCCTCCTAAGTAGCTGAGACTAGAGGCATGCACCACCATGTCCAGCTAATGTTTGTATATTTAGTAGAGACGGGGTTTCACCATGTTGGTCAGGAAGGTCTCCATCTCTTGACCTTGTGAGCCGCCCGCCTCAGCCTCCTGAAGTGCTAGGATTACAAGCATGAGCCACTGTGCCCAGCCTAGATGAAACTTTTTTTTTTTTTTTTTGAGACGGAGTCTCCCTCTGTTGCCCAGGCTGGACTGCAGTGGCCAGATGTCAGCTCACTGCAAGCTCCGCCTTCCAGGTTTACGCCATTCTCCTGCCTCAGCCTCCCGAGTAGCTGGGACTACAGGCGCCCGCCACTTCGCCCGGCTAGATTTTTGTATTTTTTAGTAGAGACGGGGTTTCACCGTGTTAGCCAGGATGGTCTCGATCTCCTGACCTTGTGATCCGCCCGTCTCAGCCTCCCAAAGTGCTGGGATTACAGGCTTGAGCCACCGCGCCCGGCCGATGAAACTTTTAAAATGTGGCATTGAAATATTGAAGCAGCATTACTGTGGGTGCATCTGAGGCAAGAGAATCGCTTGAACCCAGGAGGCAGAGGTTGCAGTGAGCAGGGATCGTGTCACTGAACTCCAGCCTGGGTGCGAAAAGGCCTAGATTTTAGTTTTCAGGTGTCCAGAAAAATGAGTTTGATATATCTACCAAAATAGGCAGGTATTCAACAGCAGCACTGATCTAACTCCAGGTCATAAAATGACCTGTTGCCACAGCGAGGGCAGTAGTCGGTACAGAACAAGATCCTCTTGGGGTGCCTTAAGTCCCTCACTCTCCCCATCAGCTCAGCCCCAAGTTGGGCAAATCTGCTCCGGCAGACAGTACCACCAGCATCATAACTCTCCCGCGGGGCAGGATACAGCTCCAGACATAAGTTGTCCAATCTGATTGTGTGGCACAGCAGGTTCTCCAGGGTGGCCATGGAGACGGGATTTCCACGGAAGTTGAAGGTGGTGAGCTCAAAGCAGCGGCTCAGGGCAGGCAGGATGGTGTTCACTTGAGAGTCTACGATCCCACAGTCATCTAAATCCAGGTACTCAAGGGTGCCTGCAACTTTTTCTAGCAGAACTTGGAGAGGCACAAGGCTGAAATTGGCTAGTCTGATGCCAGTCAGGTCCAGGGTCTTTAGTTGACCGATGCTCGGGCACTTGGACAGATGCCTCAAGTCTGATTCCAAAAGCACACAGTTAGTTATTGCGAGGATCTTTAATGAGGTCTTCAGACAGCTGGGGAGAGAGAGAGCAAGAAGTTAGTTCTGGGGAATTATAGGGGTGAGTGGAGGGTGGTGGGGAATGTCAAGGTGAAGGACGAAGACCATTTTGCCCAAGCCAAGGGTCATTCTGATTGTCTGATGGTCAACACTTAGGATGCTGCGGGATGAAGAGCTTTGCCACCGAGGTCAATTCCATTTTAGGCCCGGAGCAGTAACTCACGCCTATAATCCCAGAACTTTGTGAGGCTGAGACAGGCAGATCACTGGAGGTCAGGGGTTTGAGACCAGCCTGGCCAACATGGCAAAACCCTGTCTCTACTAAAAATGCAAAAATTAACTTGACATGGTGGCGGGTGCCTGTAATTCCAGCTACTTGGGAGGGTAAGGCAGGAGAATCGCTTGAACCCAGGAGGTGGAGTTTGCAGTGAACAGGGATCATGCCACTGCACTCCAGCCTGAGTGACAGAGCGAGACTCTGTCTCAAAAGAAAAAGAAATAAAAATTCCATTTGAGGCTGAGTCTTTTCACCATCATTTATAGGAATGGATCAATTTCACAGAATCCCTAAAGCTTCCTTTCCTCATCTGTCAGGCAGAAAAACCACATCTCTGGGCTACAGGAGCCCAGTGGAGACACAGGCATAAGGGAAAAATCCAGGCAGGATAATGCAACATCAGCTGAGGTGGGCAGGCTGCAGGCGTCCCTGACATGCCTGTGTCATCAGCAAACCATCTATCTCTTTCATCATTCTTTGTGCCTGCTCCCTGACCCTCTGTTTCAGAATCATGCATTTCTCAGGTAATTAATTTACCTGGAACTGAAAACAACCATTAGGACAGGGAATTAGAGATGGGTAATTCGTGTTCACCAAGCTGTTGAGCACAGAGCTTATATTCTGAAATGTGCAGGTTTGCTGAGCATTCCCCTCTTCAGTGCCCACTTCACTTCCCTACTTCCTATAATCTTCTTTACAATTGTCTTGTTTTTGGGTCAGGTGTGGTGGCTCATGCCTGTAATCCTGACACTTTGGGAGGCCAAAGCAGGTGGATCACCTGAGGTCAGGAATTTGAGACCAGCCTGGCCAATACAGTGAAACCCTGCCTCTACCAAAAATAATTAGCCAGGTGTGGTGACCCACACCTGTAATCCCAGCTACTCAGGAGGCTGAGGCAGGAGAATTGCTTGAACCCAGGAGGTGGAGGTTGCAGCAAGCCGAGATGACACCACTGCACTCCAGCTTGGGTGATAAAAGTGAAATTTCATCTCAGAAAAAGCAAAATTATCTTGTTTGTATTTTTTATTTATTCTTTTTTTAGCAGGGGTCTTTGCTATGTTACCCAGACTAGTCTTAAACTCCTGGGCTCAAATTATCCTCTTGCCTCAGATTCCCGAAGTGCTAGGATTACAAGCATGAGCCAGCATCCCTGGCCTATTTCTCGTCATCTTAACTTAGACACACATCCTCAGGAAGAATTCACAAATGCACCCTCACTAAATCTGAACCCTCCAGTAGCTAGTTTCCTAGCATGGCAGCCTCTCTATAGCATCTACCCTAGCTGATTCCTCTGTCTTCACTGGGATAAGTGTGTGATACCCATTTCAGGACAGAGCTTCCAACAGGGAAATGCACTGACATTCTAGTGTCCCCTTTACTGTTACATCCTCATAGGCTGGCTCACAGTAGATGCCCACTCTAACAAGAAAGGCTCTGCTGTGGTCTGCATAGAAAGCTCACTACCCTTCCTCACCTGAGCAGCTGGTCCAGGTGGCCTTCAAGGAAAGAAACAGAGTTCATATAAAGCTTTTGGAGGTAGCGCAGCTTGAGGAACTGAGAAGTGAACTGGGTAACAAACTCCTTCTTCTTCTCTGGGGAAATGTAGCGAGAGACATCCACATCAGAGAGGACGAGCCTGTGAAGATTCCTCATCTGGCCCAGGTATGGGGTAAACTCTGCCAGGACAGGTAGTGTCCAATTGCAATTCATTTCCACCTCCTGGATACAGTCTAGGTTGACTGTTTTCAGGATGTTTCTGATATTGTGGAAGGGCATTCCCAACATTTTCAGCTTCTTACAGCACAGGTGTAGTAAACCTTCCCTCTGCTTGACCCATAGAAAGAGGCAGGTGAGGCATTCATCCAGAGTCCTGTTCTTGAGGCAAAGGTCTATGAACACTGTCAAGGGCTGCTGTTCTCTCATCCTTGGACAGTCCTGCACTGGTTTTCTGTTCCACAAATCATTTGGTAAGCACCCACTGACCATGACTTCAGACCAAACCATCCAGAAGTTCTCACTGACATCCTGTAAATCCAGCACTTGAAGTTTCCACCTCCTGTGGAAAAATAGAAGAGAAGCTGAGAATGTAAGGACTTACTTCTGAACTTATACTTCACATCCTGGATATCAGCTCCTCTCCTCCCTGCTTCTTCTCCCTCTCTCTGACTTTTCTCCGCACTGGTTTACCCTTGAATCCTGCCCAGTTCCACCAGTTTTTTTGTTTGTTTGTTTGTTTGTTTGAGATAAATTCTTCCTCTGTTGCCCAGGCTGGAGTGCAGTGGTGCAATCTCAGCTCACTGCAACCTCCAGCTCCTGGGTTCAAGCAATTCTCCTGCCTCAACCTCCCAAGTAGCTGGGATTACAGGTGTCTGCCACCATGCCCAGCTAATTTTTGTATTTTTAACTGATTTGGGGTTTCACCGTGTTGAGAGGTGAGGCCAGTTGGCCTTCCTGGGTCGAGTGGGTACTTGGGGAACTTTCATGTCTTATATGAGGATTGTAAAATGCACCGATCAGCAGGATTCTAAAAGTAGCCAATAGTGGAGAGTATTGAAAAAAGGGCAATCTGATAGGACAGAAATGGAACATGGGAGAGGACAATAAGGGAATAAAAGCTGGCCACTCTAGCCAGCAGCAACAATCTACTTGGGTTCCCTTCCATGCTGTGGAGACTGTCTTTATGTTCTTCACAATAAACCTTGCTACTGCTTATTCTTTGGATCTGTGCCATTTTTAAGAGCTGTAACAACCACTGCAAGGTCTGCGGCTTCATTCTTGAAGTCAGTGAGACCACAAACCCACTGACAGGAACCAACTACGGACAATCTTGGGGGCTCGTCCAGGATCTCACCACATGATGAGTACCATCAGACCCCTTTCACTTGCTATTCTGTCCTATTTTTCCTTAGAATTCGAGGGCTAATCACTGGGCACCTATCAGCTGGTTAAAAGCGACTAGTGCAGCTGCTGGACTAAAGACATGGGTGTCAGGCTTTCTGGGAAAGGGCCCTCTAACATCCCCTGACTCTTCGGAGTTGGGAGCACTGGTTTGCCTGAAACCAGCTTCTACTTTTCCTGCATTTCTGGGCTGAGCCCAGGGTCAACAGAGAGGAAAGCCATTCAGCTCCAGGGTCCCAACAAAAAAGTTGGTTGACCCTGAAGCCATGAGCGTAGCTCTCAAAGTTGCATTGCCCAAGTGAGACTTGCCCATCTATCCTATCTATCCTGACCCTTGCCTCCTGGGTCCTAATGCCTGTCAGACAAACTTCCTCCCACTTCTTTTTCTGAGGCTAGTCCTGCATCTAGAAACCACTTCCTGTCCCTGGTGCTCTTCTAGTTTCTTCTATAAGGATTATTTCTAATATAAATTTTGGGACACTGTTCCCTTCTTTAGGCACCTGGGCTTACCAATCAGAAAGACAATTTTTTCCCAAAGCCCTGTTGTGGGGGGACAATCTGGAATTTTAGGATCCCTCGTCAGACTAGCAGGTCTAACAAAGGCTATTCCTGAAGCTAAGATATGGGGAGCCTAAGAAATTATAGACTCCAAAATTGAGGGGGCAGCCTTCCTAGTCATATGATGAGAAGTGAGGACAAAAGGCCTCACTTTTCCAACCCTGGAGATCCCTTCCCTCCCTCAGGGTATGGTCCTCCACTGGAGAAATATCATCTTTATAGGACAAGGGTAAGGTCCCAATATCAACAGGAGAAAAAGCTTAGGACTAATTAGCAGGTTTTCAAGAATGCGTTGGTAAGGGCCACTAAATTCTACCTTTCTCAGTTCTCTTTGTGGTCTAAGAGGAATGGCAAGGGTGCAGGTTTTTGAGAATGCATTGGTAAAGGCCACTAAATCCGACCTTCCTCGGTCCTCTTTGTGGTCAGGAGGAAAACAGATGTTTCCGCTGCTGCTTCAGTGAATACAACTATTCCAAACAGCAGGGTTCAGGGACCACTGTGGGTTCTTGGGTGGGGGAGAAAATAGACCAAAACTGCAGGTGGTTTTTTTCTGTTTTAGATAGGAAACACTCAGGCATCAACAAGCTCACCCTTGAAATACATTCTAAGTCATTGGGACCAATTTGACCTACAAACCCTGAAAAAGAAGCAGCTTATTTTTTTCTGCACTACAGCCTGGCCCCGTTATTATCTCTCTGAGAGGGAAAAATGACCACCAGAGGAAAGTATAAATTATAATACTATCCTGCAGCTTGACCTTTCCTGTAAGAGGGAAAGCAAATGGAGTGAAATACCTTATGTCCAAGCTTTCTTTTCACTGAAAGATAATCCACAACTATGCAAAGCTTGCAATCTATATTCCACAGGAGGACCTCTCAGCTTACTCCCATATCCTAACCTCCCTACAGCTCTCCTTCCTATTAATGATGAGCCTCCTCTAATCTCCCCCACCCAGAAGGAAACAAGCAAAGAAATCTCCAAGGGATCGCAACACCCCACCCCAGGCTATCAGTTATGACCCCCTCAAGTTGTAAGGGGAGGGGAATTTGGCAATTCAGGTACATGTCCCCTTCTCCCTCTCTGATTTAAAGCAGATCAAGATATACCTGGGGAAGTTTTCAGATGATCCTGATAGGTATATAGATGTCCTACAGGGTCCAGGGCAAACCTTTGACCTCACTTGGAGAGATATCATGCTGTTGTTAGATCAAACCCTGGCCTTTAATGAAAAAAATGTGGCTTTAGCTGCAGCCTGAGAGTTTGGAGATACTTGGTATCTTAGTCAAGTAAATGATAGAATGAAAGTTGAAGAAAGGGACAAATTCTCTACTGGTCAGCAAGCCATCCCCAGTATGGATCCCCACTGGGACCTCAACTCAGATCATGGGGACTGGAGTTGCAAACATCTGTTGACCTGTGTTTTAGAAGGACTAAGGAGAAATGGGAAAAACCCCATAAATTATTCAATGATGTCCACCATAACTCAGGGAAAGGAAGAAAATCCTACTACTTTCCTCAAACACCTATGGGAGGCCTTAAGAAAATATACTCCCTTGTCACCTGACTCCCTCAAGGGTCAATTGATCCTAAGTTTATTACCCAATCAGCCGCAGATATCAGGAGAAAACTCCAAAAATTAGCCCGGGGCCCTGAACAAAATTTGGAGGCTTTATTAAACCTGGCAACCCCGGTGTTCTATAATAGGGACCAAGAGGAACAGTTCAAAAAGGAAAAGCAAGATAAGAGAAAGGCCACAGCCTTAGTCATGGTCCTCAGACAAACAAACCTTGGTGGTTCAGAGAGGACAGAAAATGGAGCAGACCAATCACCTGATAAGGCTTTTTATCAGTGTGGTTTGCAAGGACATTTGTCCAGTGAGAAGATACCCCCTCACCTATGTCCGCTATGCCGAGGCAATCATTGGAAGGCACACTGCCCCAGAGGACAAAGGTTCTCTGGGCCAGAAGCCCCCAACCAGATGATCCAACAATAGGACTGAGGGCACCTGGGGCAAACGCCAGCTCATATCATCACCCTCACTAAGCCCTGGGTAAGTTTAACCATTGAAGGCCAGGAAATTGACTTCCTCCTGGACACTGGCACAGCTTTCTCAGTGTTAATCTCCTGCCCTAGATCGCTGTCCTCAGGGTCCATTACCATCCGAGGAATCCTGGGACAACCTGTAACCAGGTATTTCTCCCGCCTCCTCAGTTGTAATTGGGAGACTTTGCTCTTTTCACATGCCTTTCTTGTTATGCCTGAAAGACCCAACCCTTATTAGGGAGGGACATATTAGCCAAAGCTGGAGCTATTATCTATATGAATATGGGGAACAAGTTAGCCATTTGTTGTCCTCTACTTGAGGAGGGAATCAACCCTGAAGTCTGGGCATTGGAATGACAATTTGGAAGGGTAAAAAATGCCCGCCTAGTGCAAATCAGGCTAAAAGAACCTAACACTTTTCCTTTTCAAAGGCAATATCCCTTAAGGCCTGAAGCTCATAAAGGATTGCAGGATATTGTTAGACATTTTAAAATTCAAGGCTTAGTAAGAAAATGCAGCAGTCCCTGCAACACCCCAATTCTAGGAGTGTAAAAACCAAATGGTCAGTGGAGACCTAGGGCCATCAATGAGACAGTAACCCCTCTATACACTCATCTAGTAGGATGGGAACCAGAAGCAGAAACAGCCTTCAAAACCTCAAAGCAGGCCCTAGTACAAGTTCTAGCCTTAAGCCTTCCCACAGGACAAAACTTCTCTGTATATGTCACATACAGAGTGGGAATAGCTCTTGGAGTCCTTACTCAGACTGTGGGAAAACTCCACAACCAGCGGCATACCTAAGTAAGGAAATTGATGTAGCAGCAAAAGGCTGGCCTCACAGTTTACGGGTAATTGTGGCAGTGGCCATCTTAGTATCAGAGGCTATCAAAATAATACAAGGAAAGGATCTCACTGGACTACTTATGATGTAAATGGCACACTAGGTGCCAAAGGAAATTTATGGCTATCAGGCAACCACCTGCTTAGATACCAGGCGCTACTCTTTGAGGGACTGGTGCTTCAAATATGCACATAGTGACCCTCAACCCTGCTACTTTTCTCCCAGAGGATGGGGAACCAATCTAGCCTGACTGCAAACAAATTGTAGCCCAGACTTATGCTGCCTGAGAGGATCTCTTAGAAGTCCCCTTAGCTAATCCTGATCTTAACCCATAAACTGATGAAAACTCATTTGTGGGGAATGGGATGCGAAGGGCAGGTTATGCCATGGTTAGTGACGTAACGGTACTTGAAAGTAAGCCTCTTCCCCCAGGGACCAGCGCCCAGTTAGCAGAACTAGTGGCACTTACCCGAGTGTTAGAACTGGGAAAGGAAAAAATAATAAATGTGTATACAGATAGCAAGTATGCTTATCTAATCCTACATGCCCATGCGGCAATATGGAAAGAAATGGAGTGCCTAACCTCTGGGGGAACCCCCATTAAATAACACAAGGAAATCATGGTGCACATGGTGCACAAAATCATTTTTGCACACAGTGCAAAACCCAAGGAGGTGGCAGTCTTACACTGCTGAAACCATCAAAAAGATAAAGAGAAAAGGCAGAAGGAGACCATCAGGCAGACGCCGAGGCCAAAATTGCTGCCAGGCAGAACCTCCCATTAGAAATTCCTGTGAAGGACCCTTGGTATGGAACAACCCTCTCCAAGAGATTAAGCCCCAGTATTTCCCGACAGAAACAGAATGAGGACTTTCATGGGGACATAGTTTTCTCCTCCCGGGCTGGTCAATGACAGAAGAGGGAAAGGTACTCATACCCGAAGCCAGTCAGTGGAAAATACTTAAGACCCTCCAGCAAACTTTTCATATGAGTATTGAGAGCACTCATCAAATGGCCAAATCCCTATTTACAGGGCCAAATCTCCTCCAGATCATCTGACAAGTAGTCAAAGCCTGTGAGGTGTGCCGAAGGAATAATCCTTTGGTTCATCATAAGGCCTCTCTGGGGGAACAAAGAATAGGGCACTATCCCGCAGAGGACTGGCAGTTAGATTGGTTTAACAGAGAGTGGGTTAAGTTGAGAGTCTTGTAGAGGTATATAAGTTTTCAATTATTATTGTTAGACTTCACGCATATGCCTAAGTCAAAGGGTTTTCAACACTTGTTGGTCTGTGTTGATACCTCTATAAATTGGAGAGAAGCCTTCTCCTGCAAGACAGAGAAGGCTCAGGAAGTGGTTAAAGTCCTAATTCATGAAATAATTCCTAGATTTGGGCTTCCCCAAAGTGACAATGATCTGGCTTTTAAAGCCACGATAACTCAGGGAATTTCCAGGGCGCTAGGGATACAGTATCACCTTTACTGCACCTAGAGGCCACAATCCTCAGGGAAGGTCGGGAAGGCAAATGAAACACTCAGGAGACACTTAAGGAAACTAACACAAGAAACTCATCTCCCATGGCCTACTCTCTTGCCCACTGCCTTATTGAGAATCCAAAATTCTCCTCACAAAATGGGACTTGGTCCATATGAAATACTGTATGGACAACATTTTCTCACAAATGACTTCCTACTTGATCAGGAAATGGCCAACCTGGTCAAGGATATAACTTCCTTGACAAAATATCAACAAAACCTTAAAAACCTACCCGATGGATGTCACAGAGACAAGGGAACAGAGTTGTTCCAACCGGGAGATCTAGTCTTGGACAAGTCCCTCCCCTCTCCCTCCCCATCTATGAATTCCTTGTGGGAAGGACCATCCTTGGTAATTATTTCTACCCCTACTTCAGTTAAGGTGACAGGAGTGGAATCTTGGACTCACCACAGCCAAGTTAAACTTCGGACACCCCCTGAAGAACCTATGGGACCCTCAGCTCAGGAGTCCCAAGATCAGCCAGACCAGCCTCAATACAACTGTGAACCACTGGAGGACTTGCATCTCCTATTTTGGAAGGAAACATCCCAGACTAAAAAGGCTCCTACAACTGATCCTGAGGAAAAACCCCTTCCTACTTAAAACGATAAAACCCCTTCCTACTTAAAAAGATAAATGAAGGCTGGGGCGGTGGCTCACGCCTGTAATCCCAGCACTTTGGGAGGCCAAGGAGAGTGGATCACGAGGTCAGGCGATCAAGACCATTCTGGCTAACGCGGTGAAACCCCATCTCTACTAAATATACAAAAAATTAGCTGGACTTGGTGGTGGGCGCCTGTAGTCCCAGCTACTTGGAAGGCTGAGGCAGGAGAATGGCGTGAACCCAGGAGACGGAGCTTGCAGTGAGCTGAGATCGTGCCACTGTGCCCTAGCCTGGGCGACAGAGCGAGACTTCATCTCAAAAAAAAAAACAAAAAAAAGATAATAATTGAAAACTTACATACCTCTACAAGACTCAACCCACTTTCTGTTAAACCAGTCCAATCCTTCCCTGGCAAGTGACTGTTGGCTTTGTATCTCTCTATCAGCCACTGCTTACATTGACGCTCCCGTTCCCGCAAAAAACTGGGTCTTTACTGACTTAACTTACCACCCCCGTTATGAAGGAAAAGACCCTCTCCAACTTCTAAATATGCAATCATTAGCCGACTTCCCCATCTCTGATAGGACCAAAAATACCCTAACAGGATGCACAATCCAGCTTTTATGCTCTTACATTTCCAACCTCCCCTGTTACATGAGCAATGAAAAACCCATATGCGGCCCTGTAACCATGAATACCATCTTAACTTTCCAAGTCCCTTTATGCATCCAACCCAATCTGTTATCAGCCTGCCCCTGGGGCACCTACCACCCCATCAGAGTAATTACACCCTACAGCTTCAAGTCCCCATTGACCATAGTGACTTCCGAGTCACCCAAACAGCTCCATTCAGATGGCTTGTCTGCTTCTCAGGGACCCCAAAAGCCATCACCTCCTCCCTGCTTAACACAGTCCGGGTTTGGTAATGGCAAACATACTCCCTGCATGACCATTCACCCCTGGACCCCCCTGCCACAGCGCCCCCACCACTCGTGAATGCCTTCTCATCCCTTCTTTCAATTACTTTCTTGAATGGTTCCTAGTAGATACAAAATTTTTCTTCTCCAATGGGAAAATAGAACACAGGGAGCCACTCAGTTTGCTCCCAACGCCCCTTTCCAGCCACTCATGGGAGCTACCTTGGCAAGTACTCTAAGAGTATGGGAAAATGAAAACAACAAACTTACACTGCTTTTTAATGTACACAACCAGTTCTGCCTACCCAGCCAAGGCATATTCTATAAGAATATGGAATTTCAACCTATATCTGCCTCCCCACCAACTGGACAGGCACCTGCACCTTAGTCTTCCTAAGTCCCAACATTGACATTGCCCCAGGAAATCAGACTCTATGAGGCCCCTCAAAGCTCAAGTGTGTCAGTGCAGAGCCATACAACTAATAACCCTACTTATAGGGTTAGGAATGGCCACAGTTACAGGAACCAGAATAGCTAGTTTATCTAATTCATTATCCTACGACCACACTCAAAGGATTTCTAGTTCCCAGCCTAGTTCCCACTTTCAGTGGTGCCTTTCAGTGCCGCTAGAAGTCAGGTTCCTGTTGCCTCAGTGGGCCCCGCGTGGTGAGCAGTCCTTTCCCTGAGGAGCTGGGCAATGGCCAAGGCTTCTCTGAGCTTCCTCACCAGCACCATCAGAAGCCTGTAGGCCCCCCTTGGACCTCCTCACTCCTCATGACCCAGCTGTTCCTTGTGTTGGACACCTGGGCCCTCCCCACCAGCCCATCTGGGCCACCTCACCTGAGACGAACCCTCTGGGTAACCAGTGCATCAAGCCCATCAAGCACAGCTTGGAAGGTCTCCGGGCAAGGCCTCTTCATCAGAGACCCCAGAGGAAGGCGGCGGAAGGGCCAGGCCTGCACCATCAGCTTCAGGGCCTCACAGTACCTCCTGCTGAAGGCCTCCATGAACAGGGGGGGAAAAAGTTCCGTGGGCAGCTCCTCCAGGGTGGACATGGTCAAGGCCTGGTTCCTCAGCAGGCTCCGCCCCGCCAGCTCCAGAAGTCTGGGTGGAGTCCGGATGTGCATCTTCATGAATCTGCAAGGAAAAGTTCCACAGGACAAGTCCAGAGAAAAGGCATCACTCTCAGGCCAAGCCCCTGCAATCTCATCTTCTCCTATGGCCAAAGTCACTGTTCTGGTGAGGGTGAAAGAGTCCTCAGTTTACTCCAATTCTACTCTGTACTCAGCGGCCACAAAGCCAGCGTTCTGCCTCTGCTGCATCAGCGTGAGTGTCTCCCAAGCAGTGAGGAGGCAGGACCCGCACTAGCCCTTCCTCTCTATCCAGTGCTCCATCCAGTGACTAGTGAGCATGGAGGAGCCTGAAAGTTCATCCCTCCCACCTTTGGGGGAAATTTCTAATTACTCAAGATTCTAAAACATTGGGAATGGGAGGGTCACAAGCCTACATGCCTACATTCTCAGTTCCTACAAATAAGCTGGATGTGAACATTCACGGGGCATCCCTAGAATGGGTTCTATTTGTTTTCTTTTCATTATTTAAGCTTTCTTTCTTCCTCTTTCTGTCTCTCTTCTTTCCCTTTCTCTCTCTCTTCTTTCCCTCATCGGTCCCTTCCTCCTTTTTTTCCTTTTTCTTTTTTTTTTTTGACAGGGTCTTGCTCTGTCACGCAGCCTGGAGTGCAGTGGTGCAATCTCGGCTCAGTGTAGCCTTGACCCCCCAGGCTCAGAGGATTCTTCCACCTCAGTCTCCCAAGCAGCTGGGACCACAGGCATGCATCACCATGCCCAGCTAATCTTTTAGTTTTTGACGTGTTTTAAAGACAACGGGTTTCCCTATGTTATCCAGGCTGGTCTTGAACTCCTATAGTCAAGCAATCCACCCACCTTGGCCTGCCAAAGTGCTGGGATTACACACATGAGCCTCCGCCCCAGCCTCATTATTGAAAATTTCAGTGGGAAACTTTGAAAGCTATGTGACAGTGTTATGCATCATTTTCAAGACAGAGATGTTTGCATCCACACCTCTTACACATATTAAAAATGAACCATTAAAAATGGCTAGGCATGGTGACTTATGCCTGTAATCCCAGCACTCTGAGAGGCCGAGGCAGGCAGATCGTTTGAGGTCAGCCTGGCCAACATGGTGAAATTCTGTCTGTACTAAAAATACAAAAAATTAGCTGGGCATGGTGGTACACACCTGTAATCCCAGCTACTTAGGAAGCTGAAGCTGGAGAATAACTTGAACCTGGGAGGTGGATGTTGCAGTGAGCTGAGATCGGGCCACTACACTGCAGACTGAGTGACAGAGCAAGACTATGTCTATATATATATATTAGACATATATATGTTATATTATATATATAATATATATTATATATATTACATAGAATGTATATGTATATATATTACATAGAATGTAATTACATAATATATATATGTTACATAGAATGTTTTAAAACTTTTATTGAAGGGGCTGGGTGTGGTGGCTCACACCTGTAATCCCAGCACTTTGGGAGGCCATAGCGGTTGTATTACCTGAGGTGAGGAGTTGGAGACTAGCCTGGCCAACATGGTGAAACCCCGTCTCTGCTAAAAAAAGAAAACCACAAAAATTAGCCGGGTGTGGTGGCATGCACCTGCCACCGCAGTTACTTGGAAGATTGAGGCACGAGAACCGCTTGAACCCAGGAAGCAGAGATTGCGCCACTGCACTCCAGCCTGGTTGACAGGGTGAAATCCTGTCTCAAAAAACAACTTTTAGTAAAAATGAAAACCTAACTTGTAAAATCACAATGCCCCAAAGTCTATGAAGTATAATTTAAGGGCACACAAAATCACAAAATATGTATTTAAAATGTCAAGAAACCTGGGTATGGTGGCTCATGCCTGTAATCCCAGCACTTTGGGAGGCCATAGCGGTTGTATTACCTGAGGTGAGGAGTTGGAGACTAGCCTGGCCAACATGGTGAAACCCCGTCTCTGCTAAAAAAAGAAAACCACAAAAATTAGCCGGGTGTGGTGGCATGCACCTGCCACCGCAGTTACTTGGAAGATTGAGGCACGAGAACCGCTTGAACCCAGGAAGCAGAGATTGCGCCACTGCACTCCAGCCTGGTTGACAGGGTGAAATCCTGTCTCAAAAAACAACTTTTAGTAAAAATGAAAACCACTTGTAAAATCACAATGCCCCAAAGTATGAAGTATAATTTAAGGGCACACAAAATCACAAAATATGTATTTAAAATGTCAAGAGGCGGGCGCGGTGGCTCAAGCCTGTAATCCCAGCACTTTGGGAGGCCGGCGCGGGCGGATCACGAGGTCAGGAGATCGAGACCATCTGGCTAACATGGTGAAACCTCGTCTCTACTAAAAAATACAAAAAACTAGCCGGGCGCGTTGGCAGGCGCCTGTAGTCCAGCTACTTGGGAGGCTGAGGCAGGAGAATGGCGTGAACCCGGGAGGCGGAGCTTGCAGTGAGCTGAGATCCGGCCACTGCACTCCAGCCTGGGTGACAGAGCGAGACTCCGTCTCAAAAAAAAAAAAAAAAAAAAAATGTCAAGAAACCTGGGTATGGTGGCTCATGCCTGTAATCCCAGCACTTTGGGAGGCCGAGCTGGGTGAATCCCAAGGTCAGGAGTTCAAGACCAGCCTGGAAAACATAGTGATGTCCCATCTCTACTAAAAAAAAAAAAATTATCCAAGCATGATGGCGGGCGCCTGTAGTCCCAGCTACTTGAGAGGCTGAGTCAGGGTGCCTGTAGTCCCAGCTACTTGAGAGGCTGAGTCAGGAGAATTGCTTGAACCAGGGAGTTGGAGGTTGCAGTGAGCTGAGATCACGCCACTACACTCCAGCCTGGGCAACAGAGTAAGACTCCTTCTCAAACAAACAAATAAACAAAAAACAAAAACACAAAAACTGCTTGTCTAAGAATTTTGAAGTGGCAAAAACCAAAGCATAAATCAAAATGTTGAGGATAAAGACAAACCTGCATTTACAGAAAAATTCAAAGCCAAAATCCGTTCATCTGATAAAACAGATGGGATAACTCTCCGTGCCATCTTGGGCTGCCTGAAACCATCTGAAACTGGCTGACTGCAGATCAGATGGGAGTGTCTTTATGGAGGTAGTAACTTAGCAGATCTGGACTCAGTGTTCAGGGAGCTTGGACCTCTCACAGTATTAATAAGTAACTCCAGGCCTCAGGTCTCTCCCATTAGATTTTTAGAGGATTTTAGGGACCTTTCTAATCACATCACCCCTTTGCCAATCAGAAAACACCTTGGCTCGGCACAGTGGCTCACACCTGTAATGTCAGCACTTTGAGAAGGGTAGATCCCTTGAGGTCAGGAATTTGAGACCAGCTTGGCCAACATGGTAAAACCCTATCTCTACTAAAAATACAAAAATTAACCAGGTGCAGTGGTGTGTGCTTGTAGTTCCAGCTACGAGGGAGACTGAGGCAGGAGGATCACTTGAACCCAGGAGGCGGAGGTTGCAGTGAGCTGAGATTGTACCACTGCAGTCCAGCCTGAGAAATAGACTAGATTCGTCTCAAAAACAAAAAAAAAAGAAAAAGAAAAAGAAAAAGAAAAAAAGAAAACTACATTTGATTAGATTTCTTAAGCTCCACCCAGTTAATCCTGATTGGATTTTTGGCTTTCTTCCAGATTAACTGATGAACTTTAATATTCATCCATCAAAGTTAAAGATTTAGGGATAGGGTGAAAGTCTAGGACTCATTCACTGATTCACTCCACAAACATGGAGCTTTACTAACATGTGTCTTTCATAGTCCTGAGTGTGAGATAGGGAAGGGTTGAACCTCTTTCTGACATTAGACAGAAAGAAAAAACTTGAAAGTATCTTTGTTGAGGGATCCCTGGTCACAAATTTATCAAAATATTTCAGAGTTTAAAAAGTTGTACAAAGACAGAGATGACATTCCCTGAGAAAACACAATAGAAATCATCATGTATCCAGTGATTACCTGGGTGGTATAATTTAATTTTTTTTTGGTGTGGTGGGATTGGGGGCTGAGTCTCACTTCCTAGCCCAGGCTGGAGTGCAGTGGTGTCATCTCGGCTCACTGTAACCTCCACCTCCCAGGTTCAAGTGATTGTCATGCTTCATCCTTCCGTGTAGCTGGGATTACAGGCATGCACCCCCACGTCTCCATTCAGATGGAAGAGTTACAATGAGGATGTGATCGGTTTAAAATTAAGGTCAAAGATTCTCTGAAGGAAATCAGGCCAAAATTACCATGAAAAACTAGATAGGATAATTCAATTACAATGAAAACTAGATAGGAAAAAGAAGGGTGGGAGCCGGGCAGGGTGGGGCTGATTGTTTTAAATGAAAGTTGCGGAAGAAACCACGACATGTGAATATGTTGGGGGATCTTGGGGGATCTGTTGGGGATCTGGCAAGAATTGAAAGTCTTGTGTCTAGACTGAGGTTAAAAATTAAAAGGTTAAGTAGCTACAAAAGAGAAGATGTAGAATCTGAAAATTCAACATTATCCTTAAGGGGAGTGAGAGAAGTTCAATGTTTCCAAGAAGTTAAAGGGTGTTTCCTCCCAAAGACATGGGCTTAGCTCAGCAAAGCAGTTTGAGAAAATTAGAGAATGTGAGGCCAGGCGTGGTGGCTCATGCCTGTAATCCCAACACTTTGGGAGGCCGAGGTGGGTTGATCACTTGAAGCCAGGAGCTGGAGACCAGCCTGGGAAACACAACGAAATCCTGTCTCTACTAAAAATACAAAAATTAACTTGGTGTGGTGGCTCATGCCTCTAATCCCAGCTGCTTGAGAGGCTGAAGCATGAGAATCACTTGAACCTGGGAGGCGGGTTGTAGTGAGCCAAGATGGCGCCACTGCTCTCTAGCCTGAGTGACAGAGCAAAACTCTGCTTAAAAAAAAAAAAAAAAAAAAAGATTAAATTAAATTAAAGGCAGCATAGGATGACCAATTAGATGCCACTATGGTGGTCACAGCCAAGTATAAAGGACTCCAGAGAAAAAGTCTCTAGTGTCAGGATAATCTGGTCATGGGTGGGCAAAAATTACCACTAGGACATAAGCAAGTCTCAAGACAATTTTCATGCAACTCGGAAAGACTTGGTCACTGGTGGAACAATGCGGGCACAGGCCGCCACCAAGTATAAAAAGAGAATTCTCTACAAGGAACACTTGTCAAAGCAAATCACTTTGCCCAAACTTCATATTCCAACAGAATTTAAGATTTCCTTTGCTCTAGAGATATTATTAAGAAATGGAATGGGATCCTCAAAGTTCTAAAGCATCCCAGACAAAGCTTCTGGGACTCCAGCCAGCTACACATTCAAAATTCATGGTTATTCTCATATGCATTTGTAAACTGATGGGAAAATTACACACCCAGGATAATTTATGGCCACTGTGGGAATTATTGGAAATCTTTAAGACTGTTTTTCTTACAAAACCACAATTGTAGAATTAAACAGTCTGAATGGGATGCTAGCATGTAGAGGCTTCTAAACTCTCCCCTTTTTTGAGGGTTGGGGGGTGGTTTGGGATCTGCCTACTGATTTCAAGTAGTTGGATTTTTTTTTTTTCTTTTTTGAGACGGAGTCTCACTCTGTCGCTGGGGCTGGAGTGCAGTGGCCGGATCTCAGCTCACTGCAAGCTCCGCCTCCCGGGTTCACGCCATTCTCCTGCCTCAGCCTCCCGGAGTAGCTGGGACTACAGGCGCCCGCCACCTCGCCCGGCTAGGTTTTTTTTTTGTATTTTTTAGTAGAGACGGGGGTTTCACAGTGTTAGCCAGGATGGTCTTGATCTCCTGACCTCGTGATCCGCCCGTCTCAGCCTCCCAAAGTGCTGGGATTACAGGCTTGAGCCACTGCGCCCGGCCAAGTAGTTGGATTTTTTTTAACTGTTTGCTTAAGATTTTTTTTTTGTGGGGGGCAAGGGTCTCACTCTGTTGCCCAGGCTGGAGTATAGCAGTGGTGGGAGGATGGCTCACTGCAGCCTCAAACTTCCCAGCTCAAGGGATTCTCCCACCTCAGCCACCCAAATAGCTGGGACTACAGATGCATGGCACCACGCTTGGCTAATTTAAAAATATTTTATGTAGATCCTGGGGACTGGTGGTTCATGGCTATAATCCCAGCACTTTGTGAGGCCAAGGTGGGTGGATCACTTGAGGTCAAGAGTTCGAGACCAGTCTGGCCAACATGGTGAAACTCCACCTCTACTAAAAATACAAAAATTAGCCAGGCATGGTGGCAGGCAACTGTAATCCCAGCTACTCAGGAGGCTGAGGCATGAGAATTGCTTGAGCCTGGGAGGTGGAGGTTGCAGTGAGCCGAGATCACGCCACTGCACTCCAGCTTGGCCAACAGAGCAAGACTCTATCCTCCACCAAAAAAAATTTTTTTTGTGGAGATGGAGTTTTGCCATGTTGCCCAGATTGGTCTTGAAACCCTGGGCTCAAATGATCCTCCCACCTTGGCCTCCCAGTGTTTGGGTTATAGGCATGAGTCACTGCTCCCACCAAGAACTCTGAAATGACATAAAGCAAAGCACAAATCAAAATGTTTGAAATAAAGACAAAACTGCATTTAAAAGAAAAAATTCAAAGCTTCAAATTGTTCATACAAAAAAAAAACAAAAACAAAAAAAACAAACAAAAAAACAGGATATAACTCTGTGCCTGCACTGTCACCATCCCACACGGGTTGACTGTAGATCAAATGGGATTGTCCTTATAGAGATTAGGGACTTACCAGATGTGGACTGAGTTTGCAGGGTGCTCATACCTCAGGAAGAACCAAGCAGTAACTCCAGGCTTGAAGACTTTGGGTCTCTCCTGTGGGTCTTTAGAAGCTTTTATTGACATTTCTAATCATAACTCCCATCCACACCCCTCCACGTATCCACTGCTAGCTTCCAATCAAAAAGTGATATCTGATTGCATTTCTGAAGCTCTACCCAGTTAATCCTGATTGGGTTTTTGGTTCTCCACAGATTAATGGATTGAACCAGATATCTATTCATATCAGATATGATTCATTTCATGAATCAAGAAAGTGACAGCATTAGGGATAGGGTGGAAGTCAAGAATTCATTCATTCAAGGCTGGGTGGCTCACGCCTGTAATCCCAGCACTTTGGGAGGCCAAGGCAGGTCGATCACCTGAGATCAGGAGTTCAAGACCAGCCTGGCCAACATGGTGAAACCCTGTCTCTACAAAAATAGAAAAATTAAGACTAGGCATGGTGGATCACCCCTGTAATCCCAGCACTTTGGGAGACTGAGGTGGGTGGATCACCTGAGGTCAGGAGTTCAAGACCAGCATGGCCAACATGGTGAAACCCCGTCTCTGTCTCAAAATAAAATAAAATAAAATAATTGGCTGGGCATGATGGTGGGGGCCTGTAATGCACTACTTGGGAGGCTGAGGTGGGAGAATTGCTTGAACCCGGGAGACAGAGGTTGCAGTGAGCAGAGATTGTACCATTGCACTCCAGCCTGGGTGACAGAGGGAGACTCTGTCAAAAAAAAAAAAAAAAAAAAAGAAAAAAGAAAAAAAAAGAATTCATTCATTCATGAACTCCACAAACACTGATGGAATTTTACTAATATGTGACCTGCACAGTCCTGAGTGTGAGGCAGGGAAGGTTTGATCAAGACATTAGAGAGAAAAATAAAATCTGAAAATAGTATTGTTGGGAGGTCTTTGGCCACATCAAAATTATAAAAACATTTTACAGTGGCCGGGCGCGGTGGCCCACACCTGTAATCCCAGCACTTTGGGAGGCCAAGGTGGGTGGATCATGAGGTCAGGGGTTCGAGACCAGCCTGACCAACATGGTGAAACCTGGTCTCTACTAAAAATACAAAAATTAGCTGGGCTTGGCGACATGCGCCTGTAATCGCAGCTACTCAGGAGGCTGAGGCACTCCAGCCTGGGCGACAGAGCAAGGCTCCATCTCAAAAAAAAAAAAAAAATGCTTTATAGTGAAAATAGATTTGTAAAAACAGAGGTGTCATCCCTACAAAATCAGAATAAAAATCTCCATGTATCGAATGGTCTTCTGAGTTTTATATCACCTAATGTAGCAGATTATACACTCGTTCTGGTGGAAGAGGGATGCCACTGAGGGCATGAGTGGTCTCAGAGCTTAGGTTAAGACTTCTTTGGAAGAAATTCAAACCATACCTATAAACTTTATAAATTTAATCAGTGAAGAAGGGAGGGTGAGAAACCAAAGTAAATCAAGCTTGCAGTGCATTCAGCATTCATCAGGAGGTCAGCTTGCTCTCTGCCCTGCTTCCTCATGGTTGCTGGCAGCCTGCCGTCCCAAAATCATGTAGACCTTAGATTACAGTTCCCCTTAACTGCCCTGCAGGCAACAATTTAAGCATTGTAAAACATTAACTTTTCATTTGAGATATTCTTTCAGGTTCTGCATGTCAGTGAAACTACTGATGCCAGCTCATCTGAAGGGCCCTGCAAGGCACCAACTCACCAAAAAATGCAGTTTCAACATCCTGATGACTTCATCCCTCTTACCACCACCAAAATACACCAACTTCCAGCCCCTTGCTATCCAGGATCCCCTGAAAACCCTGAGTAATCCTTGGGGAGATGAATTTGAGGATCTCTTCCCAGCTTCTCATTCAGCCACCCTGTGATCATTAAACTCTCTACTGCAAACACTGCTGTCTCCAAATATTGGTGAGCTACTGTGCTGCAGGCATAGGAACCTGATGGTCCTGTAATGAAGTCATGTCAAAATTACAAAGGGAAGTGAGGGTCGAGGCTGGGCAGGGTTGAGCCGGGTGTTTTAATGGGATCCTGGGAGTGAACCAAGACTTGGTAAACATGTTGGGGGTTATTGAGGGGGTGAAGGAGGAATCTATCCAACATTGCACTGATATCCCTTTGGTTTTGATCCTTAAGAGCAAGGATGAGTCTTTCAAAACAATTTATATAATCATCCTTATTTTTCCTTTCAAATCTTTGTCTTCTTTACCTCCCTGGATAATCTCACATTTATTCCCATTGCTTTGCTCATTTCATAATAAAAGTCCTTATTTTTTTATTTTTATTTTTTTACAGAGTCTCTTTCTCTGTTAAGCAGACCATATATTTTGTCACCACACAAGATGAGTAACCTGGTTTTATGGAGAGAAAGGGTCAAAAGGATCCCATTCTTAACCAGCTGGGGGTGATATGAAGGTATGGTTATTCTTTGTCATATCTGCACCTGCATATTGCCGGTGAAAACCTGCAGGTCACACTGGGCAGGCTTCCAAATTAACCACCTGTGGAAGGTCTTAGGATGGGCTTACATCCGTCCCTGAGTAAAGAATCTGATCGTGAGTTCATGAGTGCCTCAAACTCTTCAGGTACTGATGAAAACTTCATCTACAGACAGTGAGAAGGACACTGATTTGATTCTGATCATGAAGTTTTGCTGGTTGTCTTGCAAGGAAAATGTTTTAGCCTATTATGTTGTCATCTAAGGCCAATGATGGTAGCCTCTGTATTGTATCTTCCAATGGAAAGGACACATTCAAAAAACAACTCTATTTGAGGCTTGCTGGGTCAAGAAAACAAAAACAAACAAGCAAAAAACCAAACTGGTATGAGGAGTCCCATTCCCTTCTTTTAACCTTTCTCACAAAAGCATTCCAACTTGTAACAGACTTTGGTACACACCCACTTTGTCAGTGTGTGTCTTCCAGGTCGATCCTCACATTTAGTTTCCAATGAAGCTTTATTAATTATTGCTGCCTCAACAGCCTTAACTTCCATTGACACTAAGTTGCATGGTAATGGTTTGGACTGGGGTGGGAAGAAAAAATATTTCTATGAATTTTATAAAGTAATCCTCGCATGCCATCTCCATTGAAGAATGAATAGGCGCCAGGCGCGGTGGCTCATGCCTGTAATCCCAGCACTTTACGAGGCTGAGGCAAGTGGATCACGAGGTCGGAGATGGAGACCATACTGGCCAACATGGTGAAACCCCGTCTCTACTAAAAACACAAAAATTAGCCGGGCGGGGTGGTGTGCTCCTGTACTCCCAGCTACTCAGGAGGCTGAGGCGGGAGAATTGCTTGAACCCGGGAGGCAGAGGTTGCGGTGAGCCAAGATTGTGCCACTGTACTCTAGCCCGGGCAAGAGTGAGACTCTGTCTCAAAACAAAAACAAACAAAAATATATATATTTGGAGTGTAGATAAAACTGTATTAGAGGAAAAATCAAAGACTGTATCTGTTCATCTGAAAAACAGGCAGGAGAATTCTCTGTGTCGCCTTGACCTGCGATGTTGCTATCCTGACTGGCTGACTGTGAGTCATAGGAGTGCCCTTTGTGGAGGTCCCTGACCTACCAGATCTGGACTCAGTTTGCAGTGTGCTTGGACCTCATGGAGGTCACTCATTGGAGTGTGCTCTGGATCTCTTCTGGGGGTGCTCACAAGTTTTCTTGAACCTTTCTCATGACACCTCCCCTTTTCAACCACCAACTTCCCATCAGAGAGTGATGCCTGATTGGATTTCTGAAGCTCCACCCAGTTAAGCCTGTGAATTCAGGAGGCCATTCAATCCTTTGGATATCCAGTCATGAAACTGATAGTGTTGGTATTAGGGTGCAAGTCAAGAATTCATTTTGATAATGTTGATCCAGCCAAAGATCTCTGAACTATAAAGCTTTCGTTTTGTTTTTCAGTCTAATCTCAGGAACAGATTGAACCCTTCCCTGTCTCAAGCTCAAAACTAGGAAGGTCACATATTAGAACAACTCCTTCTCTGTGCAGGGCATTAATGGATGAATTCTCGACTTCCACCCTAATCCTAACAAACATTGATGGAATTTACTAAGGGACTGACTGATAAGGAGGGTGGTGTGTGCCTGTAATCCCACTGAGGAATTCATATTGAGGAATTATTTTCTTATTTTGCTGAGAATATTTTTAAAATCCTGAATGATTCATTGAATTTTTTCAAATGTTTTTCCTACATCAATCAAGATGATCATTTTCTGGTGCTTTTATTCTATTTATTTGTTTAAATACATTGGTTGAATTCAAATGTTCAACTAATTTTGTTTTTTTTTTTTTTTTGTGACAGAGTCTCGCTCTGTGGTCCCGACTGGAGTGCAGTGGCACGATCTCGGTTCCCTACAACCTCCACCTCCTGAGTTCAATCGATTCTCCTGCCTCAGCCTCCTGAGTGGCTGGGATTACAAATGCTCACCACCATGCCTGGCTAATTTTTGTATTTTTACTAGAGACAGGGTTTCCCATGTTGCCCATGATGGTCTCGAACTTCTGGTGATCTGCCCACCTTGGCCTCCCAAAGTTGTTGGGAATGCAGGCGTGAGCCACTGCGCCCAGCCCAATCGTGCATGTTTGGTTGATATTCAAATGTTAAAACCATGTTCATTGTCCTTTTGGTCATTTTTATAAGTTGTTGGAAGACATATAGGCAGATGGGATTGGAAGAAGGAGAAGAGTGGAGAGACAGGTGGCCCTAAAGTGGGTGGAAAGTGCATATGCCTTCATTTTGCTGAGGACTAAGTTCTGAATTTTTTATCTTGCCCAAATTCCTAAGGAGTCTACAGAGTCATGCCCTAAAATCATAAATTCTCATCAGATGAGTTTTGTTTAGCCCTGTATATGGCGACTTATTTTCCAATCTGACTCTCACATAACATCCCGTGACAGAGGGGAAAGTCAAGATATTTTGCCCCAAGGCATGTTTCTTTGCAATATCATGAAATGGCTCTGCAAAGCTGTCCTTTGTGGGGGAAGATCTGCGTCTGTAAAGAATCTCTATTAACACAGCTAGATCTTTTTCTTGCAGGCCCTCCCAATACTGAAGAGATGAACTGTCTGGCACCTTTTAAGGGTCTGAATAGGAAACATTTGTTATGTATTATCTCTAAGAGTGACCACTATAAGACTTCAAAAGAACCTTGCTCTCCACAATCTTTTATTTCATCCTGACCGTTTCCTTTCTTATGGATTCCAGGACTTTAGACAAACTCAACCAATTGTCAACCAGAAAATGTTTAAATTTACCTGTAGTTACCTATAGCCTGGAAACCCTCTACTCTTCATTTGTCTCTCCTTTCTGAGCCAAACCAATGTAATTCTCTCCCTTTCTTTCTTTCGTTCGTTTTCTTTCCTTCCTTCCTTCCTTCTTTCTTCTTTCTTCTTTCTTTCTTTCTTCTTCTTTCTTTCTTTCTCTTTCTTTTCTTTCCTTTCTTTCCTCTTCTTCTTTCTCTTTCTTCTTTCTTTCTTTCTCTTTCTTTCTTTCTTCTTTCTTTCTTTCTTTCTTTCTTCTTCTTTCTTTCTTTCTCTTTCTTTTCTTTCCTTTCTTTCCTCTTCTTCTTTCTCTTTCTTTCTTTCTTCTTTCTTTCTTTCTTTCTTTCTTTCTTTCTTTTTTCTTTCTTTCTTTCTCTCTCTCTCTCTCTCTGTCTCTTCCCTCCCTCCCTCCTTCCCTCCCTCCTCCCTCCCTCCCTCCCTCCCTCCCTCCATTCCTTCCTTCCTTCCTTCCTTCCTTCCTTCCTTCCTTCCTCCTTCCTTCCTTCCTTTTCTCTCTCTCTCTCTCTCTCTCTCTTTCTATCATCTTTCTTTCACATGGAGTCTCACTCTGTCGCCCAGGCTGAAATGCACTGGTGTGCTCTCGTCTCACTGTGACCCCTGTTTCCCGGGTTCAAGTAATTCTCCTGTCTCATCCTCTTGAGTAGCTGGGATTACAGGCACACAGCATCACGCCCGGCTAATTATTTTTAGTAGAAACAGGTTTTCACCATGTTGGCCAGGCTGGTTTGTAACTCCTAACCTCAGGTGACCCACCCACCTCGGCCTCCCAAAGTGCTGGTATTACAGGCGTGAGCCACCACGCACCCGGCCATGTATTTTTTTCTTTCTTTCTCTCTTTTTTTTTTTTTTTTGAGATGGAATCTCGCTCTGTCACCCAGGCTGGAGTGCAGTGGTGAGATCTCAGCTCACTGCAAACTCCACCTCCCGGATTCAAGCAATTCTTCTGCCTCAGCCTCTTGAGTAGCTGGGATTAAAGGCGTGTACCATCATGCCAGGCTAATTTTTGTATTTTTAGTAGAGATGGGTTTTTAGCATGTTGGCCAGGCTAATCTCGAGCTCCTGTCCCCAAATGATCCACCCACCTTGGTCTCCCAAAGTGCTGGGATTACAGGCGTGAGCCACAGTGCCCAGTGGACCAGCCATGTATTTCTTAAATGTATTTGATTAATATCTCATGTCCTCCTAAACTGTATAAAATCAATCTGCACCCCAACCACCTGGGGTACTTGTTCTCCAGACCTCTTGAGGGCTGTGTCATGGACCACGGACATTCATATTTGGCTCAGAATAAATCTCTTCACATATAATACAGAGATGGACTCTTTTTGTAAACATTACTATTATTTTTTTCAACTGCATACATATTATATGTGTGTATTTATTATATACAGTGTTCTATTGGTATGTATCACTTATTTTACTACTTATTTAAGCTTGGAAGGGAGAGCTTTATTTTTCATAAAAGATGGCCATGGCCAGGCAAGGTGGCTCACAGCTGGAATCCCAGCACCTGATCCCAGTGGGTGGATTACCTGAGGTCAGGAGTTTGAGACCAGCCTGGCCAACATGTTGAAACCCTGTCTCTACTAAAAATACAAAAATTAGCTGGGTGTGGTAGCCCACATCTGTAATGCCAGCTACTTGGGAGGCTGAGGCAGGAGAATTGCTTGAACCTGGGAAGCAGAGGTTGCAGTGAGCCGAGATGGTGCCACTGCATTCTAGCCTGGGCAACAGAAGGAGACTCCATATCAAAAGAAAAAAAAAAAAAAAAAAGAGTGGCCATGTGTTGGATGGCCACTCTGATGGGAGGACCAGCATCAGGCAGTTGGTTGCTATAAGTGGAGGATTCTTAAAGAGCTGGTTTCTGTTTGACCCTTAGGGAAGAATGACTAATGGTGGTTAGCAAGGGAGGGAGTATAGTGAAGCGTGTGGAACCCCCTGCCCACCATCTTGCTCTCCTTCAGCACTCAGTTTTCAAGGATAACTGTGGGTCCCTCTTGACCAACAGGGAGTCTGTTTCTTCAGTCAGGGGGCTTAGAAATTCACTGTTATTTCTCATTTTCCCCCTGTTTGCCAAGATATGCAGAAGCAGCATCAATGGCCAAAGTTTTAATTTGTCTCGTGGATGACAGGGTGGCGGAGCTACCTGCCTCGGTCCACCCAGCCCCTAGGTGGGACTCCTAGGGACATGAGATTCAGAGCCAAAAGGCTTACAGCCAATTAAAGCATCCTAGGCCAGATTAGCATGGTGGTGGGCAGGCATGCATCAACCCTTAAAACCTTTTAAACAACATAAGCCTAAAACCAAAGCCAAAAAGCAAGGTTACAAAACTGACTTATCTGTAAGTTCTATGCATTGAGCTACTGCAACCTTGGTTTTAGTTAGACTTGTAGCGATTAGCTATACAAAACATACTTTTTTTTTTTATAGTGTCTCGCTTTGTCACCAGGCTGGCGTGCAGTGGCCTGATCTCGTAATCTTGGCTCACTGCAATCTCTGCCTCCCGGGTTCAAGGAATCTCCTGCCTCAGCCTCCCAAGTAGCTGGAACTATAGGCACCCCCCCGGCCCACCACACCCAGCTAATTTTTGTATTTTTAGTGGAGACAGGGTTTCACCATGTGGGCCAGGAGGGTCTTGATCTCTCGACCTCTTGATCTGCCCGCCTCGGCTTCCCAAAGTGCTAGGATTACAGGTGTGAGCTACGGCGCCCGGCTGTGCCCATTCTTGAGTTGAAGAATTTGAAATAATTCTGTCCCTCAAAACCAGCCCTTACAATTTCATGCATCCACGTCTTCCACAATAATCCCTTGGCCTGGGGGGTGGGGCACTTCTGTAGTTTTAGAAGCAGTACATTGGCAATGCAAAACAGATCGGGCTCAGTGGGATTCTAAAACAGGGAGAGTCCCAGGCTTTGTTAAATTATTTCTAGTTTTCAGAATAACGTGATTCTGGTTTTCTCAGAGGAAATGAAAGAATGAGAGGTAAATAACATTAATAATTTGACGATGAAAAGTAAATTGGTGTGTCACAATGAAAAAGAAATCTATTTCATTAAAGAGCCAATTAAAAACAACATGAAGAAAATTATCACTCGGTTCTGCTTTAGAGACGTATTGCAGCCAGAAAATAATTCGGGATTTAGCCCAACTTGTAGGCAAATAATAAAAACTCAAAAACGAAAGTCAAGGTTGAAATCTAGGAACAAGTGTATTATAGTTTTCCTATGAAACATGTTTTTTTCCTCTCTAGCCTCCATTCCTGCCAAAGGAAAATTACAGTAAAAACAATTTGTGGGCCAGGCATGGTGGCTTACGCCTGTAATCCCAGCACTTTGGGAGGCTGAGGTGAGCGGATCACCTCCTGAGTTCGGGAGTTTGATACCAGCCTGGCCAACACAGTGAAACCCTGTCTCTACTAATAATACAAAAATTAGACTGGGCACAGTGGCTCACACCTGTAATTCCGGCACTCTGGGAGGTCGTGGTGGGCAGATCACGCAGTGGCGTGAGCCACTATGCTGGGCCCCAATTAAACTCTTTCTTTACTGTGATGCCATGGTGTCAGTGAGCTGGTTTAGTCTGTGCAGTGGGCAGGAAGAATGTGTCCAGCAATGACAGCAGTAGACATTGTTGGGAGATGGTCACAGGCTTTTGTCATGAGGCCCAGTAGATAGATGCTCCACAGGGAACTATTGAGTGGAGAATGTGTTTCTACCAGCACCTTAGCTTCCATTCTACAATCTGTAGTCTTGGGCAACATTACTGGTTCCCATTTAGCACATCCAGTTAATATTGCTTGAAGGGTGAATGTACATGCCTTGTGTTTCACAGTACTAGGTAGGGAAAATACTCTGCAGTCAGATACAATTTTTGGCTGGGTGTGGTGGCTCACACCTGTAATCCTAACATTTTGGGAGGCCGAGGAAGGCAGGTCACCTGAGGTCAGGAGATTCAGACCAGCCCGGCCAACATGGGGAAACCCCGTCTCTATTAAAAAAAAAAATACAAAACTTAGCTGAGCGTGGTGGTGGGTGCCAATCATCCCAGCCACTGGGGAGGCTGAGGCAGGAAAATCACCTCAACCCGGGAGGCGGAGGCTGCAGGGAGCCAAAATTGCGCCACTGCACTCCAGCCTGGGCAACAGGAGCGAGACTACATCTCAAAAACAAAAAAAAAAAAAAGAAAAAAAATTAGCCAGGTGTGGTGGTAGGTGCCTGTAATTGGGAGGCTGAGGCAGGAGAATTGCTTGAACCCAGGAGGCAGAAGTTGCAGTGAAAAGAGATCGTGCCACTGCACTCCAGCCTGGGCGACAGAGTGAGACTCCGTCTTAAAGAAAAAAAAAAATATATATATATATATACACACATTTATATATACACACACATATATATATACACACACATATATATATATATAAAATGTAGGTAAAAGAGTCACTACTACTTTACATAAAGCCTCTTTTATTTTAACTTGCATAATCTTATCAACCCCTTTATTTTAACGTAATGGTCTCAGGAATCTTTTTTCTTCCTTACCCCCAGACCATGTTGACCTTTCTAGTGAAAAAGGATTTGGGATCTCTGCAGGGAGTTGAGTCCAGGGACTGGAATCCTTTGTCAATCTTTTCTTGTTCATCTATGTCAACATTGCCCCAGGTGATTGCGGTCAACTTCCTTCCTTCCTTCCTTCTTCCTTCCTTCCTTCCTTCCTTCCTTCCTTCCTTCTTCTTTCTCTCTCTCTTTTTTTGAGAGGATCTCTTTTGCCCAGGCTGGAGTGCAGTGGCAAGGTCAGCTCACTGCAGCCTCAACCTCTTGGGCTCAGGCAATCCTTCGACCTCAGCCTCCTAATTAGCTGGGTCTACAGGCGTGTACCACCACGGCCATCTTGGTCAGCTTTCTCATTGTGATCTTTGCCTCCTCCTTTCTAAGAAATTTCAGGCCGGGCATGGTGGCTCACCGCTGTACCCCAGCACTTTGGAAATGTGAAGTGGGAAGACTGCTTGAGCTTGGGAGGTTGGGACGTCAATGTCGTAGTGAGCCAAGATCTCGCCATTGCATTCCAGCCTTGGCATCAGAGTAAGACCCTGTCTAAGAAAAAAAAAAAAAAAAAAAGGTAAAGAAGAGTAATTTCTCCAATGTTGGATAAATACAGAAAACTGGATTGGGCTCCTTTGATGTTGAGGAACCATTAGGGGCTCCCTTTGGTCTGCTCAACCTTTAGGAATGTTAAGACCTATGCTTTAATCTTATCCGTTTCCATTTTATTTATTTATGTTGTTGTTGTTGTTGTTGTTGTTTTGAGACGGAGTCTCGCTCTGTTGCCCAGGCTGGAGTGCAGTGGCCGGATCTCAGCTCACTGCAAGCTCCACCTCCGGGGTTTACGCCATTCTCCTGCCTCAGCCTCCCGAGTAGCTGGGACTACAGGCGCCCGCCACCTCACCCGGCTAGTTTTTTTGTATTTTTTTTAGTAGAGACGGGGTTTCACCGTGTTAGCCAGGATGGTCTCGATCTCCTGACCTCATGATCCTCCCGTCTCAGCCTCCCAAAGTGCTGGGATTACAGGCTTGAGCCACCGCGCCCGGCCATTTATGTTGTTTTTTAATAATGAGGGTTAAACTCGATTTTTTTTTTTGTCTTGTCCAAATTCCTATCTAACGGGTCTGGGGAGTCATGCCCTACAAATCATAAATTCTCATCAGATGGGTTTTATTTAACCCTATATATCATGAGTTACGCTGGGCCTGGTGGCTCACATCTGCAATCCCAGCACTTTGGGAGGCTGAGGAGGGTGGATCACCTGAGGTTGGGAGTTCGAGACCAGCCTGGGCAATATGGAGAAACCCTGTCTCTACTAAAAGTACAAAATTAGCCAGGTGTGGTGGCGCATGCCTGTAATCCCAGCTACTCGGGGGGCTGAGGCAGGAGAATTACTTGAACCTGGGAGGCGGAGGTTGTGGTGAGCCAAGATCACGCCATTGCACTCCAGCCTGGGCAAGACAGAGCCAATTTATCAAGATGGGGGAACTACAATAGAGAAAAAGTTAATTAACATAGACCAGCTGTGTGGGAGAGTGAAATTTTATTACTCAAATCCGTCTCCCAGAGCATACAGGGATCAGAGCTTTTAAGGACAACTTGGTGGGTTAGGGAAAGCCAGTCATCGAGGAGTGCTTATTGATTGGGTCAGAAATGAAATCTTTGGGAGTCAAAACTGTCCTCTTGCACTGAGTCAGTTCCTAGGTGGGGGCCATAGGATCAGATGAGCCATTTTACTGACGTGGGTGATGCCAGCTGATCCCTCAAGTGCAGGGTCTGCAAAATATCTCAAGCACCAATGTTAGGCTTTACAATGGTGATGTTATCCCCATGAGCACTTTGAGGAGGTCCAGAATCTAGTAGCCTCCAGCTGCGTGACTCCTAAACCATAATTATACCAGGCGCAGTGGCTCATGCCTGTAATCCCAGCACTTTCGGAAGGCCAAGGTGGTTGGATTACCTGAGATCAGGAGTTTGAGATCAGCCTGGCCAGCTTGGTGAAACCCCATCTCTACTAAACATACAAAAAGTAGGTGGGCATGGTGGTGGGTGCCTGTAATCCCAGCTACTTGGGAGGCTGAGGCAGGAGAATCACTTGAGCGAGATCGTGCCACTCAAGCCTGGACAGCAGAGTCAGACTGTGTCTCTAAAAACAAACAAACAAACACCAAACAAATTATTGTGTTTCTTTTTTTTTTTTTTTTTCTTTTTGAGACAGAGTCTTGCTCTGTCTCCCAGGCTGGAGTGCAGTGGCACAATCGCAGCTCACTGCAACCTCTGTCTCCTGGCTTCAAGTGATTCTCCTGACTCAGCCTCCTGAGTAGGTGGGACACACCCCGCCTAGGCTGGGGTACACTGGCACAATCTTGGGCTACTGCAACCTCCGCCTCCTGGCTTCAAGTGATTCTCATGCCTCAGCCTCCTGAGTACCTGAGATTACAGAAGTGTACCACCACACCTGGCTAATTTTTGTATTTTTAGTAGAGCCGGGGCTTCACCATGTTGGCCAGGCTGGTCTTGAACTCCTGACCTCAAGTAATCCGCCCGCCTCGGCCCCCCTAAATGCTGGGATTACAGGTGTGAGCCGCCTCCCTCGGCCTAAAAAGCACAATTTCTTTGACCCACTTTCTTCTCCACTGTTTCTCGCCTTCCATTCACAAGAAAATTCCTCAAAATTTTTCCTTCACTTGTCTGCAATTCCTTTCCTTCTTCCGGCTCATGAACCGACTCCAATCAGCCTCTGCCCTCACCACTCCGTGGGAGGTGCACTTGCCAAGGTCGCCGTCACCTCTTTGTTGCTAGGTCCAGCGGTGCCCGTCGTATCATGGCAACAGAAGTGCTGCCTGCGGTTTCCCCAGCTCCCAGGAATCGACGCCCCCTCCCATCCCTCCAGCCACTCCTTTTCGGTCTCCTGGGCTTCTTCCGGCTCATCTCTGTCCTCCAGTGGCTGCCCTTGCTCAGGCCTTGAACCTTTTCTTTTCCCTCCCCAGGACACCCCTCAGCTGCTAGGCTCCCCTCTTGGGTCCGGTGGGTTGGCAGACAGTTTCTGAAGCCTGTTCTCCCCAGTCCCGGAGGCGTCAGGGACCCCGGAGCCACCCAGCTTAGCCGTGCCTGTGTCTCTCTGCACTTAACCAGATTTCTGCCCATCTCGTGGCTCTGAACCCCGTCGCTATGCTGCAGACCCCACCCCCTCTACCTCTCCCCTGAACCCCGGATCTGTTTATTCCCTGCCTGTGGGGCTCCGCTACGAGGGTGGGGAACGTGTGCCTCAGATTCCCGGGTCAGACACTGAGCTTCCGGCTGCCCTCACCCCCAGCCCAGCTCTTCCCAGAGTGGCCCCCCACCCTCACAGGTGTCAGTCCCACTCCCGGGAGTCACCCCGACTCCTCCCTTCCTCCCACGACCTGCCTCCCACATCCCGTCCATTACTGGGCCAGGGGCCCCATGCCTCTCCCTCTCCTCCCGGGCCCAGGCTCTTGTGCTGCTCCTCACAGCGTTCCCTGTGCCCACCTCGACCCCTGCCGGCAGACTGTATGTGGCCAGGGTGATCCTCCCAGAACATAAAGTTCGATTATGTGATTGCTTTGCTCCAAACTTTCCTTCGGCTTCCATTCCTTTGAGAGCCAAAGTCCGATCTCAACAGTGGGTCCACAACCTTTCTAGCCACATCCCCCCGCCGAGCCCCTCACACACTGGCCCCTGCCACACTGTCTCCCTGGGGGTCTGTGAACCCAGCAAACAGACTCACTCCCACCTCAGGGCTTCATGCATCCCCCTCCTCCTGCCCGAATTCAACTTCTGACCACCACGGTCTGCCTGAGCCCCCTCCCACGTCTGCCTCTTTATGCCAAGGTCACCTTCTCGTGGAGGTCTTCCCTGGACACCTCCCTTACATCGCAATTCCTGTCTCCCCCACGCTCCCTGGCCCCGCCCCTGGGCTGTTTCTCCCCAGCGCCTGTCACCTGCTCACACGCCTTCTCCTCCACCTACTCGTCTCGCTTATGCTGTCTGCCCACCAAGATGCCGGCTCCGGGAAAGCAGGGAGATTTGTCTGCTGGTTCCCAGCTGTGCCTGGCACCTAGTAGACACGGAACAGGTATTTGTTGAGTGAATGAATGAGTGGTTGGATGCCTCTGCGACCCAGCCTGCTGAAGGCGGGAGGAGAGAGAGCACTGGAGAGGCAGCCGGGGCTCCTGGTCTGCATTACTGCAGGTAGCACCGCCCAGGGCGCTGGAAACGGGACTCGCATGTGGAACAAGGGCAGCTTTCTCCGGAGGGTACAATGCCCGCTGTGTCCAGTGGGGGTGCTCAGGGCAGCTACAGGTGCAGGGACAAGTGGCACCGCTGGCCACTCAGGGAGGCGTCCCTGGGAGGCAACATGTCCCATTCCCCACCCTCTGGACTCCGAGTAGTGTTGAGCCGAGGTCAGGCTGTGTCTGTGCTAGCCGCCAGCTCTTCAGCCTGCAGCCACAGGCGGGAACTGTACACCGTTTGCTGAGCACCTTGCAAGGAACTGCGGGCCACCAACACAGCCTCTGTGTCATTCCTCCCCACGGGCCCAGCAGTACATCCCACCACCTTTGCCACCTCCCAGGGGTGGAGGGGTTGGTGAGGTTTCCCCACAGCCCCTGCTTTGCTTTTCAGGATGCGAGACACACAGGCCGAGCCAACTGGCCCAGAGTCCACCTTCTCCAGCTGCAGATGCCACTGTCCAATCAGGAGCGACTGTATCTGCCAGGCAGCCAATCCCTGTGGAGCCGACATCCTAAGGGGGATACTGTGAGTTCCAGGATGGGAGCAGTGGCTCCTTGAGTGCAGAGGGAGGCAGGCGCGGCTAAGCTGGGTGGCCCCGGGATCCCTGACACCTCCGGGACTGGGGAGAACAGGCTTCAGAAACCGTTTGCCAACCCACCGGACCCAAGAGGGGAGCCTAGCAGCTGAGGGGTTGCAGGGCCCAGGTTCCAAAGCAGGGAGCCCACAGGCTAGGTCCCTCCCATCAGCTCCACTTCCACTTGGTCTGCGAATGACCTGGAGCGAATCTTCCGGTTTTAGATTTGGAGAAACTGAAGCATGGAGTATTTAGAAAGGCCTGCCCAACTTCTCACGGAGCAAAGAGAAGCAAGGTCCGAAAATGCTTGGAGCCCAGGAAGGAATCCGGTCATTAAATCCTAGCTCTTCCCCTTGACGTGGTTGGCTGACAAGGACAGGGGACCCAGGAAGGTCGGGAGGCTCCCTCCATGAGCATTTTCTTTCTTCCTACCATCTTTTATTTTTATTAAAGAGAAAATGTGTTTCCCTGGATACAGACTGCTATTTATATATGCTTTTGTGTTTTGAAACTGCTTGGCTGTCCTCAACAATGAATGTCAAATCCATGTTTTATATTGCGGTGTCCAGGGTGTTTTGCTTTGCAACTAAGACTTTGACTTCCTGTTCGATGGTTTGTCACTTCACAGGCTTCCAGATAAACCCCATAAAAGACACTATGGTGGCTGCAAAGAAAGCACTGTTAGGTTCTTCTCTATATTTTAGAAAGTAATTTCAGTGTTGCTAGGATATTCAGAGTTGGATATATTTAGCATATGGCACATATATAGCGCTTGTAATTTTTCAGGAGTTTTTCATCTATTAATTTCATGTTTTCTGAGCAATCCTGGAAGACAGCAGGGCATCTGCACGCTCCTTTGAGAGGGGAAGCAGTCAGGAGACAGAGCTGAGCTCTCCTTCTCTGTGGGGCTCCACTCGAGAGGCCTGTAGATGCAGAACTAGAATGCATCTCTCCCTGCCTCACTGGGAGGCAGTTAAGGTTTTCATTGCATTGCCTGAGTGCAAATCCTACCTCTAGCTTCGTGACTTGGAGCAGGGTATATAACCTCTGGGCTAGAAAACCCTCAATTTAAAAAATAGAGATAAAAGATATCTCCTAGGATAGTTGTGAAGATAAAATTGGTCATTGTTGCTTTTGTTGTTCCCTGGGGTATTGCATAGGAATTCAGCATTTGTGATGAATGTAGTTCAAGTCAGTGCCCCCTGGAAGCCCCCTGAATTCTTAAAGGAGCTCCCTGGTGTGACTCATTTTCAAAACAAGTTAAATTTTTGGCTGGTGAGGAAAAGCATTCCTATTAGATTGTCTGAAATTGAATCACATCTCTTTTTTACACATTAACATATAAAAGCCTAACATAAAATATGGCTAGGAAATGTGTGGACACTTTTTTTTTTTTTTTTTTTTATGTGTGGACACTTTTCATCAAGAAGTTCTGTGGCATTTGTATGGTTGAGGTACGCTGCTATTTTTCTTCATGCTCTAAGCTGTTTCCCAACTCAAAAAATCCGACAGTTTCTTCCAATAATTTTGAGTTCTTTGTTTCTTATGAATTTGTTATAATGTATCTTCTGACTCTTAAAGAGGGGTGTCTTAGGAAATGAGGATTTACCACAAGAGTCATTGCATTCTGTTATTTCACCACTTTTGAGGTGTTTGTAGAAAAGCTGCCTGGTCAAAAAATGTTAAGATAATGCCTGCGTGATTAAAAATCTCTTGAACACAAAATTATTCTCCCAAATAAACTGCATTTTTAATTTTAGATGTTTCCCAAGGGAAAGTAACAAATTTTGCTCACCAGGTTTAGCACTACGTTTAGTGAGAATAATGTCAAGGAACCAGAAACTGCTTACTCTAGTGCTGTGTTTATAACGCTAATCTTGAACAAGTGCCATCAATATTAAACTTCACTTAGTAGTACCTATTTTATCCCATGTAACAACTTGATGTTGTTGGGCATATCGTATCATTTATTAATAGTCCTTTTTGTAAATTAAGCTTCATTTGCATTGAAATTCATACATAGTATGACTTGATAGTTGTTGAGAATTGGGAACCATGACTTATTAGAATTTCTTCTATAAACCTGTTAACATCCCATTGTTAATGTAAGATACTTCTTATATACTGTACTACTAGAGTCTGCAAATCCTTGATAAGAATCCTAGTTCTTATCAAGGGTGGCTTTTGTCTTCCTGCAATTAAAAAAAATCTCATTCAAGTAGTTCTGACTACAAAGTATACATTTGCTATAGAAACCTGTAAGCCTTTTGCTCTGTTAAAATAAAAGTCAATAGATGTGACATACATGTGTAAGTATGTATATGGCAAAGGAAGTATAAATTATAATGTAAATATTTCTTAGAAAGAATAAAATGAACATTGAGGTCAGACTTAGTAGTTTCCCATTAATTTATTCCGACTCTGCTCTTACCCTCAGACCTGCATCAGAATGCCTTGTATTAATGTAACAGGAATGGCTTATCATCAGAATCTCATCTTGGGTATTTGTTCTTCCATCACATCCCCTAAGACCATCTTATCTTTTAGCAGCAGGGTCTTAGACCCCAGCCAGAAATCCATCTTAAAGCTAATCTAAGACAAAGTGTTAAATTGCTCTCCTTGAGCCCTTGATTAACTAACCCAGTCTTAAGTTCTCTAAGCTTTCACTGAAAACATTCTGTTAAATCGGAAATAACAGGAGAGAAACAGTAGAGTATCCTCAGGGTGAATGCACAAAATCGGTTCTCACAAGGAGAGCGTGTTCTTCCATGGGTTTCTGGCAGGGAGCCACTAGCTAGCTGGCGCTCAGGACTTGGTGTTTTCGTTCTCTTGACTCTCCCCATCCGTGCTGAGGAATCTGCCATATTTTAAAACCACCTCTGATAAAAGCCTTTTAGACGTACTTTTATGGGACTCAATTGCTTCTAATTACAGAACTTTAGAATTGCTTGGATAAGAATTTATTTTAGTAAGCTTTTTTTTTTTTTTTTTTTTTAAAATACACTTCGTGTTTTTTTGGTGCAGTTTTAGGTTCATGGCAAAATTGAGCAAACAGTACAGATAGTTCCCAAATACCCACTGTCCCCACACATGCACTGCCTTCCCCACTATCAACCTCCTGCGGCAGAGTGGGGCATTTGTCAGCCTATGAACCTGCATTGAAACATCGTTATTACTCAAAGTCCACAGTTTACATTAGCGGTCACTCTTTGTGTTATATGTTCTAATAAATCTTTTAAAATTTAAAATTAATACATGCTCACTGCAACATAATAGAAACAATACCGAAAAATACATACAAGAACATAAAAATCATTGAAACTCCTACCATCCAGGTGCAACCACTGTGAACATCTTCCCGAACGTTCTTTTAACTCCCTGCTTCGTTGCTTCTCTGTTTTCAGCCTCACATATACACTGGTACATTTACAACCCGTATGTAGAAATTTTTACAATTGAGATCAAACAGTACATGCAGTTTATAATGCTTTTTTTCTTTCAGTATCTTGTGGACATATCTATGTGGACTACTTATTTACATTATTGTTTCTTTCCCTCCCTCCCTTCCTTCCTTCCTTTTTTTTTGAGACAGGGTCTTGCTCTGTTGCCCAGGCTGAAATGCAGTGACATGTTCACAGCTCATCCTCTGCCTCCTAGGCTCTAGTGGTCTTCCTGCCTCAGCCTCCCGAGTAGCTGGGACAGGCTTGTGCCACTACGCTCAGCTAATTTTTGTATTTTTGGTAGAGATGGGGTTTCACCATGTTGCCCGGGCTGGTCTTGAACTCATGGGCTCATGGGCTCAAGCGATCTGCCTGTCTCAGCCTTCCAAAGTGCTAGGATTACAGGTGCGAGCCACTGCACCTGGCTTATTTACATCATTATTCCTACGCCTACCCAGAATTTCATTGTATACCGTTCATGATTTATTTAACCAAGCCTTATGTTGGACGTTTAAATTATTTTATTGTTTTTATGATTATAAATAATTCTTCAAAGTATAAAACTCACTGTATATAAATATGTGTTGACTTGTCCATTTTCTTAAATTTCTAGAAGTATGTGTTGTCAAAAAGTTATATACATTTTAACTTTTTATAAATTTTGCCAAACGTTTTCCCTCCAGAAGGATTATACTATTAAATATTTATACGACCACCAAGGATATATGTTTCTTGCCAGCCAAAATTTAAAATCCAGTATTGTTAATGTTTTTAATGTTATATAGTTAAAAATATCAGTTTTTATAGAGGAAGACCAGTGGTCACTGCTTCTGTTAATATTTGCATTTTATTCATTCAGGCAACAAATTTTGAGGTCAGGAGGATAGAGGGAAGAAAGTAAAATTGCATGTCAGTTAAGATTGATAGAGAAATTGGCCGGGCGCGGTGGCTCAAGCCTGTAATCCCAGCACTTTGGGAGGCCGAGACGGGCAGATCACGAGGTCAGGAGATCGAGACCATCCTGACTAACACGGTGAAACCCCGTCTCTACTAAAAAATACAGAAAACTAGCCGGGCAAGGTGGCGGGCGCCTGTAGTCCCAGCTACTCTGGAGGCTGAGGCAGGAGAATGGCGTAAACCCGGGAGGCGGAGCTTGCAGTGAGCTGAGATCCGGCCACTGCACTCCAGCCTGGGTGACAGAGCCAGACTCCGTCTCAAAAAAAAAAAAAAAAAAGATTCATAGAGAAATTGTCTCTGTATAATGAGAAGACTTTAATGTAATTTTTAAAAGATATGTAAACATTTTTTATCAGTCAGCGCTGCTATGATTCAATATTAACAGGTGAGTTTTATAGTCCTCGCTATCTCAGTTCTTCTGATTTCAAATTATTTGTAAGTTAAAATTGCAAGCAAGAAGAAGAGAGAGAAGTCAGCCAGCTGATTCTGCAGAACCTTTTCTCAGAAAATACTTTTCAGCTCTCAGTGCTGCTTTCTAGCAGTGGGAAAAGGTTTGGATCACTAAGGAAATCCAACCTGCCACCTGTTTATTTCAGCGCTGGAGCTAAGGATGGTTTTTACATTTTTAAATGATTGGAAAAATGAAAACGTTTTGTGACATATGAAAATTATATGAAATTCAAATTTCAGTTCATGAGTAAAGTTTTATTGGAACACAGCTATGGTCATTCATCTAAATATTACGTATGGCTTCTCTTGCCCCATAATTGCAGAGTTGAGCAGTGGTGATGGAGACCATATGGCCTGCAAAGCTGCAGATATTTGTGTGTGGCCCTTTACAGAAAGTTTGCTCAGCCTTGGTCTTGATGTGTAGGGAAGAGTAGCAGTAGGAGTGAATGTGATGATGTCTGGTTTCAGGTTTGCTGAGAAGCTGAGTGGTTAATAGCAGTGCATAGGTTTTGAACAAAGTAATTAAAGGTGGGATGGCTGTAGAATTGGTTGTCATAGAAACAGATGAGTCAATTACATTCCTCTTCTCTCAGGAACTGCAGGACAGATGAGGACATTGAAGTACAGAGAATTAAGTGATCTTTTTGAACAGATTAACTTGTACTCAGATTGGCAGCTTGGTCTGGTACAAAAAAAAAAATTCTCTTTGAGAGTTTGTTTATTCATTCATTTAACCCCTGTTAAACTTTTAGCACGTACCAGGCACTGTCTTAAGTTCTTGAACACCATGCTGGGCATAAAATGTTTGTGGTGTTACAAACTACTGGTAATACCTCACGGAAATTTTTATTTGTGGAATAAAGGAATGCTAGAAATGACCTAGATCTTTCCACAGGAGAGAAATCTGAGTTCTACGTGCCTTCATGAAGTTCCTAACAAATCTATTAGGAACTTACTGTCATTTAAAAGTAGAAATAAATTTTAAAAAGATGATCTCACTTTGGTAAAAAAGTGTTTCAATGAAAGCCTTTTTAAAATAAAGGCCTTTTAAAAAATAATATTCTTAGAATATTAGTCCTGGAATCAGGCCAGGAGCCCGTTTCTTGGTTGATTATTCAGTCTTCTTCCTGTTAGCAAAGCCCAGAGACTCCTACACTTTTTTGTGTTGTGGACCCTTTTGAGAATCTCCCCAGAAAACACATAAATGCACATATGTACACAAAATTTTGCATGTTACCTATAGGATTATATGGGATTCTTAAACATTTATGGTTCATAGATAGAACTTCTGATTTAAGAGTGAAAATAAATTATTTGTCCAGCGGCTGTTCATTGGGTGCCTACTGTGAACCAGTTAACACTCATTGTGCATTTGTTGTCGGGAGATTTTCCAGAACATTTGTCTACTTGTAGTATAAAATCTAGTCAGTCTAATTTTAAAAGAGAGGCTCTGTTAGTGGGGCTTCAAGGGCTTGAGAGGCCAAGCTATTTATTTTTTAAATTTGTGTTTTAGAATCTCTATAAAAGTAACTTGTGTATTGGGAAATGTGCTCTGACAAGTGTGCTTATTGAAATAAAATGTGCTGTCACCTGTTAGATTCTCTTTTATTTCCCTTATTCTAGAATTTTCAGAACATTTTAGAATACAGCGATGTATTAGAATAGTTCTTAAAATAAGTCTCGGATCTCCTACAGTCATCTGAGCAGTGAAGTAGTTGATACTGAAGACCCATTTTTGTCTGTGGTCACCAGGAAGTTAATTTTGTAGGATGTCAGTTTTACAATCTTCAGCAAACCCTTCAGGTATCTAATTCTGTAACTGAAAAACAACTGGAATTTGAACATACCAAGAAGGTATAGTATTTTCTAGGTAGCAATGTCAATAAAATCCTTTATTTAAAAAAGGCTTTCATTGAAACACTTTTTTACCACAGTGAGATTATCTTTTTTTCTTTATTCCTACTTTTAAATGAGGGTAAGTTCCTAACAGATTTGTTTTACTACAAATTAGAGAATGTATATGAAATTAGTTGATATAGACATCTCTGGCTCAGTTAATGTTAGTTGAACCTGAACACCAAAGAAAAACACTTGGATTGGATGATGATTTTTTTTTTTTGTAGAGTTCTTTTAAAAATATAACCAAGTAGACCTTATTCCTTCTATCCACCTGGATGTTTGTACCCATTAAATGTTTGAGGTGATGAATATCCTTAAATACCCTAATTTGATTATTACACATGCTATGCATGTATCAAAATAACACATGTACTCCATAAGTAAGTACAATTATTGCATATCAATGACTTTTTAAAATAGATGCTATAGATATTTTCCTCATTAACAAATATGAGTTGAAATAAAAAAAGATTACCAATTCAGTAATCTCTTAATTATTGCCTAGAATCGCTTTTCCCCCTAATGTTAGAGGATATGGGCTGTTATTTTGAACCAAGAAAATGAGAATAATAATGAGAAAGGTGGCCGGGCGCGGTGGCTCAAGCCTGTAATCCCAGCACTTTGGGAGGCCAAGGCGGGCGGATCACGAGGTCAGGAGATCGAGACCATCCTGGCTAACACGGTGAAACCCCGTCTCTACTAAAAAAATACAAAAAACTGGCCGGGCAAGGTGGCGGACACCTGTAGTCCCAGCTACTCGGGAGACTGAGGCAGGAGAATGGCGTGAACCCGGGAGGCGGAGCTTGCAGTCAGTGGAGATCGCGCCACTGCACCCCAGCCTGGGCGACAGAGCGAGACTCCGTCTCAAAAAAAAAAAAAAAAAAGGGAAAGGGTGTAGATTCCAGAACTGACATCCGAAAGTTGTCCGAGGCAAGGTTTACCGACGGGGACTCATTGGAGGTTAAATGTGAACCTCCTGCCTATCTTTTGGGAACAGACAGGGGAAGTGCAAAGCAGGGTGTAGATTATAACATTGGAAATTCAACAAGCTAGATCCCCAGAAAAATGAAAATGTGAAAAGGAGCCTCAGGAGGTGTGGACAAAGGCCCACTGAAATGGGAGCTCAGGTCTCCAAGAGAGATTCTGTCTCCATGTGTTAGAGCCCCAGGTTATGTGCAGTGGAAGGGAAATCCAGAGAACAGCCAGCAGAAATGGTTTTATTGCTGTAGACTCTAACTTTGGAGAGCTGGTTTGAGTGAAGATAAATTTTCTCTCAACGTGGGAGTTGCTATAGTATGAGGAGGTTTCTTCATTGCCTTGTCCTAATTCCTGAGTGGTTTCTATCAAAATAAGTTGGTTACTGTAAGTTTTGATTGAGTGAGGTGCTTATAGGTGAACAGTTGAGGATTCAAATGATGGTATGTTTGCAATAGTGGAATCAGAATTTTTTTTAAATTTATAAATTTGAATTAATACATGTAATAGGTAGATGATAAGGAAGGCTATAAGTTATAACCCTCACTCCTATCCCCTGAGGTAACTAATAATTTGGTTTGTTCTTTGCAAACCTTTCTCTATATGGCATAAAATATTTAATTTTGAATGTGTCTTTAAATTGGCATGTGTACTAAAATTTGAATTTAGATTATTTTATAGCTATTTTATAACTGGATTAAATTGAATGGAAATTGGGTGGTATGAAAATTACATTCTGCTTGACAAGAATTACTACTCAGTCTCTGTTAGGTGGTAGAGGCAGAAAAGAGGTAGGGCCTGACCAACTTGTGGGAGGTTAGGGATGGAAAGAGGGGTCTGGAAAGAGGGAAAATAGAAAGGCAAGTTGAGAACTCCTTGCCTGACTGCATATCTGTTTTATTTTGGCATAGGAGAAATGAGAGCATCAGGTTTGAATCCTGGCTGTGATTTTTAGTGACTTAATTATCCTGTTGAAGTTACCAACCTTCTGTAAGTTTGTTTACTTATAAAGGAGCTTAGTGATATTTCATAGTTATTTTTTAAATTCTTTTTTTTTTTTTTTTTTGAGACAGAGTTTTTGCTCTTGTTGCCCAGGCTGTAGTGCAATGGGGCGATCTCAGCTCACTGCAACCCCTGCCTCCCAGGTTCAAGCTATTGTCCCACATCAGCCTCCTGCGTAGCTGGGATTACAGGTGCCCGTACCATGCCCAGCTAATTTTTTATATTTTTAGTAGAGGCAGGATTTCACCATGTTGGCCAGGCTGGTCTCGAACTCTTGACCTCAGGTGATCCACCTGCCTCGGCCTCCCAAAGTGCTGGGATTATAGGCATCACGCCCAGCCTATTTTAGAAATTCTTAAAAGAGTTAAATAACATGTAAGTCATCTAGCCCACTGCTTGGTTCAGTGGTCCCTCTCTTTCTTCGTTCTTTCGAAGTAGGGAGTTTGAATTTGAAAGTTAGTTAACTTGTCAAAATTCATTTTTCATGGTACATAATTAGATACCTTTGCCTTTTTAAAAAGGACTGTTTTATAGACTAAATCAATAAAAAGATAATTGATTATAAGGTAGTATTTCTCTGGGATCAAGTCAGTTGAATATTTGTTGGCCCTAATAAAGATCTGGAAATTAATTATTCATTGATAGAGAAAGCAAAATTATGTCACATTTTGGAGATAGGGTCGGTGTGTCAATCACTGAAGTTAATTTGATTGGAAACAAAGGTTTGACCAAGTAGGATGGGAATTGTATGAAAACACATTTTAATCTCAGTTTCTTAAACATAAGTTGAACTCTCAATAAAAATGTGAAAGCTATAAGATCTTTAGAAATACCTGTGGAGGAAGAAGAAGATGAGGAGGATTTTAGCTTAGCATTCAGCAGACCTTGGCTACCTTCATTCAAACTTAGGTTTTCATTCAGAAGACTAAGTTGCTTTTCCCACCTTCCTCCCATTTTTACCATGTAGAATATACCAAATCAGTGGGGGAAAGATAGAAAATTAAAGAAAATAAAAATTATGGATTATCCCCCTTCTCAGAGAAAACCATTGTTGACATTTTAATGTATTTAGTTTCAGATTAGTTTTCTTTTCCTATTCATGTGTTCATATACTTTAAACAAAAAAGATATACTTTAAAAATACTTTTTATAAATGCTTTTTTATTTATTTATTTATTTTTGAGACAGAGTTTCACTCTGTCGCCCAGGCTGGAGTGCAGTGGCGCGATCTCGGTTCACTGCAAGCTCCACTCCCCCCGGGTTCACGCCATTCTCCTGCCTCAGTCTCCCGAGTAGCTGGGACTACAGGTGCCTGCCACCACACCTGGCTAATTTTTTTGTATTTTTAGTAGAGACGGGGTTTCACCATGTTAGCCAGGATGGTCTCGATCTCCTGACCTCATGATCCACCCCTCGTGGCCTCCCAAAGTGCTGGGATTAAAGGCATGAGCCACCGTGCCTGGCCTATAAATGCTTTATTGAATCAAATGTATTGTGAATGCCTTTATGCTGATCAATGTATTTCCACAACATCTGGTTATCTTTGCTCTCTTCTAATTACAGAAATAATGCATGTTTATTGGAAAAAATTTTCAAGTATATCGGTATATCTAATAGGAAATAAATCTTGCCATGTAATCTAATCATTTGTACCACAGTACTTTTTAGTGTCTTAGGTTTCAGCTATATGGATGGACTATAATTTACTCAGTTAATTCCATATTGTTTTCCATTTAGCCATGAATTAGAAGCAATTTACAGTAAACCACACTGCTGTGAGCATTTTTGTATATACATCTGGGTACAGTTGTCCAATGATCTCATTAGAATGAATTCCTACAAGTGTATGTGCTGGTTAGTGTGTGTATATTTTAAAGAGTTTTTTTTTTTTTTTTTGGTCAGGTACTGCCAAATTCTTTCCAAAATCAGTGTGTTTACTGATCAGCAGTGTTTGGGGAAATATCTGTGTTTTTTCACACCCTTTCCTATCTTTAAGAAAAATGTTTTGTGTGTGCCCATTTAAAAGGTTAAAACTGTTTTACTTTCAAGTTATTTTTTATTAACTGAGTTTACTATTACGAGGTTTTGGCTACATGTATTCGTTTGTGAATTACTTCTTGGCCTATTTCTAAAAATTGAAGTGTCATCTTTTTCTACAAAAGCAAGTATTCCCTTTTTGTACATCAGTCAGTATGACTTAGAAGATGCCTTAGTCTCCTTTGAAACAAAATGAGTTACGTATGAATAAAAAATTTACTCAACTGTAACACTTTGCTTTTTGCATATGGCTATATTGACCTGAGAGCCAGGAAGTTCTGGCACAACCTGTATTTTTTTTTTTTTTTTTTTTTTTTGAGGCGGAGTCTCGCTCTGTCGCCCGGACTGGAGTGCAGTGGCCGGATCTCAGCTCACTGCAAGCTCCGCCTCCCAGGTTTACGCCATTCTCCTGCCTCAGCCTCCCGAGTAGCTGGGACTACAGGCGCCCGCCACCTCACCCGGCTAGTTTTTGTATTTTTAGTAGAGATGGGGTTTCACCGTGTTAGCCAGGATGGTCTCGATCTCCTGACCTCGTGATCCGCCTGTCTCGGCCTCCCAAAGTGCTGGGATTACAGGCTTGAGCCACCGCGCCCGGCCAACACAACCTGTATTTTTATCCTGAGGCAGGTAGATAGACTCCAGCTACCTTGTGAACTGTGTGGTTTTCTTGGCAACTCTCTCTGTGTTTGTCTCTGCAGTCTCATCAGTCTTGGTAGCTGTGCCAGTATTCGGGTGAGGAGTGAGTGGGACTCTGTCATCACGGCAGTAAATTAAAGTGAAACTTACTATCCCTGAGCCCAGGGGCAGTTGATATTGCAGATGGGGGAATAATGTCTGTGTAAGTTACTGTGTACAGATACTCTCCTTGGTGCCTATGGTGATGAAAGTAACTACAATGCACCTTGTAGCATGGTACCTGTTACACAGTAGATGCTCATTAGATGTTGGTAGTTCAGTTAACCAGGATGGTCAAGGAAGGCAGTGATAAATAGAAGACAAGCAGATCTGAGTTGAAGCCCTTCTTTATGACAATTAAACAGGCGACTTTGGGAAAGTTATTTAGCTTTTGAGCCTCAATTTTCACATGTTGAAAGGAGAGCTAATAAGCCTGCTACATAGGGTTAAATGAGATACTATGTCAGGCATGTAGCATTCTGCCTGATGTTTGACTTTCCAGAGGAAGAAGGCAGTGTTAGGGCCTGGTAAGGTGGATGCTGCCCCTTGGCAATCACAGGCCTAGACACCCAGGCATGCCCAGAAGAGCAGCATCCTCACCATCAGTGGGCACAGTGGGAGCTTTGTTCCAGAAGGAAAGGTGCAGTGAAGAAAGGTGATTCATGTGGGGAGGGGAGGGAAGAAGGCATGAGTGATGGGAATCATGAGGAAAAAATGGAAACAGCTAGATTATATCCTTTCTTCCTAAAAATCAGGTAAAAGACTCATTTCTTTTGCCCAGCATGTCTGTCAGCCAGTTGATTCTGCAGTTCTGTTTCAGTGCCTACTCGAGTGTTTTGTAGACTGGTTTTGGGAAAATGTGTATATATAGATGCATGTATACACAAAATTAAAGTTAAAAATAGTTGCCAAATAGATGTTCTTTTAAAATGAAGGATGATAAATAAGTGCTGGAAGCCTCTGTGGGAGGAATTGGTGTGGGTGAGAAGGGAAGGCTTCTTGCAAGAGGAGATTTGATTTGACTCCTGAAAGGGGTTGAAGTTTTGGTCCTTTTCTTTTTGAAGGCCACTGATATTTCCCAGAGTCTGTTCCATTGCCCCTTCGTCCTTGCAGATGCTTTGGATGGAGTCTATTTTAAGGGTCAGCTGAGTTTGCAGAAGCATCATATCCTGTCACCCATGTGCCTGGTTCACAATGCTTGTTCACTCCTGAAGTCCCTGTCAACCCTGCCAGAAAGGGACCTGCTGAACCGTATAGCCTGGCAGGGCCAGGTGCCATACTCGATTAGCGGAGCAACCCAGAAAGCTTGGGATCTTTGTGCTGCTGAACACCACTGCAAGCTGTTTTCCTTTCTAAGTCACACTTTACGGAGCATAGTTGTCATTTGTCTCTGTGTACATAGTTGTAAAGCATTTGGAGATACCAAGCATGTTAACTGTAGCTTTAAGTGTGTGTGTGTGTGTGTGTAGGGATGGGGGGTTGGGAGGTGGGGCAGGTGGAAACAAGCCTAAGTAGAAAAATAGAATTACACTTTTGAATTCCAGTTTTCACCTTGAATTTTTCTTTTCTGTGTCGCTTGTTTCGTTTTTATGAAATGCTTTATATAGAGTACTTGCATATAATGAAAAAGAATTATCCTTGAAAGTTAAAAATGGAAACATTTTAAAGATACTCCTATTTTAACAAAAGTTTTTTATTTTTCTCCATTTTCAAGGTATATTACCCAAATTTGGGATGGATGTGCATTGATGCCACTGATCCAGAGAAGGGAAACTGGCTGCGATATGTGAATTGGGCTTGCTCAGGAGAAGAGCAAAATTTATTCCCACTGGAAATCAACAGAGCCATTTACTATAAAACTTTAAAGGTAACAGTGTTAGAATTAATTTACTGTTAGTTACACTGCTTATATTTTCCTTTTTTTTTTTTTTTTTTTGAGATGGTCTCATTCTGTTGCCCAGGCTGGAGTGCAGGGGCTCCATCAGGGCTCACTGCAGCCTAAGCCTCCCCAGGCTTGGGTGATCCTCGGACTTCAACCTCCTGAGTAGCCAGGACTATGGGCACATGCCACCACACCCGGCTAAGTTTTGAATTTTTTGTAAAGACAGAGCTTTGCTATGTTATCCAGGCTGGTCTCAAACTGCTGGGCTCAGCGATCTACCTGCCTTAGCCTCCCAAAGTGCTGGGATTACCGGCACAAGCCACAATGCCTGGGCGTGCTTACGTTTTTCTAATGCTGTCCTTAGTTGTGACTGACAATGATTTTGCAGACCTGGAAAGGATTATATTTGGAAGTGCTTCATCCACACTCTCAGGATTCTGTGTTTTAATATATGGTTGCCGTGTGTGTCAGGGAGCTAAAGCATGAAGATCGTGTTAAGTAATTACACAGTGCATGTTTAAAGATACTGATGAGTTAAGCATGTGGCAGCTGCTTCCCTCCTCCTATGACACAGAGGCATTAGGAACTGTCTGGCAGATTTATCCAACTGTAAGAAACTATCAGTAGGTATGGTGGGTCTGTGTTAACTGAATACACATTGTTAGTCTTTGATATTAATGCAGCCTTGGATTAGCTTTTCTTTTCCCTAAATTTTACTGAGAATAGAAATGGAACAGAACATGTTTCTTCCTTCTGCCAAATTTTTCCTTGGAGATATTAATTGTTGAAAAGAAGAAAGTCATGTTTTAGGATTGGTAATGAGGTTATGGAGCACATTCAGGGACATGAATGTGAGGAAGCGTGGAGTGTTGCTGCATTTCTTCGTGGAGCAAAGGCCATGTCTCCCTAATTTTCATGGGTCACATTCTTTAAGAAGACAAATCCGGCCAGACTTGGTGGCTCACGCCTGTAATCCCAGCACTTTTGGGAGGCCCAGGTGGGTAGATTATGAGGTCAGGAGATCAAGACCATCCTGGCTAATACGGTGAAACCCCATCTCTACTAAAAACAAAAAATAAGCTGGGCATGGTGGCGGGCGCCTGTAGTCCCAGCTTCTCGGGAGGCTGAGGCAGGAGAAGGGCGTGAACCCGGGAGGCAGAGTTTGCAGTGAGCCGAGATCATGCCATTGCACTCTAGCCTGGGTGACAGAGTAAGACTCCGTCTCAAAAAAAAAAAAAAAAGTAAATAAAGATCCTCACATTATACATGGAGATATTCTAAGGCAAAATTTCAAGCCTGTTAAGATGGATGGTTGTTGCTTTTTGCGTTAGATAGGCAAAATTGCTATAAGGCAAATTTCTCTTTATTCACTTCCATTAAAAATGTCACACGTTGGAGAATAGTCTACGAAAAAAATGATCTCCATGGAGTCGAACACTTTTGATGAGCACATATTTCAAATCGTGGCCAGCTTTGCAGTGTGCTGTGTTTTGTTAGTGTAGTGGCAGTAGGCCTTCTGGAAGTTCAGTTAACCTGTAGCTGTTGAATTTTGCTGCATCTTTCCTGACATTGTTAGCCAACTACACTGACTGTTACCACGTTTCTACCCAGGTCCTTGCGTCCAATCCCTGCAGATTTTTTGTTACACTTTCTTATTTAGGACTTTAAAAACCTGTTTTCAATTTTTATTCTGCTAGATCGTGGTAGCATGCTTTTCTACTAGGTATTACTCTACAGTTTTCTTATACTGGAGTTTGAAGTTGGATTCAAGAATGCATTCTGTTTCTCAAAAGTATTTAAAGTGAGAAATACATATGGTTGAATCAGTGAGGTAGAATCCTAGTGGAGATGAAATACTCACTAGGGGGTGAATATGAGACAATCAAGGTAATAGGAAGGAAGTTTTTTTTTTTTTTTTGACACGAGTGTTGCTCTGTCACCCAGGCTGGAGTGCAGTGGCATGATCTTGGCTCACTACAAGCTCTACCTCCTGGGTTCACGCCATTCCCCTGCCTCAGCCTCCCAAGTAGCTGGGACTACAGGCGCCTGCCACCACGCCCGGCTAATTTTTTGTATTTTTAGTAGAGACGGGGTTTCACCATGTTAGCCAGGATGGTCTCGATCTCCTGACCTCGTGATCCGTCCGCCTTGGCCTCCCAAAGTGCCGGGATTACAGGCTTGAGCCACCGTACCCGGCAGGAAGGAAGTTTTGAAGGCATGCAAGCTCATGTAGATACTAGGACACTGCAATTCCTTCATTATACTTCAAGTTAAAATGTGTTCATCTCTGATGCAAATTCACAGAAACACTGAGAAGCAAGATAGAATAGTGGTTGGGAGAGTGAACTCTGAGGCCAGACTGCCTGTTTTAGATCTTGACTTGCTGTGACCCAAGGCAAGTAGGTGTGACCTGACTAGCTTTGCAACCTTAGCTAAGTCCCTCTTTGTGCCTCAAGTCCCTCATTGTAAGATACCGGTAATTATGGTATTGACCTCATAGGGTGGTTGTGATGATTGCACGGGTGAATACAGAGAGAGCTCCAGCACCTAGTATGTGCTAATAAATAATTGCTGTTATTTTTCACAAGGTGGTATGGTGTCATGGTCAGGAGTGGGGACTCTGGAGCAGACTGTCTTGTGAGCAAATTTTGGCTTCTAGATATGTGACCATGCGAAGGATCTCTCTGTGTCTTAGTTTTCTCATCCACAAAATGGAGGTAATAATAAAACTGCGGCCGGGCGCGGTGGCTCAAGCCTGTAATCCCAGCACTTTGGGAGGCCAAGACGGGCGGATCACGAGGTCAAGAGATCGAGACTATCCTGGCTAACACGGTGAAACCCCGTCTCTACTAAAAAATACAAAAATCTAGCCGGGCGAGGTGGCGGTGCCTGTAGTCCCAGCTACTCGGAGGCTGAGGCAGGAGAATGGCGGGAACCCGGGAGGCGGAGCTTACAGTGAGCTGAGATCCGGCCACTGCACTCCAGCCTGGGCGACAGCGCGAAACTCTGTCTCAAAAAAAAAAAAAAAAAAAAATAATAATAATAAAACTGCTTCATAATTTGTTGTGAAGGTTAAACAAGCCAATATATATATATAAGATTCTGGGAACAGTTCTTAGTTCAGTGTAAGTCCTCAAGTGTTAACTAGCTATACTAGTACTATTATTTTTACCTTTGTCTGAAATAACATAGTTCTGATTTTTGAAGACCTCCCCCAGTCTTGATCTTTGATATTTGCTCAAGTATGTACAAAGCCTTTCAGATTTTTTACTAGTGATTATCTTAACTCTATTCTTCTAGATTAAGTGTTCTGTGGGTTAGGTTTTCTAAAGAAATTACATGTGATGCTCTGTGGGCTCTGTATCTTCTCAGCTTATTGTTACACCCAGATAATTGGGAAATCTCAACACTGGTTTTGTTTGTAATATGATTAAAAATGATTTAAAATTCCTGAAAGTTAGCTGTTAAGTCTGCTATCTATTTATTCCTCTGTTCATTAGTTTGGTGAATATTTATTGAGGGTCTGCTGTGTACCGAGTACTCTCCTATGGTAGTGAACAGGATAGACAAGGTTTCTGGTCTGGTGGATGTTCCGTGTTACAGGGGAAGAGGCAGATAGTAAGTAAATAAGAAAGTAATTTCCGTTAGCGATTAGTGTGTTAAGACAGTAAAATGTGATAAGAGACTAGCTAGGTAGTCGTGCTCCGTCGCCCAGGCTGGAGTGCAGTGGTGCAATCTCGGCTCATTGCTACCTCCGCCTCCTGGGTTCAAGCGATTCTCCTGCTCCAGCCTCCTGAGTAGCTGGGACTATGGGCGTGTGCCACCACGCCCAGCTAATTTTTGTATTTTCAGTAGAGACGGAGTTTCACCACATTGGTCAGGCTGGTCTCCAACTCCTGACCTCGTCATCTGTCCACCTTGGCCTCCCAAAGTGCTGGGACTACAGGCGTGAGCCACCGCTTTTGTTTTTTATTTTAAAGGAATATAGAACAAAAGCCCATGTGGCTGGAGGGAGGAGGAGAGGAATCTTAGGAGATGAGGCTGGTGAGGTCCACAGGGATGGGTGAGTTTTAGGCTTAAGTGCTGTTCACCCATTGGAGAGTTGAGGCCGTGAGCTGACCGATGACTTTTTAAAATTTAACCGAGCTGGGGACTGGATTGTAGGTGGGTATGACTGGATGCACTTTGTGTGTTCGAGTGATTCTGGAATACTTCTCTAATTTTCAAATATTTCTGACACATTTTTCTATTATTCCTTATCCAGTACAAAAATATTAGAACCCTTGCTTCTTCCCAATTTGTTTGGTAAACTTTCAAGTTTCTTTATATATGCTGATGTTTAAACAAGAGAATATAGAGCAGATTCCTGGTTTTATACCTGTCTGAACCCAAAGAGAAAGTGGGAAGAGTTTAAAATCTTTGTTGTTGTTAATTTTTTCTTTAATATCAAAATATATTTAAAAAGAGGTTGGTCTTTTGATTTTATTTTTTTAATGTGGATTTCTATTTCCATTGTTGAAGGGATTAATTTTTCTTTTCTTCTGAATTTGACTTAAAAATGCTAACCTGTACAGAAGAAAAAATATATATATATAGTATGGAAGAAAACAAGCCTTGGTTTAAAAAAAATTATTATTTTCCTCTTCATAGGGTCTATTGGTGTAGCTGTTTTAATATAAAGTTGCGAAGCATATATAGCTCCGTAATATAACCATTTCAAGTTGCTAATAATTTTTGTGTTGTTTTATTTTCTACTACTTGTTTATTTTTATTTATTTATTTGTTTATTTTTAAGATAGGGTCTCGCTCTGTCTCCTAGGCTGGAGTGCAGTGACACAATGTTGGCTTACTGCAGCCTCCACCTCCCAAGCTCAAGTGATCTCCCACTTCAGCCTCCTGAATCGCTGTGACTGCAGGCACACACCACCATGCCTGGTTAGTTTTTGTATTTTTAGTAGAGACAGAGTTTCGCCATGTTGCCCAGGCTGGTCTCAAACTCCTGAGCTCAAGCAGTTTGCCCACCGTGGCCTCCCAAAGTTCTGGAATTGCAGCCATGAGCCACTATGCCCGCTAATAATTTTGAAGGCTGTTTAGCAGCTAACAGATATGTTCCTCTTGATCTAACACTTCACCAGTGCTAGAAATTTTGTATTTGATTTGTGATACAGATTCTGGTGTGTTTTTACTTTGTGTGTTTTGCAGCAACAAGAATATCTTAGGACATGAGCGCCCTCACCAAGTTGCTAGTTCAGTTATCACTTCACTGACAACTGCAGTGGAGTGAACAGGGAAACTTAAGTTCTTATTCTTAGAGGTCTCTTGAAAATGTCCAGTGGTATCTTCTAGCCAGTTCTCTGGTTACGTCATTTCAGTGGGGAATTAATGGGGAATGCCTTTGTTTTCACTCCTTCCCATACTCTTTTTTGCATTGGTTTTAAGACTTTACATATTTCTGAGAACTCTAGTCATTTCAGGTATTAGTTGACAGCACCATTTCTTAAATATGTGACTTTTAACAAAAAATAGAGAAACTATGCATTTGGAATTTACATAATCCAGAAACAGTTTACTTTAACATAAGCCTGCTGTTTCAACAGATTAGCTCATCAGAATGCCAAAAGTTGTTTGTGATGGCTGTTTTAACTCATTACTATCTTATATATTAAAGTAAGTTTTTTGGTTAGATTTAACTGATTCAAGAAGGGAAATCATGTATTGGTTCAAAAATAAGAAAAAGGCAGATTTTAGCCTTCTTAGGGGTGGGGGAGAGCCAAGGAAACAGCTGCCTTTTCTTTTAAATAATTTAGAATATTTTAAAATTTGGACTATAGAAACAGAGTTCTGCAGTGAATTAAACCAAGTAATATTTACTTTTAGGGGCTTTATCTAGACTAGAAGGTATGTTGAAGTGAGGAACTATTTTGTTTCTAAACTGTAGGTGGAATTTCCCTCCCTGCAAAAAAAAGAAAAAAAAGAAAAAAAAAAAAAAAGCAGGATCACTTTCTTAGATAACCATTGTGCAATGATCCAAATCAGGAAGCTAACAGCAACACATTGTTTTATTAGGTAATATGTACACCTGACTCAAATTCTGTCAATTGTTCCAGTCATCTCTTTGTAGGAAAAGAAAACGTTTTCACATTTGGTTGTCACATCTCATGTGTTTGGCTGGTACCTTAGTCTTTGCTTTTTACAACCTTTCAGTTTTGAGAACTGGTTGGTTATTTTGTAGAATGTCCCAAAGTTTGAGCTTCTCTTATGTTTCATCATGATTAGATTCGATGTATGCATTTTGGGTAGAAATCTACCAGAAGTGATGCTCTGTTTTCTGTGCATTATATCAGGAGACATATGATGTTGATATGTCTTATTACAAAAGTGTTTTTTTCTTTTGTAATAAATAAGTATTTTATGGGGAGATATTCTGAGGCTATGTATTTTGTTACTCCTCCAACTTTTACCTACTTTTAGCATCCATTTATGATTCTTGCCTGAATTAATCATTACCGTGATGATTGCCAAATGACGATTTTCTAATTCCAACATTTCTTTTTTACTGATTAGTTGGGATCTCCTTTAAGGAAGAGCTTTCCTTTTTATTTACTTGATCATTCCTTCATTCATTCACATCAGGCTGGACTCATGGATTCTTATTGTATTGAGTGGATTTTAGATAGAATTTTACTTATATTGATAGCCTTGAAACTTTTCTCACAGATCAATCGCTGTGAGAGAAACCAATAAGCTGTTTCCTCAAATTCTAGGGGTGTGAACTTTGCACTCAGTGGATCTTTTCTTCGGGATCTTGTTCTGGGTGGAATCAATTTGATGATGGCCCTCAGTGCTTCCAGTCATACGTGGCTTAAGAACGTGATGGTTTAGGAGCATAATACATGGGAAATACTTCCTGCTGTATTTAAAAGTTAAAATGTGGAAGTTTGATGTCCGGTACGAAGAGCGAGGCACTGACCTCCCTGGACCCAAGCAGGTTGGTGGCCCCGGGCGGCCTCCCGTTGGTGGCTCTGGGATAGAAACCACGGCGCATTTGTAAGTGCTTGCGCGTGGTTCCTCCTAGTTGTCCTGTTCAAGCTGTTCTTGGTCTGGAACGCGCGCTGGTCGTTATCTTTCAGCACTCCGCGTTCCACACCGCACGCTTTTCAGTTATGCTTTACATTTCTTCTCGACTTAGATTTCGTGAGCTTTTAAAATGGTCCCATGTTTTATTTTTTCTCGTGCGTGGGCCATCGTGAGGCTTTAAACAGGAAGCTGTGACAGCACCCGGGCTCCGCGGCTGGTCACCTGGCCTTCTGCGCCCCTCGCCCCGCGCCGCGGGTGCGGTCCTCCCTCCAGCAGAGGGTTCCGGGCGCCCGCGCCGCGGCCCGCACTGGGACGGGAGCCCTTCCTGCCGGCCGGGTGCGCGCGAAGCCGCCGACTGCTGTTTGCCATGGGCGCCGCTCCCGCCCGCGTCCAGGTGCGCGCTCCGCTCCCGCCCGCGTCCGGGCTCCGCCCCCGCCAACAACCGCCCGCTCTGATTGGCCCGGCGCTTGTCTCTTCTCTCCCCGCAGCCAATCGCGCCGGGCGAGGAGCTCCTGGTCTGGTACAATGGGGAAGACAACCCTGAGATAGCAGCTGCGATTGAGGAAGAGCGAGCCAGCCCCCGGAGCAAGCGGAGCTCCCCCAAGAGCCGGAAAGGTAGGAGACCCCGGCCCGCCCGCCCGGTCCCGGCGCCACGCCCGTCCGGGACGCCGCCCTGCCGCCCCCGCCGCTGCTGGCCCGACCGCGAGGCGGGTCGCGGGCTCAGGCGGCGGCGCCCGCGGCGTCTCGGTGACCTTTTCCGGACTCGGCCGGACCCCGGCCCCGCTCCCGCCCCGCGGTCCCGCTCAGGCCCTACGATCACCGCCCTCCCGCCCTGCGGCCGGCCCCTCTGCTGAATCACGGCCTCCGCGCGCTCCGGCTGTTTCCTAACTTGTGACTTAGTTCCCGGGCGGCGGAAAGTGCGGGGCCGCACCTTCTCCCGCTGGCTTCCCGAGCAGCGCTCCGCAGTTGCGCTCAGGGCGGGCGCTCGAGTCTTCTCGCGGCTGGCGTGACAGCCCCGGCTCCGCAGACTCGGGCCCGCCGCGCAGGATGCGGGCGGCTTAGGTGGCGGAGTCGGGTTGGGGGCGTGCGGGAGGCAGAGACAGAGAGAAACAAGAGACAGGAAGCGGCGGGGAGGGCAGGGAGACAGCGGGCGCGGTGGGCTTCCGATGCCCAGGGGGATGTGGAAGTTAGAGAGCGTGTTGTTTTGTCGTTTTGACTCAATTCTCATAGTTTTACGACTTCTGATGATTTCGAAGAAAAGGTAAAAGTGTAGTCACACTTAAAAAGGAAGGGGGGTAGTTTCTGGGTAGGAAAATAGTTTGGTTGGCTGTATCGTGTTTCCAGCTGGCATACTGACATGTTGGGATTTTTTTTTTAATGAAGAATTTTAATGTGAATTCAGGAATCGTTCGTAGATCCCATTTTGAAAATATGCCAAAGCACAGTATGATAGTTTCCTATTGATACCAATACAGATTTGTGGGTTTTTTTTTTTTTTTTGCTCGCCTGAGGTGTTAAGTAGATTTTTTTTAGTCATCTGAACGAACGAGTCTATTCTTTACCCAGAACATTGCAAAGTGAGTTGTGGAAGTCATACTGTAAATAAAATCGTGTCGTAAACTCGATTTAGGAAAATGTTAAAATCGACTTTAAGGAATGTAGGCAAGAAGTCTGTTCTGATTTTTCAAGTATGTATTCTTTGTATATCACCACAAAATGGAAATACAATTAATTTCCCCGTGAGACAGTTAGTAGGCCTTTTACTGAATATGCATTGTCTATTTATTGAATGTGATTGAGTCAGTGCTTTAGAGCGTTCAATGCTTTTGATCCTGAATCAGATGATCAGAGTCTAGAAAATTCCCAGTTTTGTTTTTTTTTGTTTTAACTGAGTTCTGGGATTTTGTTGATACTAGGCTTAGTGCTTAATTGTTTGCAGTGAAAACTTTTTATGTAATTCAACTTGTTCCTTTATTTAGTATTCCTTTTGTTTACAACTAATGTTACCAGCCTTCCAGGTAAGTTGTTATTTGTAGGGGGCTGGAGATGGGGAGGACAGGACCCTCTTTACTGTGCCACTAATCATAACTAACTCCTGTACTTAAATAGATTTGTAGTTTAATAGCAACCTTACTTTAACGCTTTTCTCTGTTTGGCATACTTTGTTGTGCATGTTTAGAACATATGTCATTACTCTTTTGCTTTTTTGTTTATCTGTTTATTTTTCTCAAGTCGGATTTGGGGAAAAACTTGAACATATACTTTCTGTTTTATTAGTGATATATGAGCTTAATATCTGCATTTTTATACCTGCGTAAACTGTTGGTGTTTCGTATTGACTTAAATAGTTCATATTTCTTATTATCCTATTATTTTGTACTACTATGGGCAGCCTATAACCCAGAATCCTAGGTTTTAATTAATTAAAAGACTTATGCTTATGCAAAGCTCTGTCTTGGAACTTACAGTCTGTGTTGAACAGCTTGCTGGTAAAGAGATCTGTTTGCTCTCTAAGACTTAAGCTTTGGAGAGTTTAATGAGTCAAACCTTTTTTACTTTTAAATTAAATACTCAGTTAAAACCGATAAACCGATTTATAGCTTTCAAAGACCTGAAATGGAGTCTTTTTTTTTTTTTTTTTTTTTTTTTACTATTAACTCAGTTCTATTTAGGTCTTATGTGTGACCTCAAACATTTAAATAGTATCTTTTCAGGCAGTGATGTCAGAGAGCGAATCAACATAAATGTCATTCAGAAGCAATGTTAACTTAGTATTGCTGAAAGCCGCATGTTGAATACATAGAGCCGACAAGTAGATTGACAGTGGGCGTGACTTCATTTTCATTATGAGACAGAGAGAAAAACAAAGGGCTGAATTCTTCATAGTTCTGGACCTCAGCTCCTTTGCATGACAGCTGCTATACTTACAGCTGTGCATTGCATGTGGTGCCTTTCAGAATTCATCAGATCGCTGGTGGATCATAAGGCGTGTTTGGGCAGAGCAAAGCCCTGATTTCTTTACATACAAAGTAGTGGCCTCTCCTCTCTCCCCTCACGTCTCCTTTCTCCTCCCCTCCCCTCCCCATATTCATTCACTCATCTAATGTTTATTGAGCCCCTGCTGTGTATTGGGCTCTCTGCTGGGTTGTAGCACACAGTGATGAGCAAAAAAGCAGTGGTAACTCTTCTCATGGCGCCCGTAATCTAGTGGAGAAAACAAACATTAAATCAGTAAATAGCTGATCAGCGCCTAGATGGTTGGCATGTAGTAGGCCCTCAATAAATATTCATTGATTGACAAGGACTCACACAAATGTTTTAGGAAGGAAAAAAATGCAGTGCGGTGAGAACACAGTTCATATTGGCTGTGACCATGGAGCATGCAATTTTGCCATGGGCCAAAGATGGATGTACATCAGGCATTTTAAACTGGAGTTTAATTTGGATTCCCAGTTTTGTAATTGAGCTTCTTCACTTTTTACACATCTGAGCAGCCTCTATGCAATGAAAAATAAGTTCCTTAGATGGAATAGGTTAAGCTTTCAGGTAGAGAGCAAGGAGGGTTTTTAGTGTCTGGTGTTTCAGGCTATTTTAATGTGAACCACAGAAAAATTACAATTATAAAATAGCATAGAAACAGCCAAATTTAGAAGTATTTCTCATCTTCTTGATCTCTGTCCCCTGTTTGTTTTGGTGACAAATGAGAAATTGAATTTGCTTGTTAGCAGTAAGCAATGACTGTTGGCAAATGCTCTTCCAGAGTGTAGATTATAATAGCAGAGTGTTTGCTCTATCAGTTACATAAGAGCCTTACCTGAAGTTCTTTTACCTGGAGAAACAACAGTGGCTTTCTACAAATGGGCTTAGTGGAAGGAATGAAAAAGATGGGATGCCTGGGCATTTACCAGGTGTGCGACTTTGGACAACTCATGTCACCTTTCTGTGATGAAGTTTCCCTAGCCTGAAAAAGGAATATCATCATCTCGATGATGCTTGTGCCACCTAACCTCACAAAGTTGTCAAGAGCAAGTGAGATAATAGAAACGTGCTTTGTGAAGCTGTGGGCTCTTGGGAACTGTAAGTACCAACTCTCACCACATGGCTGGCGTTTACTTCTGTGCTTCTTGCGGAGGAACGACTGAGTTGGTGACTCATTTAATCAATGGGGATTTATGGAGCACCCGTGTAAGCTCAAAATAAGCACTGGGTCTCTTCTTTCCCTCTTCCTTCCTACGTCACAGCCCTATTCTGTGCTGATTCACCCTTATTTTAGGCCTAAGTTCTAACCTGTTGACCTTGCTGTTCACAGCAGATTGAGAGAGAAGAGTTTATATTTATAGCAGCAAGAAGTTTTCTACCTGAAAGCTGGACAGAGAAGAAGACAGAAGGTATATAACAAAATCAGTAATGAATTATAAAGAACAAGTTCCTTAAGGTCAGTTAGTAGGTTCAGGTAGTCCTTCCTAAAAACCGTAAGTAGTGCCCGAGAATATCAACTGGTTTATAAGTATTTATCTCAGCGACTTTTAGTCACCACAGAACAGTTAAATTATAATCAGCTTAGCAAAGTAATATTTTATCTGTCTCTACGATCAGAATTTAAATTAAAAATCTTGGTACTGTGAAGAACACTCAAGTTTTTTGAAATTGTATATATTTGAAATTCTTCTATAAAGATGCTAAATAACAAGCCTTTAGAGACTTAAAATATAGGGAGGTAAGAGAGCCACATGCAAAGATACCTCAGTCTAAGGTAGTCTGTAAAAAAGTGCAACATGGATTGTATAGGCAGTAAGGACTATTGGCCCTCCCTAAGAGAAGGAAAAAGGGATGCTGAGCTGGGCTGGCCAGGGAGCCTTTCTGTAGAAAGGGTGGCAGGATAGGGACATTTCAGAACAGAGAGAGGAAGGAGGAGGACGTCAGGAGGAACCTTGGGGCCTGAGAAGTTGTAACTGTCTGGACGGTCTTCCTCTCTGTTATTGACCAAGTATTCCTTGTGTCTGTGTCAGGCACTATTCTGGGTGCTGGAGTTTCAGCAAAGAACTAAAATGACAAGGGTCCCTGTTCACACGGAGTCACATTCTGGAGAGGGGAGTACAGGCCAACAGATGAAGGAGGGAAACCTTGTCAAGGCCTGACTGTAGGTGGGAGGTCGGGGTGACCATTCTGAGGTTGTGACATAAATGACACAGGAAGTTAGTTCTAGGGGCTGAGGGCTCCGGGAAGAGGGACCCAGTTCTTTTAGCAGTTCTACTCACGTAGACGCCTACATGAGTATTTTTGGATTAGGAAACTCCGTTCTGCAAATGGACACATATTGGCCCTTTTTCTGCCAGGCACTGCGCCGAGTGGCTGGGTTGGTTGGTGGGGGAGATGAGAGAGATGACTACAGCAGGCACCATCCTCCTCTACTGTGGAGTCTCCAGTCTGTTTCATGACAGCCACGCGCAGGTCAGACTTAGTGGGTGTTCTGGTTGATGTGGGAGAGAAGGAAATGGACACTTTGCAAAATTGGATTAAGTAGTCCAAGATCGCCCTACCAATGAGTGTCACAGTAGGAATTGGAACCAGGTTTCCCATGCCTTTTCTTCTATGTGATATGGAGCTTTTTGTCCACTTCTACATGCGGTTGACAACTACAGAAGTGACAACATTGGTTCCATTTAAAGTTGAAATTAGAGAATACATTTAATAAACGCAGAGAGTGGACGGGCTTCCGTGGAGTTTGATCTCCTAACCTTTTGTAGCAGCCAGCAGCTGTGTTTCAGGCTCCAGGCTGAATGACAGAGGCCTGACTCTGGTGTCTGAGGATGATGCTAGATGGGCCCTATGCCTACTGGGTGCCTGGTGGGCAGGTCGTGTGCCCGCTAACTTACAGGGCACCGGCCTGTGGTTCCTGTTTGCAGGTGCTGGAGCAGGACGTGGAGTGCTTGGACATGGCAGTGTGTTCCTGTGTCCGGCTTTATGCTGGCAAGCTTGTGGCATTAGACACAAATGAGCTGTTTCCGGGTTGGTCAGTCTTAGAGGGGCCTGTCTCTGCTGTAGCTTTCTGGCTGCCTCCTAGCTGAGGGTGCCTTTTGCTGAGCATTGAACATTCCATCTCTAGTGGTTGCCTGCCAGGATGAACTCTCTGCTGCTGTTGTAGTGGTGGTCTGTTTTGAAGAGCTCAGTATGGTTTTTTTTTTTTTTTTTTTTTTTTTTGAGACGGAGTCTTGCTCTGTCGCCCGGTCTGGAGTGCAGTGGCCGGATCTCAGCTCACTGCAAGCTCTGCCTCCCGGGTTCACGCCATTCTCCTGCCTCAGCCTCCCGAGTAGCTGGGACCACAGGCGCCCGCCACCTCGCCCGGCTAGTTTTTGTATTTTTAGTAGAGACGGGGTTTCACCGTGTTAGCCAGGATGGTCTCGATCTCCTGACCTCGTGATCCGCCCGTCTCGGCCTCCCAAAGTGCTGGGATTACAGGCTTGAGCCACCGCGCCCGGCCCCTCAGTATGGTTTTAATTCGTACTTTTTCAACCGTAGGAGTTAGGGAATTGTTAAAAATTTGCAGTTCTGCTGCTGCTACTAAATTGCTCCAAATTTAGATGAAAATGTTGGTCAGCATTTTCGTTTTGTGCCTTTGATTCTTATGTCTATCCTTGTTTACAGGGAAATTATGTGGATTAACTTAAATTTTTCAAAGCATTTTGCAAATTTTTCAACTGTATTTTACTTGGTGAATTTGTAAAAATCCTAACATGCCATGATTAAAAAGTTTTAAATATCATAATTGAGTGTATTGGGAACCACACTGTGCCCTATTTTTAGGTTATTTTGGTTCTCTTGTCCATATGTAAATTGGAAAGTGAGACTTGCCTAATACAGAAAAAAGGTTTGATTATGATTAAATTTTCTAAACAATATAAAAGAGGTAACAAGACCCTTATAGTTAGTTCAAAATACTTTAGTTGATTTTAACAAATCCAATTATAATTTGAAAGTAGAAAACCCAGTTTCCTGTGTTTTCCTTAAATATGAACACTAGGTTATTTTTATAAATGATGAATTTTTATTTTTGTTTAAACTCTTGCAGTGTTTTTTTTTTCCCTGGGCAATTTCATGTTCCAGTTTACAGATAGCTGTTACGATATTCAAACTTAATGTTCATGGGAGCATTATAGAGAGAAAGGGTGTAGTTACTTTATAAATAAAATAACTTTTAAAGTTTATTTATTTATTTTGTAGAGACAGAGTCTTTCTGTGTTGCTCAGGTTGAACTCGAACCCCTGAGCTCAAGCTGTCTTCCTACCTTAGCCTCCCTAATAGTTGGTATTACAGGCATGCACACAGTGTAGCTTTGTATTTAAAGTTGCCTCTAAAGAATTGAGGAATTGGAGGCCGGGCGCGGTGGTGCATGCCTGTAATCCCAGCACTTTGGGAGGCCGAGGCGGGTGGATCACAAGGTCAGGAGATCAAGACCATCCTGGCTAACATGGTGAAACCCCATCTCTACTTTAAAAAAAAATACAAAAAAATGAGCCAAGCGTGGTGGCGGGCCCCTGTAGTCCCAGCTACTTGGGAGGCTGAGGCAGGAGAATGGCATGAACCCGGGAGGCGGAGCCTGCAGTGAGCTGAGATCGCTCCACTGCACTGCAGCCTGGGCGACAGAGAGAGACTCCTTCTCAAAAAAGAATTGAGAAATTGGATAAATATCCCAAGAACACCATTGTCGAGGTTAAAAATAGGCGTTTCTTTTAGTTAAAGGTCGTATGGAGAACTGAAGTGGAAGTTTCAGGTAGACTGGCGTGGGACTTTGTTGGCATTCAGATGGCTGGTTTGTATTTCACATGCTGCCAAGTACAGGCCTAAAGTTTTATTTTGGCCATCCGTCTGGCTCAGAGTGTTTTATTAGTGTTCATAATTTGGTTGAAATAGTTTAGAGGAGCTGAATGACCTGGAGAAGCAAAAGTTACTTGAAAATGCTATTGTTTCTCTAAGTGAAAAAGAGAAATACTGAAAGTAGCTGTTTTTCTTTTTGCCGCTCAGTAAAACCAGTTTTCATACAAGAGTTCTTGGCTGAATTCATTTATTACAATGTATTTTGATATGGACATATGTCATGACTTGACACTTATTTGCACATCATGTCATGCTGTGAATCACTCATTTCTATTGATGGTGACAATGACAGCAGTTACACTTGTTTCTAGCATTGTGCTGGTTGCCCTGTGTATACCATAGCTAATCCTCCCAATAACCCTGCAAAGTTGAGATCCGTATCCTCATTTGTATAAGAGGAAACCGATGCTCCGTGGGGCTTACATACTTCGGCCAAGTTCCCACAAGGTCCTACATAAAAGGCTCTGTCTGTCTAAATCCAGTTTTTATGCATAATGTTTCTAAGTTGGACAGTTATACTGTATAAGTTGCCATGTTTTATTTGCTTTACTCACTGGCCAAGGTGTATTTTCACTGCCCACTGTAAGAAGTGCCCACTTCAATCCTAAATACCAAGACTATGGTTAAGTGAAGTGTTTGGTGTAGGAAAGCCCAGTCATGGCGACACCTTCAGCTGTTTCTGCTTTGGAGATTTATGGATTGCATAGGTATATTGTATTCTTTTGAGCACCCCAAATAAACAGTTTTTAAAAACACAGATTGCATTTTCACCCCTTTCCAGCTGTTGTCTGTCAAGTGTTTTTTAAATGACGTATTTGTTGGTTTAAGTTTCTAATGAATATTTTCTTTCTCTTAGGTTTTATGTTATTTTGGCATTAGTTTTGAAACCAAAAGAGCACATTGAGACATTGCTTTTGCCCAACTCCCTCTGCAGTGCAGAGTCTAGGATTATAGAGCTCTTTCATTTTGTCTTATTGATGAGAAGCTTTAGCTTCCAGCTCTGCAGCACTGGTCTTGTGTTGAGACTGGCTTAACAGTCTGACTGTTCCACCAATGAAAATACACACGTTAAAGTTTTCTTAAGTTGAATGTTACAGATAATGAACATGCTTTAATTAATGTGTACTCTAAAGATTAATTACAGAAACTGTAAGTGCAATTCTGATTTGTTTGTGGATATAATTGAGTTATATCCTGCTTGTTTTTCAGTTTTGGGTGGTGACATTTTGTTTATTTGTTTTGCCAAAATGTTTATTTGCAGAGGGGGTAGAATATATATATATATATTTTTACTTTTTCATTTAAGAGAAATGCACATGAACTCTTTGAAGCAGTAACTTCTTCAGAGGTTTTGTTTGCTGATAAAGCTTTCCTATTCTAGCTGCTTGACTCATTCCAGAGGAGAACCATTAAAGGAGACCAGAAGGTGAAAACAGTCACCCTAACCTAGCCGTGTGTGCTCTTGAATTTTCCTAAGAAGGGGCACGCGTTGATTTCCTCATTGTCTTTATCACACAATAGATTCTTAGAATATGTGTGTCTATATAAAATTTTTAAAGCTGCTTGAGTTTGTAGCCAAACGTAATGTGACTTTTTCTACTTGGAACTTTTACTGAGAGTACTTTATTCGATTGTTCCTTAAAGACTTCGTACGTAGTGGTCAGGCGTGGTGGCTCACACCTGTAATCCCAGCACTTTGGGAGGCAGAGGTGGGTGGATCACCTGAGGTCAGGAGTATGAGAACATCATGGTGAAACCCCGTCTCTACTAAAAATACAAAAATTAGCTGGGCGTGGTGGTGGCTGGCACCTGTAATCCTAGCTACTCTGGAGGCTGAGGCACGAGAATCGCTTGAACTCGGGAGGCGGAGGTTGCCGTGAGCTGAGATTGCGCCACTGCACTCCATCCTGGGTGACAGAGTGAGACTTTGTCTCAAAAAAAAAGACATAGTAAGTAGTTAACACCTCCCCAACCCCCCAGACATACTGTAGGCAAGGCAAAACTGCAGTTTGTAATCTATACTTTCATTTTTCAAAGTTCTTTAGCATTTTTCTTTGTGTTCTAACCTGTTCTTTGAAAAATAGGAGAAGGTAACTTTGTTTAAAAGGTTAAAACTTGGTGCGTCTATTAAAGTATTCTGAGGGATTCTGGGTAAGAGACTAGAAAAGTCTCAGTGTTCTGGAGCATTTATTGTAGCTGCTTGCTATTTCCTGCTTCTGTGGCCATGATCCTGAAGTTTAAAAATATTTTGATGAAAGTTTTAATAATCTAGTCAATGTGTAGTTATTTTAGATGCTTATATATTAAAAGTACATACCATTTTTATTTTTAATGTGAGAATATTTGAATAGTTTCAGAGGCAAGAGATTTATTCTAGTGAATAAGATAATTGTGTGTGTGGTATAAAAAATAACACAGTTTATAAGCTAAGAATATAACAGCTAAAATACTGCTAGTTTGATACTTAGATAACTTTCAATTTTATATGTTCTTATTAGTTTAATCAGTGTCTGAATGATGAAAAACTAATTGCACTCTCAATGAATTAGCTGTCTGTTACCAGTTATGGACAGTAGCAAAGGATTGACCGGTTAAAAAGAAAACTAATACAGCATTGCTTAGGCTAAAATTCGCCTGCACTCTTTTTTTTTTTTTTTTAATTAAAACTACAGCAATAAACAATCTTTTTTCTTGTATTTATAATCCTACCTCTTGGGGCAGTCTTTTGTAGATTTCCTGAGACACCACATGCCACAAAAATGAAGGCAAACTGGTTTGTTCACCCATGTTTAGAACCCCAAAACGGAATTATGTGCAATGTTTGAAGTTGCAGTGCCATTCAGAATGGGCAACAATGCAATTTCTGAGCCTTTTGTTATTCTTTTTACCATTTGGCCTCTCAGGTTCAGTTCTCATTCTCTTGCCAGTTTGAGATGTAGGATATGCCTTTTTGGTTCTGTTGACTACATTTTCGTCCTTCATGTATGGGATTATCAGAGCGTGCTTCTCTGGAATAAAGAGATTACTGGCCATAAGCAGAATGTCTAAGGGCCTGTGAGAAATGAGGGTTCCTACTGTCCACCTCTTGCCTTGGTACTTTTGCCATGAGGATGTTAATGTTGGTAATAGCTGGGTCCTAAGTCTTCTAACCTTCTATGGCAGGTTTACGCTGTGAGCAGCACCATGATGATAATAGTTGTAGTTTTGATCTTTTACACGTGGAACAATCTCCTAGACTATTTACACATGATGGACTGTAATTTTTGTAGGATTAGCACTAATGTTGAAATTACAATTTCTCTCTGACATCCAAGAAAATAAGTAAAAAGTATCAATAATAATAATAAATATCATATGTTGCCAGTAGTCTCAATCTTGGACTTTTGGACCAGGGGTTGAAGATTCCAAATCTACTTGATTTTAGGAATTTTGCTAATTGCTAAAGGTGTGATCCACAGTGTCCTTCCCTTGTTAGATGGGTCATGGGCGTGTTTGATAAAAAGATCAACTTTGAGTGATAAGCATAATATCTATTTTTAGTTATTATAAATCCAGGAATTCAGGATAGAAGAGAATGTAAATTACTGTCTGTATGCCAAGATAAAATTTGGGGTTTTAGTAGAGTGCAGAAAATATTAAATCAAGAAAAAGTGATACTTATTCAGTTTCTGTCTGATCCTTTTAAGTTTTAAAGACAGGGTCTTATAAATCTCATGGGTTATTGTCAAAAAGTACATGGAATTGGTGAACTTTGTTTTCATAGCGAATGATTCTTGTGCTTCCCCCTACTCTTCAGTTTCTATGCCAAGCACATTAAAGAAAAAAAAAAACTTACCTAAATTTTTTTTTTAGTGGGTGGGGATATACTGCTTGGGCTTCACTGTTGCTTTTGCATTAAATGCAGATTGATCAGTACTTTGAAAATGGATAGCTTGTTTAAAATGAGCCAGGAGTGTGCGTGTATGTTGGGTGGAGGGGAAAGGGGAAAAATTGCTGACCCAGCTATACCTTGAGTGTTAGGAGATGTGCAGTATGCAGAATTTATTGTGATACACCAGAACATAGCCTTGGAATTAAGAGACCAGGTTCAAGTACCAGCTCCACCAGTTAATAGCATTGTGACTTTGGATGGGTTACTCTCCATGTTTGGGTCTTTAATTTGCCTGTCTATAAAATGGGAATATGAGCTACCTACCCTACAGGGTTGCTGTGAGCATTAAGCGAGAATGTTACAGGAATATTCCTGGCACACTGACCTTTGGTTCGTCCCATTGTAATGGTGGGCACCAGCAAAATTCCTTCCGTGGTAACTGCCGTTCTCTGGCCGGTTGGCACACTTCTAAAACAAAAAAATGAACAGTTTTGCCATCTTGTGTAACATGTTCTCTTAAGATCCATATGTTTTCCTTTCGCATGGTGGAGTGAATTCAGTTGATTTCAAATTAGATAAGAGCAAAGGGCCTCTTTGGATCGGCAACTAAATAGATACATCGTGGCATTAAGGAATTCTTCATGTGCAAGAAACCCGCTTCTCTCTTAAAAGCTGTCTTGTTTCACTGTTACCCAAACGAGAACACCTGTGGTGACATAGGTTGGTGCATTAGGTAACTCTTGGAATTTGATTTGTTCCAGTTGCCTGGGCAGAAGCAAACACATCTCACTGTTTGCTTGCCTTACCTTTCTGTGGTCCAAAGCACTCAGGACAGTTACAACAGGATTTTATGTGAATGAATTTTTCTTACCATTTTCTTAGGTATTAAATTATCAAGACAGCCCTGAAAGTCATTGTGTGGGAGCAGTTTCAGGACTGTCTATGCCAGATTTTTAAAATAATCTTTCTGGGGGTGAAATCAGGAAAAAACCACATGGGTCAAAGAACCATTTTCTTAGAAGGTGCTAATTAATTTGATGATCATCAGTTTTCTGGCAAGAAATGTCCTGATGATCTGAGCAGCATCTTGACTGGGTATTCTGAAGAGTTGGAGTTCTTTTTCAGGGATCACACAGGTACGTTCCTTCTATGAATACACAATGCGTGTACAAACTCACAGCTGAACTTTGTAATAACACAGGAGCCCCTGACCCCCAATGTTGTCTACCAAGTGTTGTGTTTACGTCCATTTGTGAATGTCTGGGGAGAAGGGCCTTAGGTGTTACTTGATACTCAGAGGGGTCTGAAGTCTCCTCTCTGAAAGATTAAGAACCACCACAGTGAACCTGTATGTTCACTTTTCAGACTCAAGCACAGTTAGAAGCAATAAAATCAGTAGGTTACAGACTTTAAAACGAAATACATTCAGAGCTTACACTGTAAGAGGATTAATATATACTGATGTGGACATGAGGGAGTGAGTGACAGAACTCTCTCAAGACTTCTGTCCTCATTGGACTTGTACATTTTTATAATAATACCTGGGTGGGATCACGTGAATCAGTGGAGAACAAATGAACAAAACAAATGGATGAATTCGGATTTGTTGGTGGAAGCAGAATGCCATTGTCTTCGTATGAAGGAACATATGCCGACAATTTAGATTTGTAGGCGCGCACTTTCTGTGATTTGTTTAGTAGAATCTGTGGATACTCCTTACAATCGATTCCATCTATTGAGTCTGTGCCAGGCACTGTGTGGCATTCGTTTTGTGCGTTACCTCATTTACTTCTCTTTGACGGCAGTATCAGATCAGTATTACCAGTATATATTAGAGCTGGTTCCCATTTGCTTCGAATGGGATTATTTCTCGTTAAGCAAGTCATGGTCCAAGGGCTGCGCAG